>NW_020229943.1:0-537284 GCF_003227715.2 Harpegnathos saltator
AAACGATGATCTGAAGTATGAAGTCAACGAACAACGCTCGCTGAAATTGGCCGATTGAAGGAATTGCGCGGTAGGTGCGAAACTCGAGCTATTGTATCGTCAACTGTGACGGAGCAAACGAAAAAGTCGCAGGAGCGTTGTAACATCGTCTGTGATGACAAAAGATTGATCAACGAAAGAAATCTAGCTTCCTATGAGGAATCAGACTATACTAAGAGGCAACAGAAGGTGCGAGTCTAACGATGGATTCAATGCAAACGTCTCGAGATAAATGCCGACTCGAAATGGTGACTGTGGTAAACTGGCGTGGTCGTCTCGTTTGCACATTTTTTTCTATAATTTTTCTCCTCGGTATTCGTAGCTTTGATTATGTATATGTTGATTGCGTATGGTAACACTGAAAATTTCGATTGCGACATGGAAAATACACACGACGGTGTCGCTACGAACGATACTCTCGTGCGCGCTCCTAATGCTGCTCGGAGTGAAATGAGCGACCTGACAGGGGCAAAAACAAAGCAAGGAGTTTGGAGGGTGCCCCTGCTTCGCGTCACAGTTTCGTGGCTACCGATTTGACGAACGTGAAGGTGTGAGCAACCGTATGGATACAAACGCGCATGACGAGAGAGAAAATTCTGAAGCGGAGGATAGAAAGTTAATTCTAGCGCTGAGAAAGCGCAGAGTGATGCGATGAGAATTGCGCCAATTGGTGGGAAGCGACTGAGATTTCAGCGGCAAAGTGTACGACAACATTGGCGATGTAAACAGCGATACTGTTCTGAATGC
Source organism: Harpegnathos saltator (assembly GCF_003227715.2). NCBI lineage: Eukaryota > Metazoa > Arthropoda > Insecta > Hymenoptera > Formicidae > Harpegnathos > Harpegnathos saltator. Next base: position 787 of record NW_020229943.1, read on the forward strand.
TGACATTGTGACACTCCACGCGCAAATGTAAAGTTGGTTGAGGCCACAATGATGATGATAGAAATATTTGATAGTGTTTTAGCCATAGCGAAGGTCGTAATGAGCCAACTAGAATCATTTTGAACATGTTTACGACGAGATGAGATACTTTTGTAACACAATAATTCGTCAAAGTCGAATATGTTATTCCGCCGTATTTCGATATCTCTTCACATAAAACGAGAGCGACAGACTAATGAAAATATCGACGACTAGACTTGATGATTGCGAAGAAGTAGCCAAAAATTACAGCGAAACACAAATAGGCGCATGTGTTCAGACAAAACTTGGCAAGACCAGAGACAGTTAATGCAAAATTAAAGCATACGCGCGACACCCCCCGATCCCTTCGCACGAAACGACTTTTCCACCAACATCTCTTTTACATGTACAGATTAGCGGCCTACCGTTCCCTCTCTCACTCTGCGCCGAATCGGAACACTCGCATCTCCTCTATCATAGAACAGTCAAGAAGTACAATAGAGTCAGGATACTGCTCTGTACTCCGGTATTTGCGCTAACATATATAGAATGGACAATTTTTTGCGCTGTCGACCGGCTCGAATCGATAGAACAAAACGTAAGCGACCGCGATGCGAAAAATATATACCGGGACTGCCTACAATATGAGAGTTCTGAGTCACGCTTTCGTTATGGCCACGAGTGAATAAGTTGAGAGAGAGAGAGAGAAGGAGAGGGAGAGAAGAGAGAATATGCGTAACATGTCTTTGCAAGTTACGAATGAGTGTAAAAAGCGCCTAGGAGGTTCATCGTTGGCGATATCAGTAGGCTATATGTGCACGTCGCTCGTCCCAGGACGATGCCGTCGAATCGAATACGAACGGCAATCCATCGAGAAACCACTGCGTGAGTTGCAATCGTGTATGCGATAGGACGTGATTTCGACAGAGAACTGTTGATGCGTTCGTTATTCGTGGAAGAGACATTGCGCTATCGCGATAGGCAGTATTCAGACCAAGTTGGACAACTGTCTCACAGATGCACGGATCCTGCTAGCCAGTGTCTGGGAGGAACCGGATGCCTAATTGGCACGTTGTCCACCGGAATCGATCACGAATACGTTCTCCAATGCGTCTCCTTGTACTTTTCATATTTTTATGACATCGAAAAGTCTATCGCGTGTCGGACGTGGCGTTACGTCGCGCAGGTTACTCGTAACGGAATATCGAAATGCGCGACTGTTCGGCACTTGGTTAGATGCGAATACGCGAAAACTTCATATCGTGTGCGATCCAACCGATGTGGAGCGTGGCGTTCTGTTGGCCGAAAGGTATCCGAGACGATCGAATAGCTGTAAATGATGAACCTGCAAAGTCGCTACATATCGATCATCGTATTGGAATGATAATCTATATTCGTCGCAATGTGATCGACGAGTGGCATCGATTATGGTTTTCATTATGAGTATCGAACGCTTGATTCACGATGATCTGAAGCATGCGTCAAACGAATGAACGCTCGCTGAAATGATATTCGCCGATGAAAAGGAATTGCGCGGGTAGGTGCCGAAAACTCGAGCTATTGTATCGTCAACTGTGACGGAGCAAACGAAAAGCCGCAGGAACGTTGTAACGTCGTCTTTGGTGACAAGAGATTTATCAACGAAAGAAACCTACGACTTCCTGTGAGGAGTCGCCATTACTAAGGTCAGATGGTATTTGTGTACAGCAGAAGGTGCGAGTCGAACAATGGATTCTATGCAAACGTCTCGAGATGAAACGCGGCCATCTAAATGGCGACCGTGGTCACTGGTGTGGTCGTCTCGTTTAACCATTCTTTCTATAATTTTGCTTCTCGTCGTAGCTTTGATTGTACATATGTGGATTGCGCATGATAACTCGGTTCACGATCAAATTCGTACGTACGTCAAGCAACTGTCTAACATGAAACACGTTTCGTAAATAGGGTACGTTTTTGGAAGGACAGTGAATACGCGCGGTATTATGAGAACGTTGAAAATTCCGGTCGCAACACGAAAAATGCGCACGACAGTATCGCTCCGAACGAGCAAGGTGGTGTGAGCAATTGTACTGATACTAATATGCATAGTGGTGCAACAGACAGTATGAACAACGAAAACGATGAAATTTCTCGCGCGAGCGCAGATTTCAACGGCGACAAGAGCTATGTAACAACGAAACTACTCGCTTTGACGCGAGTGCAGATTTCAGCGGAAACAAGAGCGAAGATTTCAAGCGGGACAAGAGCGCAGATCTCAATGGCGACAAGGGAACAGATTCAACGGCGACATGAGCACAATCTCAGCGGCGACGAGAGCTACGTAAGTGACGAAACTTCCCGCATGGACGCGAGCGTAGATTTCAGCGGCGACAAGAGTGAAGATTTCAACGGCGACAAGAGCCGTGTAAACAACGAAATGCTCGCATTGACGCGAGTGCAATTTCAGCGGAGATAAGAGCGAAAATTCAGCGGCGACAAGATGTAAACGACGAAACTGCTCGCATTGACGCGAGTGCAGATTTCAACGGAGACAAGAGCGAAGATTTCAGCGGCGATAAGAGCTATGTAAACGACGAAACTGTCGCATTGACGCAAATGACACAATCATGAAGGCAAATGGCAATTCGTCTAATATGCTTTGCGATGATTCTTTTATAGTTTCTTGCAATAATGACGACCATTTGTCCTTCGTTCGCTTTGAGCGCCTGATTCGTATATAATCGATTGTTTGCGAGTCTTTATTGTACCACAACATGCTAGGTTCTCTACTGTATATATTAACAATACCTTCGGATAAAAATTCATAAGTTATAAGTTTAGGCGATTGCATCTCGATACCTGCAGAATTTGATACGTCAAAGCCGACTCTATTGATTAAACACCAGGGCACAACGTGATTAAATTGGCACAATAGATTCTCTAGAAGTTCTTCACAATGTTCCCGATTAGGCGATGTAGAGATCGCACTTACTTGCTGCAACACATCCTCGTGGCACGCGCGTCGACATTTGTCCAGGTGTGCTTCGATGTAAGCCTCGGACTCTGCATTCGGACACTTGACGATCACTGCTTCACTCAACATTCCCCAAGAACGAGCGTTGTTTGCGATGAGACGATAGCCATATCTTCTGCGGGTCCGTTGAGAAAAAGGTCACTTGCTTCCGCCACTTGTGGAATGTCTATAATATTTTGCACACTGAACTCACGTTCGAAATTTTCATTGGATGTAATATCTAATTGCTTCATCCAACTTGTCGTACTGATGTCCAAATTAACGTAGTTCATATTATCGCACACTTGCGGAAGTTGTGCCGATTGCAGCTGCAATGACGGATACGGGTACTCTGGTACAGATGTTGTTGAGTGCAGCACTTGCACTGGTCGTCCTTGTGGAGGCGGTGTTCCGTACGTAAAATTAGGCGACGCGAACTGTTCGACTGACAATGATACCTCGGCTAACGATGAAAATGACGCCAATGGTATTTCAGCCTCTTTATTCTGCGAAGCGATCCGAAATCCGTGCGCGTCGCGCTTCAGCAAAATGGATATGTTATCAGTCAACATATCATTTGAGCATGCGGCAGACTTCGAGTCGATAGTCGAGCATATCGTCGGATCTAACGTCATTCTGCTGGTCACTGCTTGGCGTCACCGCTTCAATAGCGACTTCTTGAATCGACGCATCCACATTGGTAATATTTTCAAATTTATCTAAATTGTCAATCGTATCGACCCCCACGGTAGTCACTGATGTGATTTTTTCCACCGCCGTTACATTATTTTCTGTTTTATTTTCAGAAAACACGAAATTGCCATCATGTCCCGATAACATATCTTTTCTGAATGTTGTATATTCATGATGCTTGGCAGATTGCAGTTCGCTTGTTCTTGCGGCGCTTTGTTGTTGATTGAGGCTGGAACTGTTTTGTGGTCAAAAGTAACAACAGTTTCAATTTCACTTGTCACGGGAGCGCCTACTTTCCTGGCCGCTTCGACGTCGCCGTTTAATATAACGGGTGTTGTATCATTGTGCATTTTAATATATTCAAGTTGGAACTGAAGTTATTTACTATTTTGTACACGTTGCAATCGTGAATCTCCATCGATATGTCACGAAAATCGTCGAAGTCTTCTTGCAAGAAATGTGTTAACATTTCATAGCGAATATTAAGTTTATTATTTAACTCACTCAATTGTTCACTTGCGCTTGTACGCTCGTTGCACGTAATCGCCGTGATGTTCGCGTATCCATCGGGCCCTGGCTGATACGTCTGTTTTATCGAAGACGTTACTGTGTCCTTCGCACATTGAAAACGTAACGGCACCAACGATTTGTTTTCGGCGTTGCACGGGAACAAACATTTTTTATAACAAATTATTAAACAGTCTGTCAGACTAAACTTAAAGTGTCAGACTGACACGTACGCGCAACTCGTATTCGACACTCGCGATTGCTGTCTTGTTTCGAAGTGACCCGAGTCCTTCGAGAGAACGTTTGGATGTGGAATTTCACCCTTGTGCACGTATTTAAACTGAAAGACGATACGTTTCGCTCGGATCTTCAAATTACTTTTCAGGTCATTTCAAGCGATCCGCTCAGTGTTAGGTTAGGTTAGGTTAGGTTAAGATTAGATTAGGAGATACCTAAACCCTAAGCTTTACAACGGCCAATGTGAAATCTTGACTGAAACGCCTCAACTTGATAGCATCTGTTCGGCGCGACAATGTGACGCTTAGGCGATCACATTTTATCTCTTTCTAAAAAAGGGAGCCGTGTTATCATGCAGCTATAAGAAGACATCGCCGAACAGTTATTGCTAAATTGCCGATATTTTTCATTGCGTCTGTCACCCAAAGAATAGAAGGAGCAGTGCGGTATGGCGTCAACGACACCGCGTCGTCGTTTCGTCACAGTGAGCGACAACAACGTTTGCCGTCACAACAGCGAAGAGGACGAAACAAGGCCGTCGCCGACGACGATACAAGGCAATGTGCAGCGAGAATTTACATCGAGCGTACAGTTAGGGCAGCCTATATATGTGCAATTTGATTCTTTCGAACAACGATTGGCCACTTTTGATCAATGGTTACGCGACGCATTGCCGTCGCGACGGCATCATCGAGATTTAGCGTGGGTCGGTTTCTTTTACACAGGTATCTCCGATTTGATGATGTGCTACATGTGCGGACTCGTATTGAAAAATTGGCGTAGTAGTGACGATGTGACCATAACGAATGACACATTTGATCCGTGGAGGGAACATTTGTACTGGAGTCGAGAATGTTCCTGGGCCAAAGTTGTATCCCGCGTTCATTTTCTCAACGAAGGTACTGCTGAGCCCGAATCAGAGAAAGCTGCTTCTCCGATCCCGGCACCGAGAAGACCGATCAGATTCGATCATGGTGATGATGGTGGTGATGGTGGTGATCAATGACATTCTTGGCACGGAGAAGAACGAGTGTACCAGCGTAGGCGAGAGCGTTCAAAAGCGTTCCAACGTGGACGAGGACGAATGCCTCAATATGCGGCGATCTGTTGCATATGATCATCGGCGACGACAACGCGACTTCGATGAGCGCGTAGTTGATCGAATATTAATGGATTACATACCGGCGGCTACTCGTTCGATTGGCACAAATGACACTCTTGGCGTTACAGCTCTTTCGCATCGTTTGAACGATCTGCTTCTAGCCACGCAGCGCGACGTAAAAGAGTATACGAAATTGATCGAAAGCTTTGAACGTATGTCTTGCAACACTTCAAATTCAGTCGTGCAAATAGAAAATCTCTGTAACCGAGCTACTCTACTGTTGAATGTGCTACGTCATACGGACCATGCCGCGATTCGTGAAAACTTATTTTTAGTAATCGAACAAACAGAGTCAGTCAGGCAGTCGTATAAATGCGAACGAATCTTTGACGGCGATGCGCTGACGCCGTCGACACCGACATTTCGATCTCAGCAGAAACTCAAAGAGTGTAAACACGAGTGTATCATATGTTACGAATATGAACGAAACGTTCTATTTTTACCTTGCCGACATACATTATCGTGTACGTACTGTAGCGAAAATCTAACTGAATGTCCTGTTTGTAGAGCGATTATACTCTTTGCAATTCAAATTCGATATTAAAACATATTATCGAACATATGAAATGAATACGTCGCAATATTAGCGAACGTAATGCCACGTAGTGGGGAGAGGGGAGGGATGTAGGTGAAGAGGGGGGGGGGCTCAATAAAAACGCCAAGATCGCTGAACGAAGAATCTATTCGTACAGCAATGAATTCGTCGAAGAGTTCGAGCAGTGACAGCGACGATTGGGACGAGTTGTTCGTGTTTGACGCAACGGGATCTAATTTCGTGATTACACGGCGCGCAATGCCACGCAGTGAGGAGGTGCTCGATAGAAACACCAAGACCTCTGGAAGTTCGTCAGATAGTTCGAGCAGCGAACCGAAGAAGACGATTTGTTCGAATATGAGATAGAGTCCAGACTTTGTCCTCTCTACACTCGTGTCCATGGTTTGAATGGTGTGCCTTGGATGGATCGTCGAGTATCCATCGTTCGCTATATATGATCGAGCGATCACGTGCAGTCGAGCGCGCGTGCTGCGTCGAAACTACTTCAACCGTAGACATCGATTTCGTACTAAATCGTCAACGGAATCGTTCGAGTTGGAACGACCGGTGATTTCGCACACCGAACCATTGTTGCAAGACACATTGATAGCCGAAGCAATATCGCACGCGCTTGACACCGCTCGCACGTTTTATAAAACTCAGCTGTATAACGTCAACAATACGAGGTTACCTAAACTCTCATTGGTTGCAATTGCTCGAACGATTCGATCGCAAAAAGTTATACGCGAATCTTCAGCTGCTATGTGGACTTTGCTGGCTAATAGTCAATTAAACGATCGAAAACTGCATTGCCTGATCCTGATATTACGTGCATATACGAAAGAAATGGACGATGCGCTATATCATTACAAAGAGGATGAATTATTGATGACGCTAAATGCTATCGAAGAAAGTATTTCGGAAACGACTCGACCTGATTCCCAGCACAAGCAGCAACAGAACATCGACAAACGACGGGAAACGGCGTACCGTGGTTTATTCTTTGTGAGCGACGAGAGAAGTATGACTGTTTGGCGAACTGTCAGCGATCGTGACTTTATACGACTAATATTGCCCGAATTGCTAAAATTACCGCAACTCAACGTAAATTCATTCGATAATGCATATGAATACAACTGTAGCGCACTGTTTGTGCGATTATTGTACGATCGTTTTTGTCATGAATTTGACAATAATAGTGATATTTCGAGGAAAGAAATTCATTCCCGCTTTGATCAATGCGTTCGAATACTGTTTGTCAATCGGAAATTTGGTTGTGGCTGCTCCATTGAGTCTTATTGCTCCATACGCTACGGTGCAACGTGCGGCTGACACGATACTACGATTAGTTAGTACAACAACCGATACTAGACTTTATACGCGAAGACAATGGTCGTACAAGAGGCTTGGTGTCTTTTTAGATATGCGTTGCGTACGTGGGATTCCGATACATCGATGCGAGCCGTTGTGCAGTTTGTACGATACGATATTTCGATCTGCGTTGCGAAACACTTTACGCATAATGATGTCGAATGTTTTCGGGTTCGATGTATGGGAGGAAGCGTTCGATTTCTATGAGCATTGTGAACGTATATATGAACAAGACAGGCACAATGAATTTGAGAATTGTTGGGAAGACGATCGGCGCTCCCGAGAATCACGATACAGATAGTGACATGGACAGCGATACCCTTGTAGGTACAAAATTCTTTCGAAGAAAGCAATCGCGCGCAGTGCGAAATCCACTGAATTTGTCAAGTTTAGCGCTAGCGAAATCAATTATGGTTCATGGTTTTCTCGCACCTATATAATTTGCCGTGCCATGCAGACAACGGGACTTGGTACGTCGCGCTCTCACAGATGTTATGTATGCGATGCTATCGATGTTATCCAAACAGTGCCACTTGTGGAGGTCTCGACTGTTATAATTTGTAATAAACGTATATATATTGGGTGAGTGCAAAAGTTCGCGCGGAGTTCAATAGATGGAGTTATAAGCGTCGTAAAGTGTTGTCATTAATACTTCCATCTACATATTATATAACGTTGGAAAGGTGACGTCTTCAGCTGTTATTAAAAAAAAAAATCATTTGTTTTCATACAAACTGCTTCGAGAAATATCACTTTAAAAATGAGTATCGATAAGGTGCATTTACGGCAAGTTATGCTTTACAAGTTTCGGAAGGGAATAAACGTTGCCGCAGCCGTAAAAAACATTCAGGATGTTTATCAGGATGAAGCACCAGCTAAACGAACTGTGGAAAAATGGTTTGCTAAATTTCGGCGCGGAGAATTTAACCTTGAAGACGAGCCACGCTCTGGTCGACCTTCTGACATTGATGACGATGTTTTGCGTACTTTTGTGCTCAATAATCCGCGAATTTCAACAGAAGAAGTTGCTACAGCACTAAACGTTGACCGATCAACCGCTTTTCGGCGTTTAAAAAAGATGGGATTCGATTTGAAGCTCGATATATGGGTGCCCCATTTGCTGACCGAAAAGAACAAAATCAAGCGAATTTCTGCAGCCGTTTCTTTACTCGGGCGGCTCAATAACGAGTCGTTTTTGGATCGACTAGTGACGGGCGATGAGAAATGGGTCCTCTACAACAATGTTCAGCGCAAACGGACATGGAAACAATCAGGTGAGCATGGTGACGCAATGCCAAAGGCCAGTTTGCACCCGATGAAGGTGATGCTCTCTGTTTGGTGGAATTGCAAGGGCATAATCTATTTCGAGCTTCTCCCCGCTGGCGAAACGATTGATTCGGACAAGTACTGTCGCCAATTAACCAATCTGAATCGAGAAACAAAAGAGAAACTTCCGATTTTGTCAAATCGCAAGGGAGTCGTCTTTCATCACGACAACGCCAGACTACACGTTTCGAAAAAGACGCAGCGCAAACTGAAGAGCCTGAAATGGGATGTCTTAACGCATCCACCGTATTCTCCTGATATCGCATCATCTGACTATTACTTGTTCCGGTCATTGCAAAATTATTTAAATGGAAAAAACTTTGACTCTTTGGAGGCCTTAAAAAACGGCGTCTCTTCGTTCTTCGAATCTAAACCGCGCAGTTTTTATGATCGAGGCATCCGTATGCTGCCAGAACGTTGGGAAAAGATTATAGAAAACGATGGAGAATATATTATTGATTGAATAAAGATTTTTGTTTGCCTAATCACTGTGTGACTTTTACTCACAAACTCCGTACGAACTTTTGCACTCACCCAATATATAAACGTATACATATAAAAAAAACATTTATTTTTTACCTTTCCCCAGCGCAAACAACTTTATCGCGTTCGTGAATGTCGTTAGTTCATCACATAGCAACGTCAATACCGCGTATACCTAATGCGCAATACGCGTCCTATTTTTTTCATAATCGAAGGTGTGCAGACCTTGAGCACCGAGTTCGATGATCGTCCTGTAATATATGTGTAGGACGCTCACAGTTTCGAAATAAGAATCGATCGTGATTCGTTTTATGGATCTTATTTTTCGTACACGTTGACGTATCTTGGTGAACGTATACGAGAAATAGGATCCATGGAACGCCGAAATCAGACGCCGAATTCGGACACTTATCCGGTGAATGCTTAGTCGCGCGTTCGGTTCTCTGGTTCAACATAAGATCCACCATCTTACGTCTCGTGCAGTGATCGACGAAAAAAAAATGAATCAACCGAGACGAGTCAACGTCACGCGCGCGCAATTTGAACAACGATTGGTATAAGTATTAAAATGGCGACGGCGATACGGTCAACGACGAATATGCAACGCGATCGAAAGTACCCTCGCGACTTGCAGCGTTTCGTTCGCGAGTACAACGACGAAGCTGTAAAGATCGAGCATCTCGAGAGCAGCAACAACGGAACGGCAGCGGACGGCCACGTTCGCCTTGGTGCCAAAGTAGCACGATTTTTGGATCTGTACGAGGACCGTTTGCAGGCGAGCGACCGTATGTTTCTGAGGCGCGAAACGGTAGCGCGATCTATGCAGGCGCTCTTGTTGCGTTCGATGCAATTGAGCGGATTTGGTGACCTCGCCATATCTATGAGCGGCGCGCGAAATCTGGAACGCGACTTGGCCACCGCGCGACGCCGGTTGGAAAATGCTCGCAACAACGTCGACGTAGGTGACAGTGGCGGCGATGACGTGGATCCGCGTACGGATACACGTGGACTGTATGAATACATTCCGTATGAAAGTCTCTCAGTTTCTCTCGACGACTTGCCGGGATACGAGGAACAACATCGTCTCATCGTGAATGCGTACTTTGATTTGACAGTAGCGCATCCAATGTGAAACACAACGCTCGCGTCACCAACAATTCAATGGACGGGCGCAAACCTCGTACGAAGGCCGGCGCCAACGTGATTTTGTACGGTCCTCCGGGTACGGGCAAGACCGCGGCTGCACGCGCGGTCGCGCAAACATTGCGACTCAACTTGGCGTTCGTGAACACTGAGAATCTTCTCTCCTCATATCGATCCGAAACGGAAAAGAACTTACGCATCCTGTACGAACGTATGCACGCTTTGGTTCACGTAACCGGCCGCAATGTTGTTTTGCTCATGGACGAAGTGGATGGCTTGGTAAAGAATCGCAGCAGTAGCAGCGGCGCACCACCTATCAGCAGCGGCGATTACAGCTTGCTCACGCGGTTTCTCACGATACTAGAGCCCAACGACGGTACGGATAACTACGGCGTGTTCAGCGTGTTTACAACGAATCGATTGGACAATTTGGACGATGCGTTTCGACGGCGATGCACCGCCGTCTTTTTCGGATATATGACGAGTCGTGCGTCTTTGGCCACTTTGGCCGGTCGCTTTCTGGCGGATTCGATGGGCAACGTCGATGATATTTCGCACAGCAGCGCGGCCATGGACACGTTCAAATACTGGGCACCTGGCGACTTCGCTCGCTTCAAACGCGAATTCGTAAAACCCGAGCGCATGAGAATTTACTTGCAACGCATCGGTGTATCAGAGCGCGAATTTTACCTCCGAATTTCTAGCACCGACGGTGAACAGGATGGTGGTGGTGACGGCGGCGGCGGTATCGATCAAACGCGTAGTGGAACGAACAGAGAAATTGTTCTAGACATGCCATCTCTCAGCATTGCGGATATCGTTAATTTAGCTTCATGGTATAAACCAATCACGCCGCCACACAAATACAACGAATATTTGGGCGACGACGACAGTATGCGGCGTTAGGACAAGACATATGGAATACATTGTACGCAGAAAGTAAACTCAACTAATTTGGGCTGTTGTATATTTATCTTTATTCATTTATTTTCAATGTATATGTATAGTCGTGTAACAAGTAACGAGCTCTGCAACGTCGCACACTTCCAGGTCAAAAAAGTTATTCCGACGAATAATAACTTCAAGACACTCAAAATGTGGCCGTTGTTGCAATCGTAATATCGAAGTCAGGTATTCGACTGGTGTCATGACCGACCGTGTCCTGGCGACAGTAGAGGCCTCGTTATCGTAGTCATAAAAGTTATCGGCTCGATAGGTTGTTCCGTCGTCACAGGACGCTTAACACTTTGCCGACCGAGTGGGGAAATCTCCCTACTTTGAAGTAAGTCGCTCCATAACCGACTGGGGAGATCTCCCACCTTTCTCTTAGCAACTTGAAGAAATGCGCGGTAGAAAGCGTTGAGTTAGTTATGGCGCGGTTGGCGAAGTGTTAAGATATTTAAGGAAAACTTTTTCAACATTTAACTTACGATATCTCGCTAGCAATTTATCGCAAGAAAAAGTGATATTAGACTTTTTTACTCTATTTAGTCCGTAGAATATATAGCTACAATAGTGTCCCAATTTTTATTAACTTATCAACCTTTGGAAATTTCGAAATTATTAAATTAACAAAAAGTCAGAGCGCTATTGTAACAATATATTCTTGATTTCAAATGGAATAAAAAAGTCTAGTACTATTTTTTCTTTCGACAAATGATTAGCGAGATATCGTAAATTAAATGTTGAAAAAGTTTTCTTTAAATATCTCAAAAAATATTAGGCAAATAAAAAAATGTTTCCGACAAAAGTTGCTCAAATTAATTGGTCGAAAAAGACAATATAATAAAAAAATTGGGATTTCTGTCGAAGAAAATTAATGATCAGTAAATATTAAAAAAATGGTGAAATTAGTAAACAAAATGCTATCGCTACCTTATGTGCACCTTTAAGTCATATAATTTCTGTTTGAAACATTTTTCCATATTTGAAACCGTTTCCGAAATCCAAGGGTGAAGTCAAACTTTAAAGATACTCTATTATAGGACTTTAGGATGAAACAACCTGAACATATACACCTATTTGCGTTCCGCAATTATTTGGATATTTCCCCGCGATCATCGCTAATATTTGTGGCCGATATTTGGATTGCGTCTGTTGCTTCTTGTTGTACGACCTATTTTTATACGAAAAACGAATATTTTTTTGTCCAAAACGTAAACAGATCTCTCGACTCTGATGCCGGTCCGCGCGTTCAATTTCTCGACGTCTCACAGCCGGCGATGGGCAAGAATTCAAGTCCACCATGTATTTTGCCGATATTTTGATTGTGTCTGTTGCTTCTTGTTGACGTGCGACCTATTTTTATACGAAAAACGAATATTTGTCCAAAACGTAATCAGATCTCTCGACTCTGATGCCAGTCCGCGCGTACAATTCCTCGACGTCTCACTGCCGACGATGGGTAAGAATTCAGGTCCACCATATATATGCCAGATCCAGGGATTACTCTATTAATGACATACAAATAATATTAATGAATAAACACATAAAACCTATTTGAACTAAAAATATATGAGAAATTAAGTTTAAAACTTTATATTAAAAGAATTATACTTACTTGATCGTCTCGTTTTCGATGAGAATGCGAATATCGGTGACAGATATTCGGCATCGTTCAACAACAAATGAAATGGTTCTCTTATGCCAAATATCTTAGTGATCAATCAATAAAAATTTAGCAGATCCGACGCACATCGTGAAAAAACTTGGACAAGTCAACTTTCAATCGAAAATGTGAGCGCAGCATTGTGATATATTTGAGGTTAGGAAGCTTCAAAACCGAAATGCGCGATTGTCAAACCTTCGCTGTCGCTCATTGCTCGACGTAAACTACCAACGTTGCGATCACGTTGCTCGAATTTACGTGCTGTATAATATATATAAAATAAATAAACTAGCAATATTTTATTTTTATTTCGCCTCCTGTTCTACCAATATTCTTCTCTCTCTTATTCCCTATCGCTTGCTCACTCGCTGCTCTTTACTTCTTCAGCGCGCTCGTAACACCTCTGGTGTCGGAAAAACAAGAAGTACAAATCCCCTCTCCTCGGCGGTCTATTCTTCTCTCTCTTATTCTCTATCGCTTGCTCACTCGCACTCGCTGCTCTTTGCATCTTCAGCGCGCTCGTAACGCCTCTGGTGTCGGAAAAGCGAGAAGCACAAATCCCCTCTCCTCGGCGGTCTAGCGTTTCTTTCTTACTTTCTTACTGAATTGTAATTTCTGTGATTCAGACATTAATCTTAAAATATCTCCACTTAGAGACAACGTACACAAAAAGCACAAGAACACTTTTCTTCCTATTTTTAAGGCTGAATCGATTGGGACTAAAAAAACGTTGATCGGTTCAGCCATTCCTGAGATATGAATATCTCACTTCGTTTCAACTCGCAGTTTCGCGTAATAATAGGCACAGTGTGCCTCGCGTCGTTCGGGCGCAACGAAGTTGCGCTTGAACTTGGCGCGAGACACTACCGTGCCTCTTGATCCAGACTTCGAGGCCGTGTTACGCAACAACGGTCGTTACTTGAAACTGCAAATAACGAATCGAGCGCACAAGCGAGAATGTTCGATATCGCTCGCTTGGTTGACATGCGATCACACGATGCTAGCGTTGCGTTTCATGTCGTGCATGGTACGAGTAGCGTATTCGTGTTGCTGATCGACGATACGGAAGCGGTCCTTGTCGAGGTGCTCGTAGAGTTTTGCCGAAATTCGTTAAACACTACGCGTACGATACGATGCGCGCGTTAGCGTTTTTTTTATAATAAAAAAGATGCAATGACAAGAAACGAAGCGAAAAAACGATCATTGTTAACGTCTACAGGTTACGCGAAAAGTTCGCGAAGCGCGATGCACCAACGATGTAAATTGTATCTTCGATCAATAATAAATACAAATATGCGCATAGATGAAATGTGAGTTTCTTTAATCCCTGTTATCCATCACGCAACAAACGCGCCCGATCGTTTCTGTTCGATCACTTGGTTGCGTTTCATGTCGTGCGTGATACACGTAGCGTATTCGTAGAGTTTTGTCGGATTTCGTTAAACACTACGCGTACGATACGAAGTGCGCGTTATCGTTTTTCGATAATAAAAAATGCTATGGAAAAAACATAGCAAAAAACGATTATTGTTAACGTCTACATGTTACGTAAAAAGTTCGCGGAGCGCGATGCACTAACGGTGCATCGCCGGTTCGAATGTAAAAAAAATAGTGTGTTCAAGAATTCTGATCGAACGAATGTACTCACCGAAGATGCGAGTATTTCTTCTATAATTTGAACATCTCCGCTGTCTTCTACGCACTCGACGTGGTCATTCGCGTCGAATCGCTCATTGTCCTCTTCCCGATCGATGTGATCGATGTCGTTTACGTGACGGCTCTCTTCGTGCTCACTGTTGTTCTTATCGCCTTTGTAATCTCCGAACAGATTACGTAATTCGCTGTCGCTGATCGAATTTACTATATGGAGTGCAACAAGCACTAAATCGTCCGGTACGGGAAAACCCGACTTAGACGACATATCGTTTTCCTCGTTCATAAAATGCTACGAACAAAAAATCAAAGTGATAGTTTTAATTCGACCGTTATAAAATAGTCAATTTTCTACCAATTTATTTGTATTCACTTGAATCTTCATCGTTTATTTGCCGCTTGAAGAAATAAACCAGTTTGATGATCTCTGAGACTCTGAAGGCTTGAAGTGTTGACTCTCGTTTTTATAGATCTGTTACCAGGGACATTGAAACATGAGGGCTTTGTTTTGGTAAACACTAGACAGTCGATAAATATAAGAATTGTTTTTTTCATGAGAGAACATCGTTATTTATGTGGCCGAAAGATACGAACGATTATATTATCGATAAGACATGAAATGTACGCTACGCGTGGTGCGATCGAGCGCAAACGACGCGATTGTATTTGTTACGTAACACTAGATTTCATTAGCATTCACGTTCCGCCAACGGAGCGTGAACGACATTTGGCTCGTGTTACTCCGAAACGGAGTCGACGGAGCGTGAACGACATCTGATTCGCGTTGCTCCGAGACGGAGTCAACGAAGCATGAATGCTACGCGTGGTGCGGTAGAGCGGAAACGATCGGGTGCGTTTGTTGCGTAACGCGTGGCGCGGTCGAGCAGAAACGATCGGACACGTTTGTTGCGTGATGGATAACAGGGATTAAAGAAACTCACATTTCATCCATGCCCATATTTGTATTTTATTATTGATCGACGATACAATTTACATCGTTGGTGCATCGCGCTTCGCGAACTTTTCACGCAACCTGTAGACGTTAACAATGATCGTTTTTTCGCTTCGTTTCTTGTCATTGCATCTTTTTTATTATAAAAAAAAACGCTAACGCGCGCATCGTATCGTACGCGTAGTGTTTAACGAATTTCGGCAAAACTCTACGAATACGCTAGTCGTACCACGCACGTTCATCCTCATCCAACAATGCTTGCAATTCGCTGTCTTCAAACTTTTTTCGGTGGTCTTCCACATTCTTCGTTTTTCACGTCAAAATCGCTACGTTTGAATTTTTTAAACCACTCAAAGCACTGTACCAAGAGCATGCTCACCGTAAGCTTCGACAAGCATTCGATGCGATTCTGCAGCAGTTTTCTTCAAATGGTAAGAGAAAATCAATGCTATTCGCAAATCATAGCTTCCAGGCACAAAGTGCGTGCCGAATACTCCCCCGTAGACGCCACCTTGCCGTGGTGGGGGAGCTTGCGTGTCCCTATGATGTACAGAGCTGTGCCGGCGGGGGTTTCGGCCCCTGGCAGGTTCTACCATGCCGGAGTGGTCTGTACAGAGGGGCCAGACTAAGAGCGTCCATAATACTCCTGGATGGGCAGCTGCCTCCAGGTTTTAACCAGGGTCTGGAGGGTCTCATTCGTGGGGCCCAAAGGACCTTACAGCGCGGGCAGAACGGGTTCGTGAGCCGGGTGAAGGTAACCGTTCTAGGGGAAGGAAAACCCTGTCTGCAAACCCGTACTTGTCAGGACGTATAACCTGACACAATTGCGAGGGGCCAGGGTTTTTCGGCACTCTGATACAGGAGACTCACGCAACTCCGGCAGACCCTAGCCTATCATACCGTAAACCTAGGTCATGTCTCTGGGGCCGGGGGTCTTGCCTTAATTGGCCGGACCGCGAGGCGGGTCCTCCAATATAAAAGACCACGTAATCCTACGGTTGAGTCATGCCACGCTTAGGGGATGAATGGCAGGTGCGTGACCTGTCGCGAGTGGTTCCTCACCTTGGGCACCTGGCGAACCCAAGGGACAAGCTAGCCTTACCCCGGGTAATACGGGGGCTCTACCCGGGGTCGACGCCCACTTCCCGCCGAACTCGAACGAAAATGAGATCTCCACAAATTAAAAAACCAAATTTCTCCGAGTCTTCGGACTCAGAGCCCCGAAAAGATAGGTGTAACAACCCGTCTCAGGGCTCACCACCTGCTTCGGCAGGTGATTTTTTAGAGGAAGAGAGAGGAGAGAATAGGATGGGCAGAGATCTGCCGGCGGGTGCCATCTCCTCTCCCCCCGGGGAGAGAGAGCGAATGGACCTCGGAGGGCTAGCCTCCGAGGGGCCATCAACAGAGGGTAGTCCATCCCCCTCAACGACTACTGGCGACAGTAGTCGGGACTACCGTCCTCACCGGAGGACAGGTAGGGTGAGCTCTTCGCGGAGGGTTACAAGAGCGGCCACCCAACGTGGGACAGGCATGTCCCTGGGGTCTGGAGTACATGTGGGCCAGGGGACTCTGGTACCAGGGGCCAACAAGCCCAGCCCCCTTTGTTCAAAGAGGACGCAGAGGGAGTCTGCCCCCAACAACAGTAAGGGGGCACTTGGGGCCAACCTGGGGGAGGAGGAGGCAGGGACTGGGAAGAGAGAGGGCGTCGGGGACGAGGATCGCATGGCCGGTCGTCGTCACCGACGTCTTCCTCTCCCAGGGATCTAAGTTCTAGGTTCGGAGAGCAGGGGGGAAAGCGTTGCTGCAGCCACCAGGGGCCGCCAAGGTGAGTGGCACCGAAACAAGGACGGTTAACAACACCGTGGGGACGAAGAGGGCAAGGGCCTCTACAAACGGCGGGTCTACATCGGCGGTGGAGTTAGTGGAAGGACCAGTTCCGGAATTGATTCCAGCCGAAAAGAAGAGGAGGAGACCTGCCACAACTGGTGAGGGGGTAGGGTTGAAGGAGAAGAGGGAAAAGGCGCAATAGGAGAGGAAAGAGGAGAACCTTAGGAGGTTGGAAAAGGAGGCGTAGAGCCTCCTAATCGAAAGGGGGCGCATCCACACTATGTTGGATGAACGCCCTGCAGAGGAGGTGTTCAGAGACGCCTCCGCTTTGCACGTCCTAAGGGCGGTCAAGTCGTCGGAGCTAGCCGACGAGGTGGGTCGAGCTCTGGGGGCAGTGAAGCTGGTGGCGAAACGTTCCAGATTTCTCAAAAGAACATTAATTAGCCTGCTGCACCGGGCTGCCACCACCTCTGAGGCGGCGATGGCAAAATTTTTTGGCTTCTAAAAACTTCAAACGAAGATTTCTCTATGAAATATTGATTTTCGGCATATAGTCCCTTTGAGACTTTTATTCAGCTCGACGAGTAGAATCGACTAAGCTAATAAAAAAATTTGACATTGAAAATGACCTTGAAAGTTAATTTTGCGGCACCATGTTTATGATGCAATGTTGGCGATCTCAACGAGTAGAATCGACTGGCAAAAGCATGACCAATAATTTTTCCCCATCCTGTACACTTTCTCCCACCACAAGTTAATTTCTTCCTCCACGTGTCTAACATCGCCCGCTCTGTGCCTGGCTGCACGCGGTGACACGCGTTCGAGCCACCTCGCGCGATGAATGCGTTTCAAGGGAACGAGGCCGTCGTCGATTGCAGCGAAAATGGGATCGTGTTAACTTTGTTCGAAAGAAAAAAACGTTTGTTGTCGAAAAAAAATATTTTATTGTTTTATATTCAATGCGCAAAACGATCGTCGTGAGATCGCGCTTGCACGTCCGATTTTTCGACCGCGACCGGTCGTTGTTCCTGACGATCGAGTCGTTTGATCTCGCCTCTGTCACCGGTAGCGGCTCGCACGAGTGTCATATCGTATACAACGGCGCAACGCGACGACCACAAGGCGTGCGTGAAAGCGGGCTCGTCCGAACGAGACCAGTTGGATAACGATACGCCGCAATGGTAGCACAGGGTCCTGTCGCCGTGTCCGCTGTAGAAGAGACCGGCTCGAGCCATGAGTCGAATGTGTTCAATCGTCATCCAGTCAGCGTGATGTACGAGGATGTCGTCGAACGTGGACACGCGTCGCTAAAACAGCGCGTAATCGACGTGTCGAGGAGGCATAGCGCTCGATACCGGAGGACCGTCCAATAACACCCTCGTCCAAATCTCAAGTTCCATGAGGGACTGTTGCGCGCACAATACAATAATGGGCAGAACGTGCGAAGTCGTCATAGTTTTTCTGTGATCAAATTCTCAGACTACGAATCGGCGCGAAACGTGTCGCCGCTGAGGTCTCCTCGTCGACACTGATTCATCGTCGCGCTCGAGCGTCGACTCGAAAGGCGATTAGCGCATTATCTACGATAACGAGAGGCGACTAGCGCGTTATCTGCGATAACGAGAGCAACGATAGAAGCATAGCCGTAGAAGAGGGTACCGCTCGCTCGAACAGCGCGCCGTACGATCGAACGTATCCGACTCCCGCGGCCCCGAGATCGGCGCTGCCGTGCTCCACGCCGCACATTCGCGGAACGCCCATCAATTCTCGAGCCTGCGAAATTGTTATCCACGGCTCCAGATACGTAATTCCGTTCCCCAGCGCGCTATGCGACGCACGACAATCGAAAGCGTCCTCGCGCGCAGTGCGATCGTCCGGTACGCATGTGCGCAATCTTTCGTCGTAACGAGCCATATCGCCACACTTATATCTATTCTCTTCGAAATTCGGCGTGATCGACTCGTCCGCGTGCGGAATGAGAGAAGCGTACGTGTTGCGCAGTAAGAACAAACGATCGAAAGGCGCGGTCACGTACTCGCGTTCGTCCCACAAAGACAGCGGACACACGAATCGAAACCCTCCGCCACCGTCACCGTTCGGATTGTCAGGCAACAGCTCGTCGATCGAGTCGAACGCGGGCATAAAATCGATGTGACCGTGCCAGATTTTGCCGGTGGCTCGATCGAGCAACTGACCGTTGCAAACGACGATTCGATTACCGCCCTCGCCGGCGAACGCTCGCGTTTGAGACAAACATCGCCAGCCGTCGGAGCCGTAAACCGTCAGACTCGTGTTCTCGTTGCAGATGGCAGCGTCGGTCGGCACACAGTAACCGCCCACGCGACCGCGTCGTTCGTTCAGAAGCACGCCCAATCGATCGTAGTAACGGTACTCCACGCCAGCGGTCACGCCGCAATACGTTCTGCAGTCCACGTATTCGTTCGTCGACGCGACGAACGAGCCGTACATCAGACACTCGGTTCGTCGCAAAAATTGGTCTCTCTCGGTCGAACCGTCGCCGTCAACGATGTTCTCGCCGTCTCGGTCTTTCGCGTCGACGGAGCGTCATCGCCGACGCGGTTTGGCGCCGACGAAGCGTACTCACAGCAACGAATCGATACCGACGCCCATGCGACGCCGCAATCTTTGAGCTCGATCCAATCGGGCGGATCGATCGCGCCGATCGGACTCGTTCGTTGCGTCGTCAACACTCCCGTCATCCTCGTACCAATCTGCGAGATCTCGCTCGATTGCGTCGTCGATGCGCGGACGATGGAGCATCTCGAAGTACAGCCATTGCGCGATACAGTACAACGCGGTGAAGCAAATCACCGCGAGAATCAATCGGAGGATCGAAACACCGCCGTCTCTGTTCATTCGTCCTCGTCGCCGACGCGCTCATGGTTCGCGTCACGCGAACTGTGCACCATTCGGGGTATATGGAGTGTGATTGCGAACCACCCTGTATTTCATTTTTAAATAATAGGTCATTTCCTGTACAATGTTCACATAACTTGTTAAAGGACTGATATCAACATCCAAATGTAATATTTATCAAATGTTGAAAATCAGAACTTTTTTCTTGTAAATTATTAATAGATATTAAAATAGAACTACTCGTAATACATTTTGTATTATCACAAGTTTTGCATTGGCTTGTAGTATTTATTTTACACTGAATAAATTTTTTAGACTCATATTTTTCACAAAGAGCTGCTAAAAGTTCTACGCATCTCGTTTTATATTACTAAAAAAATATTCTCCCAAATATTGCCGTATCGAATATGTACTCAATTTTGCTATTCCCTTTTCATATTGAAATGCTAATGCACCTAAAATATTTAATTTATCTGAAATAATTGCCTAATATCATTTAAATGCAATAAACATTGCAATATTGCATTAGCATAATATGAAACTTTATCTGTATTTTGAAAACCATGTATAATCCATGCAGTACTCGGTTGAATTTCTTGATGTGACTCTTGAACACAGGAAATCATTTTTGGCAACGTCCACAAAATATCGTTTACATTACGATGACATTTTTTTGAAACAGTAATCATCGCTGCTTCAGCTTCATATGTTTGTTTTAACCAATTATATTCAATAATAGCTTCTTCACTCGCTCTTACTGATGAAGGATCATAATTAATCAAATATAACCCCTCTATAGACATTACTCGCGATAATGAAACGTAAACTTGACCACAACTAAATACAGAATTACCTATGTCCATGGCAGCATTCTGTAAACTCAGGCTTTGACATTTATGAATAGTAATTTCATGCAGACAAAGGAAATTGTTTTCTAATAACGTACGCTCTATCCATTACCTCAAAGTTAATGCCTACTCTTTTAATCAAATATTCTATACCTGACGGTAAAAGAAGTTTGATATTTTCTATATTGTTGGTAGATGGGTCCTCTACGACTGAAATAACTATAACAATTGTACCATTCACAAGTCCCAAACTAGCATCAATATTACGTCTTATCATAACTGTTGCTCCAATCTTTATAATTGTTTTTTTCGAAAGTCCTGCCGTCCTAGAATTATTTTCATCGTTGTCTGACAACAACTTTAATACTTTCTTTTTTACATACGGGATGCAGTCAACAATATCTTCAGCAATTAATGCTATTTCTTTCGAAGACATATAACTTAACATTGCAGCGTTTAAAACATCATACATATAATAAGTAGATAACAAAGATACCGTATCTGATGGCAAATCATTAATTAAATTACATAATTCATTTAATCTAGGTTCAATAAAGCAAAGTTTAAAAGCTATCTTTCTGTTTTTCAGGATCTCAGAAACAGACTTTGTCAATAAACCAACTCGAATCCTAGACAATAAATCACGGTACGATGTGTCTCCTTGTTGATGCATATTGATTGTTAATTCATCATAGTTAAATAACGCTACCCACAAATTAACACTGACC
The DNA here is from genome assembly GCF_003227715.2 of Harpegnathos saltator. Classification (NCBI taxonomy): domain Eukaryota; kingdom Metazoa; phylum Arthropoda; class Insecta; order Hymenoptera; family Formicidae; genus Harpegnathos; species Harpegnathos saltator. Next base: position 22,750 of record NW_020229943.1, read on the forward strand.
AAGGAACTGAGATATTTATCAATTTTTTCACGTATAGTTGTACAATAACGTGATCGTCGTGTACAGGTGGTAATTGAAGTAAATCTCCAAATAAAAGAACGTGTTGCAACGTTATTTCTCAGCGTCAAATTTCCGCCGATCCCCGCGTCACGGTCTGTCACACAAAAGAAATATGTTGGGCGCCAGGTGCGGATAGCCGCACCACTCACCAACGCTAATTGCCACCGTCGCGTGGCCGCGACGCGAGATTCGGACGGGACCGGTAGCTCCGTGAACTTTTCAGTCGGTAGACGGGATAGGTTAGGCCGGAAATCGGGAAGTCGTGCAGAAAAATAAAGAGCGGCGTTCTTGCTATCGGAATCAGACGTTTATTGTTTCGCGAATCGGCACGCTCCGAAATCCCGCGGGACGGTACACGTTTCCTTTGTTCTTCCCCGCGAGATCGACATTGCTCGGCGCAACACAATTATTTTTCGGACGCGACCTTTAATCGGAACACTGAAAATGATAGCAGGTGGACGGTCTTACAGATTCGGGAACCTCCCGGCGCACAGTGGGATAAATGGGTCTTTTTGTGGACAAAAATCGCTAGACGGCATAATTCTTAACCGATTGCCATGCTTTTTTTTAATTTACTCGCGATGAATTGCTCTATAATCGTATCGAGCCCGTTTTTAAATTAAGCCCTCAATTCAAAATAGCGGACGCGCAAATTTGTCAAATGTATAAAACCTGTAAAATATCCAATATTTTTGGATCGGACGAAGTTTATACGGGCTTTTAAAGCCTCCGAGATACATATGTAAGATCAAAATTATCAGTTTTTGGCAGTGGAGAGGATCTGCAATGGCCCGATATATATTTTATACCTGCCTGATATCCCCACATTATCAATGTATTCTACTAATGAGTTTGCGTATATGCAGGGTGTCCCATTTAACCTCACAAATCGTAATATCTGGAAAACTATTAGGTGAGTGCAAAAGTTCGCGCGGAGTTTCAATAGATGGAGTTATAAGCGTCGTAAAGTGTTGTCATTAATACTTCCATCTACATATTATATAACGTTGGAAAGGTGACGTCTTCAGCTGTTATTAAAAAAAAAATCATTTGTTTTCATACAAACTGCTTCGAGAAATATCACTTTAAAAATGAGTATCGATAAAGTTAAGGCATTTACGACATGTTATGCTTTACAAGTTTCGGAAGGGAATAAACGTTGCCGCAGCCGTAAAAAACATTCAGGATGTTTATCAGGATGAAGCACCAGCTAAACGAACTGTGGAAAAATGGTTTGCTAAATTTCGGCGCGGAGAATTTAACCTTGAAGACGAGCCACGCTCTGGTCGACCTTCTGACATTGATGACGATGTTTTGCGTACTTTAGTGCTCAATAATCCGCGAATTTCAACAGAAGAAGTTGCTACAGCACTAAACGTTGACCGATCAACCGCTTTTCGGCGTTTAAAAAAGATGGGATTCGATTTGAAGCTCGATATATGGGTGCCCCATTTGCTGACCAAGAAGAACAAAATCAAGCGAATTTCTGCAGCCGTTTCTTTACTCGGGCGGCTCAATAACGAGTCGTTTTTGGATCGACTAGTTACGGGCGATGAGAAATGGGTCCTCTACAACAATGTTCAGCGCAAACGGACATGGAAACAATCAGGTGAGCATGGTGACGCAATGCCAAAGGCCAGTTTGCACCCGATGAAGGTGATGCTCTCTGTTTGGTGGGATTGCAAGGGCATAATCTATTTCGAGCTTCTCCCCGCTGGCGAAACGATTGATTCGGACAAGTACTGTCGCCAATTAACCAATCTGAATCGAGAAATAAAAGAGAAACGTCCGATTTTGTCAAATCGCAAGGGAGTCGTCTTTCATCACGACAACGCCAGACCACACGTTTCGAAAAAGACGCTGCGCAAACTGAAGAGCCTGAAATGGGATGTCTTAACGCATCCACCGTATTCTCCTGATATCGCATCATCTGATTATCACTTGTTCCGGTCATTGCAAAATTATTTAAATGGAAAAAACTTTGACTCTTTGGAGGCCTTAAAAACGGCGTCTCTTCGTTCTTCGAATTTAAACCGCGCAGTTTTTATGATCGAGGCATCCGTATGCTGCCAGAACGTTGGGAAAAGATTATAGAAAACGATGGAGAATATATCATTGATTGAATAAAGATTTTTGTTTGCCTAATCACTGTGTGACTTTTACTCACAAACTCCGTACGAACTTTTGCACTCACCCAATACATGTCGGATCAAAAAATGTGAGTAATGAAATTTGTTCGCCTCGAAGGGGGACATGCAACGATATCAAACTCGACCTCCCACCCCACTCCCGGGGGGTGGGGTGGGGGGCAACTTTGAAATCTTAAATAGGAACCCCCATTTTTATTGCAGATTCGGCTTCTACGCCACAAAATATGTAACTTTCGTTCGAAACTTTTTTTTGATTTGTGATAGATAGCGCTGTAATCGCAAAAAATTAGATTTTCTGCAGTTCTCCAGAAATGATCATTGGATTGAAAAACAAATAAATACATGTTCAATATTTTTAAAAATATTTTTAAAAAACAATAACAGTAATTCCCCTTCAACCCCTCGGGGTAAGGTGAGTGATAACGTTCAAATCTCAAATGAGAACCCACATTTTTCATTGCAGAATTAGATTTTACGTGTTTTTATGGAAACAATTTTTTTCATTCCTGATAAATAGCGTTGAATTTTTTCGAGAAACTACTTTTAGCGTTACCGAAACTTACTTTTAGTTACTTTTAGTTACTTTTAGTTACTTTTAGCGAATACCGAAATATTCTTGAAGTAGAACTACCAAAGTTGTTCGAAGACTTAAGCTTACAAGTGCGACAAAACATGTAATTCCAACATGATGGCTGACCAGCACATTATTCGTTAGTAGCACGTGAGGAATTAGATCAGGATTACAATAATCGCTAGATCGGTAGAGGAGGACCGGTGAACTGGCCAGCCAGATCGCCAGACCTTACCTCGCCAGATTTTTTCTTGTGGGGTTACTTAAAGGATGCTGTTTATAAAAAAACACTTACTACTTGCGAAAACATGATGCAATGAATAAGGGATGCTTGCGCCGCAATTACACCAGATATACTTATGAAATGCGTACAGGCATTTGAAGCACGAATCAACAAGGGCATTGAAGTTCAAGGTCATCATTTTGAACATTTAATTTAATTAAATGGTGGAAGGTGAAGGGGCTCACCTAAATCAAGCACCCCGATGGGAACAGAAAGCTACTACGTCCTCGTCGTTGTTCCTGGGTAACGCTGAAAGTAGTTTCTCGGAAAAATTCAACGCTATCTATCAGGAATGAAAAAAATTGTTTCCATAAAAACTTCACGTAAAATCTAATTCTGCAATGAAAAATGTGGATTCTCATTTGAGATTTGAACGTTATCACCCACCCTACACCGAGGGGATGGGGGGAATAACTGTTATTATGTTTTTCAAAAATATTTTTGAAAATATCGAACAGATATTTTTTATTTTTCAATCCAATGATCATTTCTGGAGAATTGCAGAAAGTATAATTTTTTGCGATTACAGCGCCATCTATCACGAATAAAAAAAAAGTTTCGGACGAAACTTACGTATTTTGTGGCGTAGAATCCGAATCTACAATAAAAAATGGGGGTTCCTATTTAAGATTTCAAAGTTGCCCCCCACCCCCATTCCCGGGAGTGGGGTGGGAGATCGAGTTTGATATCATTGGATGTCCCCCTTCGAGGCGAACAAATTTCATTCCCACTTTTTTTTGATCCGACATGTAGTTTTCCAGATATTACGATTTGTCAGGTTAAATGGGACACCCTGTATGTTGCATTTATATGTATGTTGCATTTATATAGTGCCTACCAAAGGTCAGGGCCACCTAAATAGTTTTGAACGGTTTGAAATATAGGATTGAAATTTATAAGGATTCAATGGGACCACAAAGTCTATTATTTAACAACAGAAACACCCACCTCCACACCCCCGGGGGCTGAGGGGAGGGGCAGCCAAAAAATCTCAAATGGCATGTTGGGTTGAGTGGGGGCTCGTTCGAAAGGGCTTTCCGATACAAAAACAACGCGACGTCGCCGAGGTCTCTACGATTTTTTTTCGCAGAGTTATGATCATTTGAACATTAAGATTTTGCGAGGGCCCACAGCGACAACAGAAGAAAGGTCAGGCTTTAAGCGGGCACGCGTGTTCCTGTGTGTGCGTGCGTGCGTATGTGTGTGTGTGTGTGTGTGTGCGCGCGTGTGTGTGTGTGTGTGCGTGTTCGGCCAACTAAGGCAAGACCGCTAGCGTGTCCGGCCAACTAAGGCAAGACCGAGATAGGAACACTGGCGTATGTGAAGGAATAAAAACACTAATTATTTAATCAAATGTTCAAATTGATGTCCTTCTACAACTTGGCAGTGTCTTAAACGAACGTAAAACGTTTCAATTACGTTAGTTAAAAAATCGGGTGTGATTGAATTTGAAACGTACACTATTTTTTCTCGCAGCTCTTCTAAATTTTCGGACCTAGTCTCATAGACCTTTGTTTTCAAAATTATTGCAATCTGCTAAGAAACCAAGTGATACCGGCTATTCAAGATATTGCTGGAGAAGCTTTCCACAATGATTGGTTTCAGTAGGATGGGGCTCCAGCTCATTTTTCTCTGCAAGCTCGAAATATTCCAAACGATATTTCCACTGATCGATGGATTGGTAGAAGAAGCATGCCGAGATCAGCAGATCTGACCCCATTAGACTTCTTTTACTGGGGGTATTTGAAAACAAAGGTCTATGAGACTAGGTCCGAAAATTTAGAAGAGCTGCGGGAAAAAATAGTGAATGTTTCAAATTCAATCACACCCGATTTTTTAACTAACGTAATTAAAACGTTTTACGTTCATTTAAGACACTGCCAAGTTGTCGAAGGACATCAATTTGAACATTTGATTAAATAATTAGTGTTTTTATTCCTTCACATACGCCAGTGTTCCTATCTCGGTCTTGCCTTAGTTGGTCGGACACGCTAGCGGTCTTGCCTTAATTGCCCGAACACGCACTCACATACACACATACACACGCACGCATACATAGGAACGCGCGTGCCTGCGTGAAGTCTGACCTTTCTTCTGTTGTCGCTGTGGGTCCTCGCAAAATCTCAATGTTCAAATGATCATAACTCTGCGAAAAAAAATCGTGGAGAGCTCGGCGACCTCACGTAGTTTTCGTCTCGGAAAGCCCTTTCGAACGAGCCCTCACTCAACCTAACATGCCATTTGAGATTTTTTGGCTCCCCCCTCCCCCCGGCTCCCGGGGGTGTGGAGGTGGGTGTGTTTGTGTTTAAATAATAGACTTTGTGATCCCTTTTGAATCCTTATAAATTTCAATCCAACATTTAAACATTTTAGCACATGTCAAAATCGTCAGAATAAAAGAAGATAAGTAATAACATCATTAATACACCCAGTTCACACGAATGACTTTAATCCGTTATTTTCATCTGAATACTGACTTGATACGCTGTCATCTATATCAGGATTTTACGTTAAACTATGGAACTCATAAATAATCCAGTAATATATGTTATATATATATACACTCAAACGCAAAAAACCCGGTACACTAAAAATTTGGGAAAAAATTACAAAATTTCAAATGATCATAACTTGGTAAATAATGAAGATACAAATATGCGCAAAAATGCAAAATGAAGCATGAAACGCGCGCGACGTTGCGTGTTCAGCAGGGTCCGTGGTCGCCTTACGAGGCCTCGGCCTTCGATCGGGACGACCGGTCGGTCGTCGAGCGGACTCGAGCGAACCTGGACGCAGGCGGACGTCGCTCTGCGATCCCTTATTTCCAGCCAGCTCTCCGGAGCTATCATATGTTCGGTCTTGTTCCGAACAATATGCTAATTTACCTAAAACATTTAGTTTATCAGAAATGAACAATTATTTTCTAATATCATTTAAATGTAATAAACATTGTAATACTGCATTTGCATAATATGAAACCTTATCTGTGTTTTGAAAACCATTTGTAACCCATGTAAAATTTTGTTTAGTTTCTTGATACGGCTTCTGAACAGAAGAAACTATCTTTGGCAATGTCCACAAGACATCTTTTACTTTACGATGGCGCTGTTTTGAAATAGTAATCATTGCTTCCTCTGTTTTATACATGTTTTTTAACCGATTATATTCAATAATAGCTTCTTCACTAGCTTTTACTGATAAAGGGTCATAGTTAATTAAATACAATCCCTTTATGGATGTTACTCGCGATAATCCAACATAAACTTGACCACAATTAAATACAGAGTTACCTATATCCATGATAGCATTCTGTAGACTCAGTCCTTGACTTTTATGAATGGTAATTCCATAACTTAGAGATAGTGGAAATTGTTTTCTAATGACATTTGCTCTATCCATCACTTCAAATTTAACACTTACTCATTCAATGAAATATTCCGTACCTGACGGTAAAAGAATTTTTATTTTTTCTATATCGTTGGTTAATTTATTTTCTACAATTGAAATAACTGTAGCAATTGTACCATTTACAAGACCCAAACTCGCATCAATATTACGCCGTATCATAATTTTTGCTCCAATTTTAATAACAATTTTCTGTGAAAGGCCAGCTGACCTAGAATTATTATCATCATTATCTGACAATAACTTTAATATTTTTTTTTTAAATATGGAATACATTCAATAATATCTTGAGCAATTAATAATATTTGTTTTGAAGATATACGATGTAACATTGCATCGTTCAGAACGTTGCACATGTGACAAGTAGGCAACAAACATACGGTGTCCGGTGGCAAATCATTAATAAAATTACATAATTCATTTAATCTAGACTCAAATGAAATACCTTTGAATGATATTTTCCTATTCTCAAGAATCTTAGAATTAGATTTTGTCAGTAAACCAATTCGAATTTTGGACAATAAATCATGGTAAGATGTGTCTCCTTGTTGACGCATATTGATTGTTAATTCGTCATAGTCAAATAACGTAGCCCATAAATTAACAGTACCTAAAGAACCAAGGTATTTATTAATTTTTGCATCTGATAATTGTACGAAAACATAATCCTCGTGTACAGGTGGTAACTGAAGCAAATCTTCAAACAAAAGATTCTGTCTTATCCAACATTTAATTGTTTTTATTATGAAACTTTTCCCGGTACCACCCTCTCCACTAATATATAATCGTAATACTTTATTTGATCTTACAGTATTAATTATTTTATCAAATACTCTTTTCTGATCAGTATTCAATTTTTCAACCATTTCAGGTACATTAATTTTTTGAGCTAATTTATCACCGAGATCTCTAAAATCTTGCATTGCTTCACCAGCTTCTATATTTTGTATACCTATAGGATTTTCAGAATCATCCTGAAATACGTGCTTTTGTGCATTGGCATTCAAACATTGCTCGACTAACTGTTTCGCAGTTTCAAATGCATTTTGCAATTCTTCCAATCTTTCGTGATATTTTAACGCTTCTATAAGATGTAACTTTATATTTTGAAATGATTCAGCATAAGTTTCACATCCGTCTTTAAGATCCTCTAATTTTTGCCAAGGTTTAAACATTAATAGTAGCGAAAAGAAATAATTTTCGGGTTGGATATTAATATCATATCTTTTATGTTTGATAAGATATCCACGTTGTTGCCGTTTCAAATAATTGCCATTACCTATTTTATAATATTCGGTGAATTCGTTCCGCGGCTTGGTTTTTGTTATATCGTACCACTGTGCAAATTCATAAAGAGACGTACATTCTAATTCTTTAGGTCTATTTGGATAATAATCATCTACCAAAGATGGATAAAATATATCTGTTGATTCTTTGTCAAGAGCTTCTATTTCTTTTCGGTTCTTCAATTTATCGTGGCCTTCGCGCCTGATGCACTAAGGCCGGTTAGGTTTCGGGTTCATTCGTGGTCTTAGGGATTGGAATCCCGAGCTTCGCTGGTCCAGGCGAGATAGAAGTAGTCGGTCGTACAAAAGAAGGTGGTGTTTATTTGTTCCTCCGTACACTTGTGCTTACGTACTAGCGTGGACTGACGGACCCGGATTTATACGTAACTAACGAGACGCTCAGTTCTCGATTCGATCTTCTATCTATCTGCTCTTCTTTTTCGGCTCCTGTCTTATATATCCTGATGCCTTTGGTATGACTGACACAATAACCTACTTTCGTGATCTCAGTCAGCATAGTTGCAAGTTTATGTATTACAACTTTATGGTGTCAGCACTCTGACCGAATTGTGTAAGACGTGCTTACTAACTAACTGCAGTGTAAGGTGGAATAATTAGGACGCGGTTACAACACCCTCCCCCTATTGGGAAAAGAAAACGGAGGCACGACGTTTTCGCATTAAATAACTACAATAATTATACAGATAGATATAATTATATGGGTTCCCGGTGACAGTTTTTTTTTCTTACAATCGTGTCATGTTAATGCTAGGTCCCCCCTTTTTTTTCATGTCGATGGGTTACTGCGTTTGCGTTTTCTTAGTTGGTTAATGACCCATATGGTGGAGATTGTTATTATTAAAATAATTATGCAGCTCATCGTAAGGAAAATGATGTAGCTGTGCGTAAATAATGGGTTTTGTCTGTTTTCTAAATTTAGACTTATATCTTCTAATTTGGTACTTAATTTTAATAATTCGTCAGGATGTGGAATTTTCTTTAGATTTAATTGTGGTATTTTGTTCTTGTATTCCTCTACTAGTGATTTGGTTCCTAAAAAGGTTAGATTGTAATTAGGTAAATATGCTGGAATTGTGTTTTCCTTTATCGTACCAGGAGCAGCTAGAGTTATGTCGTCAATTGTGAACTTACATTCCTGGTGTGCTTTTATCAATCCTGATCTTATAAGTTTGGCTAATTTTTTGACTTTTGGACAGGATATAGAAATTGTTTTTTTGCAGGGTGTCGAGTATAACCATGAATGTGAATATTTCAAAGGAATAATGATCGTACAATTAGTACTAATATATTTTGTGCTATGATTTTGTACGAATAGTCGTGATCGCGCGTATATTTGTATTTCGTACGGTGATTCGGAATTTATTTGATATACCGGATTATTTTGTTCATAATAAAATACAGTTTATTATAGATCACTAAGGTGTACGAGAGATTTGTGTAATGATGTAAAGTTACAGCGTGTCAGTCAGAATGTGTTAGTATACATTAAGTTGCATATTATCAGATACTAACTTTATTTTAAACATAATGAATTTTAACGTATCACCTTCTATATTTTATTGTCACCGCACTCTTCGAAAAGCACAAACGTGTGTAACTGAAGTATTACTTATTATATCACTTATCATAACAAATAATAAAAGTTGTATAAAATATATATAATATAATAAGACTATTATTATATATTATATTTAATTACTTACTATTATCTCATCACCATCTTGCATGACCTGATTTGGTGATGCCATTATCCAAATAATATTTATACTGTACAAATAAGTGCATAAATGAAATCTTCAATATTGTTTGAGATTTTGAAAGATTGTGGTAGCAGTAAAATATAGAAAGTAATATTTTAAAATTCATAACATTTAAATAAAGTTAGTATCTGATAATATGCAACTTAATGTATTGTAACACATTCTGATTGACATACTGCAACTAAATATTATTACACAAAATTCTTGAACACGTTAGTGATCCATCCAAGAGGTTTGTGCTATGATGTAAAGTTACAGCATGTTAGTCAAAATGTGTTACAATACATTAAAATGTGTTACAAGACATTAAGTCGCATATTATTAGGTACTAACTTTATTTAAACGTTATGAATCTTAAAATATCGCTTTCTACATTTTATTGCTACTACAACCTTTGAATACAGCGTAAAAATTAGTATGCATGAATTAAGTGTCAAATCAGAATTAAACAAATTTATAAATAGCAGAAATTATATAAACTTATATGTACCAGTTTTATATGTGACGTATTATGTTACATTTAATTTCATATAACCTTTATTATTTATTATCTGATTCAACTATTCTTAGACGATGCTTTCATTTATGTACTTATTTGTACATTATTCAATATTATACATATTTGTGCTTTTCAAAGGCTATGGTGACAATAAAATATAGAAAGTGATATGTTAAAATTTATTACACTTAAAATAAAATTATCGTCTGATAATATACAATTTAATGTCTTGTAACACACTCTGACGGCATGCTATAATTTATAATAATCATTATACAAATCTCTTATATACGTTAATGATCCATATAAGAAGATACAGTTTATTTTATACATCACTAATGTGTATGAGAAGTTTGTGTAATGATGTAAAGTTACAGCATGTCAAATTAGAAAGTGTTACAATAGATTAAAATGTATATTATCAAAGGATAACTTTATTTTAAGCGTAATGATTTTTAAAGTATCAATGTATATTTCATTACCGCAGTCATCGATTATTTATTATATTAATTAGACAGTACAAAATGAAAAATGGAAGCATCAACTAAGAATAGTTTATTAGGTAATAACAAAGGTTATACGAAATTAAATTTCAAGTTATATACTAACCAAAATCAAAAACATGCGCAGTTACAGTAACTACATCCAACCGCCACGAACGTGAACAAAAAAGTTTTCTTCTTCTTCTCCTTCTTCTTCATACAATATGGCCACTCAAATCGATGTATATAATTGTAAGTCGATCGTAAATCGATGTATATTGAATGGTCTATGAATATGTATTTATGTGAATGATGTACTTTTAACTGACCGTTTTGTAACCGCGTGACCTCGTGACGCCCTCTAGTAGAAGTAAAGTCAGTCGGACATTTGTTGAACGATTCGTAAATTTCACGATTTCGTACTTTGAGAATAAATTTCTCAAAGCTCACAGGACATGTAGAGCAAAAATGAAGATAGTTTTCTTATATAATTCGAACCTGCGGAATCGATTGAGCTTATGCAGAACCTAATCGATTCAGCCGTTACAGCGGTACGAAAATATATCCTATGATCAACTAGAGGTTTCGCGTAATAATACACGGTCGGTCTCGCCGCCTCGCTCGCGCGTTCACTTGGCGCGAGACACTACCGTGTCTCTTGATTGTCTATGAGCTGATAAACAGTTGATCTCCGGTATTTATAAGTTATGCTTGTCCGCAGCTTGTTCGGTTTTGACATTGATATCAGTGATGCGAATTTGGTGACGGGCTTGCACAAGGACTCCCCTCCCCCTCCCCATGCACGCACACAGCCAGCTCTGTCTATCTGTGTGAGCCACGCGATCGGAAATCGTCGACGCGCCGAGTGAGCGAGAAAAAGAGAGAGAGAGAGAGAATATCATTCCCTCCTTGTCGCACTCGTTCTCGCTCAACGAGCGAGCCTAATTCTTTCTTGTCCATAATCTGAATCGCGGGCGCGACTGCCTCTCTCTCCTTTCCTCTCTATGACAATACTGGAAAGTTTTGTCTACTCGGCGCACCGAAATTATTACCAATAATATTTTATTATTAATAATATTATTATTTGTAATATATATTATTTGTAATATTATTATTTGTAATTTCATTTGTAATTGTATAATAATGTTACAAATAATACAAATTTTTACAAATTTTGTTTGTAAAAATTTATATCATTTGTAATATTATTTGTAATAATATTAATAATATTCGGCGCCAAGAAAATGAAATATATTTTATTAATTATTTTGCGGAGTCAGTTTTGCGAAGCAGGTTCACAGGTTTGATTATTGAATTGTTTAATAATATTTTAAGAATAATTTTAAGTTATACAAGGATGTAGTATGAAATATAAAAGAATATTGTAACAGAATCAAAAAGTACGAAATGAAACCTCTTTGCTTTTATTACAACCCTAATAGCAGCAATATTTCAGCAGACTGACGGCAGACTGACGCCAGAATGAATCAGAGGTTTACAGATTGGTGCTAACTGCTTATCCATTGTGCCCGCATTCTGACGTTAGAGTCTGGCAACATTATTTGACGGCAGACTGATGCCAGAAACAAAGCAGATCCTGACGTACACAGTCTAGTGACAGATTGATGGCAAAAACGTATCAGATCCTGACGTACGCAGTCTGGCGGCAGATTGACGACAGAAATACAACAGATCTTGCTGTTCACAGCCTGACAGCAGACTGGTGACAGAAATATAACAGATTCTGCCATATTCATTTTTACATCCCCCTCTCCCCTTCCTATTCAGTCATGCACATTACGTGAAAGTAATTATTAAAAAACAATACAATATACGAACATAATTGTTTTTATTTATCACACAAGACAAAACGAAACAGCCAATCAGATTCACAATGGTGTTTACCGTAAATGGCGAAACACGAAGGCGACGTTTCTTCTCATAGCCTCAGGAAGCGACGATACACGATGACCTCGAGACGATGTTAGAGTAACTGATAATAGGGTTTGTGAACGGTGAAGTGGCAATCTGCTAGGATATCTGTAAATTGAAATTATATTACAGTTGCATCTTTGTAACTACAGTTACGTATAATATGTTTAAGTAAATACATGAATTAAAAGTTCCATTGTATTAATGTCACAATTTCCCACAGTAAATACAATACACGTGTCGTATTCATAGTGGCATAGCAAATTGTAGTATCGATACATTGTAACTCTTAATAATTGCTGGGATGAGACGGGAAAATCAGAGAAATCTGGATAAAAATATTTACCTGTGTCTCTTGCGTTCTTCGGTAATAGATTCGTCGATCCTCCGTGACATCCGATGATGACCTAAACTCCCGTGATGACCTAAACATGTAAAATGTCCGGGAGACACCATAAAGTCGACACAGAGTACCAATTGTCTATGCCCAGAAGTCGAAATTATTTACCCGTTTCAACCGATTTTTGAGAGCTATGCCTATTTCTCTTATTTCTCCGCTCGTCCAAAGGTCCCTACAAGGTCCCTACGGTCATGCCGCCCAGGTATAAGTTGTCATGTATCATTTGTAGGGATCTTCGGAAAGCGATCTTCAAGCGTGGCAATAGAAATGAAAGACTCTGATTGGTTCATTTCCTTATGCGTTATTCATTATGCCTTTATGCAAAAGTGTGTGCTTCCCGCATTACTTGCCCGATTTAGTCGATTTTTTAAGGCTACGCCTACTTCTCTTCTCTTTTCGACCTTCTCTAACGACCTTTGGACAAGCCGAGAAACAAGAGAAATAGGCGTAGCTCTCAAAAATCGGTTGAAACGGGCAAATAATTTCTACTTCTGGGCATAGACAATTGGTAATCTGTGTCGACTTTACGGTGTCTCCCGGATATTTTACATGTTTAGGTCATCACAGGAGGATCGGATGTCACGGAGGATCGACGAATCTATTACCACACCATAAGAACACAAGAGATACAGATAAATATTTTTATCCAGATTTCTCTGATTTTCCCGTCTCATCCCAGCAATTATTAAGAGTTACAATGTATCGATACTACAATTTGCTATGCCACTATGAATACGACACGTATATTGTATTTACTGTGGGAAATTGTGACATTAATACAATAGAACTTTTAATTCATGTATTTACTTAAACATATTATACGTAACTGTAGTTACAAAGATGCAACTGTAATATAATTTCAATTTACAGATATCCCAGCAGATTGCCACTTCACCGTTCACAAATCCTATTATCAGTTACTCCAACATCGTCTCGAAGTCACCGTGTATCGTCGCTTCCTGAGGCTATGAGAAGAAACATCGTCGCCTTCGTGTTCGGCCATTTACGGTAAATACCATTGTGAATCTGATTGGCTGTCTCATTTTGTCTTGTGTGATAAATAAAAATACGTTCATATATTGTGTTGTTTTTTAATAATTACCTTCACGTAATGTGTATAACTGAATAGGAAGGGGGGAAGGGAGATGTAAAAATGAATATGGCAGATTCTGTTGAATTTCTGTCACCAGTCTGCTGTCAGGCTGTGAACGACAGGATCTGTTACGTTTCTGCTATCATTCTGGTGCCAGACTACGCACAGCAGATTCTACTGTATTTCTGCCGTCAATCTGCCGCCAGACTGCGTACGTCAGGATCTGTTACGTTTCTGCCGCCAATCTGCCGTCATAGTATTAAACCGCGTTTGTTTGAATTCTGCCGCCAATCTGCCGTCATAATATTAAACCGTGTTTATTTGAATTCTGCCGCCAATCTGCCGTCAGACTGCGCACGGCAGGATCTGTTTCCTTTCTGCCGTCAATCTGCCGTCAGGCTGCTTAACAGAATCTGTTCAAATGTTGACGTCAATCTGATTACACGTTTATTAGTAGCGTCCAATATTTAATTTATCATCATTTATTATAACACTGAGTTATATGATTGTTTCACTTGTTATTATAATGTACTTAACATAACTTTTTACAAGTAAAAATGATTACATGTAAAATTTATTATAATAACCTTTTTAAACAAAAAGTTAAAAAAAGGCGCCAAGTACAAGCGCAACACGTATTGTGCTATTTTTAGAAATTTAAATTTCAAATTATTTTTTTTTAAGTATGTATGTGTACATAACATAAGTTTTTAAAAGTAAAACATATACAAAAAAAAGTGATATATTAAAACAGTAGCGCCAACTGAGAAATCGTATACTTAATATTTTTAGAAATCTCAAATTCAAATTATTTCCTTTTTTTAAGATATATGTGGCGGAAGAGCAGCTCCCGCCACCTGCCGCAGGGAGCGCGGACCCGCTGCCACTTCGGAGGCAGCGGAAACAGTCGCTCGTGCCACGTAAGTGCTACCAGTGCGAGAGTGTCTCTTCCCCCGAGCGGGAGTGCGTTTCAATCGTGTTCGAAGCTTTCTCTCCGAGGTGAGACGCGTGCGTGTGACGGACCGTCGCGGGCTTCTCGTCGGACGGAACGCGCCGCCGGTCGTTTTGCGGGCTGTCGTGTTTTAGTGCAGTGCGTCTCGCCTTTTTATTCGCAGCGCGAGTTCGGTTCCCGCGCGCCGTGTCTGTTGTTACGCATCGCTGTCGCGCGCGGCCGCCCTTTGTGTCGGGGAGACGTCGCCCGGTGATATTCGAGCGCGCCTTCGGGCGAGCGGCCCTTGCGATCTCGCGGCCCAGTCGGCGGCTTTGCGCCTCGCGTGTTCACGTGCTCGGCCGTGGGTTCCACGTGCGTTGCCGCGTGTTGTGCGTGTCGACCTCGGCGCGACCGCTGCGAGGTCGCGTTGTGGTGCGTACATCACGTGCGTTCCACGTGGCTACACGGTAGCCGTCGTTGGTGTATTTCTCTTTCCATCTGTTTTTCATTTCCAAACACGTGGAACCTCGGCGCGACCGCTGCGAGCTCTCGCGTCGAGCGAGCATCACGTGCGTTCCGCCTGCGCGGTGACGCCGGCGAGCGTGCGTTCATTGTTTCTCCGGTTCCTTTTCTTGTTCGCGAGCGAGCGCGCCCCGCGCGAGGAGCCAAGTGTAAGCAATAAAAAAACAGCATTTCTTCCTATCTTTCGAGTCGGTTCACTGGGGGCCCTCGAGGTCTGTCCTCGAGCGCCGCGAAGGAACACATCCAACCAAAGTACGGGTGCCGTGCCCCTATAATTCTATATCTATCACTCCACCCTTGCTGTGCGGGGTTGAAAGGCCGAGTCGAGCGGGAGTTCACTCGACCCCCACATATATGTTATGTACATAACATAAGTTTTTACAAGTACAAATGATATCATGTTATAACAATTTTACACGTTTATTAGTAGTGTTCAATATTTAATTTATCATTATTTATTATAACACTGAGTTATATGATTGTGTTACTTGTTATTACGAAGGTAGTTTGATAAGTCAGTGACTTTTTTAATAAAAGATATTTTTTTCGGCAAATAAGCGTTTTATTTCTCAACGTAGTCTCCTTTTAGCTCGATACATTTAGTCCACCGTTTTTCCAATTTTTTTATTCCTTCCAAATAATAGGTTTTCTCAAGGCCCTCAAAATAGGCGTTTGTTTCAGTGATGACCTCTTCATTCAACCCAAATCTCTTAATGCCCAGCCATTTCTTCAGGTTTGGAAACAGGAAATAGTCGCAGGGGGCTAAATCTGGTGAATATGCTGCATGGGGTAGCAGTTCGTAGCCCAATTTATGGATTTTTGCCATGGTGACTACACACGTGTGCACCCGTGCATTGTCCTGATGGAACAGCACTTTTTTCTTCGCCAAATGCGGTCGTTTTTGCTTCAAATCAATATCGAATCTGTCCAAAAGCTCTGAATAATATTCGCCGGTGATCGTTTTACCCTTTTCAAGGTAATCGATGTGAATGATACCGCATGCATCCCGAAAAACTGTGGCCATGACCTTGTTGGCCGACAGACCCACCTTGGCCTTTTTTGATGCACGTTCACCCGAAGAAACCCACTGTCTTGATTGTTCCTTGGTCTCTGGTGTGGTGTGATGGATCCATGTTTCGTCTACGGTAACGAAACGGCGCAAAAACTCGTTCGGATTGCGGCTGAACATCGCCAAACACTCCTTTGAAATGGTCACACGGCTGCGCTTATGGTCGAGTGTGAGCAATCGCGGCACCCATCGCGAGGATAGCTTTTTCATGTCCAAATATTCATGTAAAATGTGATGTACCCACTCAGTTGAGATGCCTACAGCCTCAGCCACTTCACGCACTTTCATTCTCCGATCGTCCAATATCATTCCATGGATTTTATCGACGATTTCTGGGGTGACGACCTCTTTTGGGCGACCTGAACGTTCGGCGTCACTTGCGCTGGTACGACCACAACGGAACTCAGTAAACCACTTCTTAACCATTGAAATTGATGGTGCAGAGTCCCCATAGTATTTATCAAGCTTCGCCTTGGTTTCGGTGATGGTTTTTTTACGCAAAAAATAATGCTTAATCAGCACACGAAATTCACTTTTTTCCATTTTCGTTAAAATTCACGAGGTTGTCTGCTTTCAATGGCTGTCAAACACTAACTAAATGGCGCAGCTTGCCCAAACTTGTACAGTAGTCTATTAATAGATGGCAGTTGACGGGAGCAGTGCTGCATTTAAAGTTACTGCGCGGAAAATTCAAAAAGTCACTGACTTATCAAACTGCCCTCGTATAATGTACTTAACATTACTTTCTACAAGTAAAAATGATATCGGGTTATAAAATTTTAACACGTTTATTAATAGTGTTCAATATTTAAAAAAGATATCTTTTTAAAGGTTATTATTACAAATTCAAATTATTTTTTTTAAGCATATATGTGTACATAACATAAGTTTTTACAAGTAAAACTTATACAAAAGAAGTGATATATTAAAACAGTAACACCAACTGAGAAATCATATACTTAATATTTTTAGAAATCTCAAATTCAAATTATTACCTTTTTTTAAGATATATATTTATTATATACATAACATAAGTTTTTACAAGTAAAAATGATATTTATTAGAACACTGAGTTATATGATTAATTTACTTGTTATTATAATGTATATAACATAAATTTTTACAAGTAAACATTATATCGTGTTATAAAAATTTAACACGTTGAATGCCACGGGGGTCACCGGTGACCGGCACTCAACTTGGCGGTAGCGCCGTAGGGACCACCGGTGACCGGCGCGCCAAGATTAGTTGAAATATATAATTAGAACAAATGTCAATACTTAAAAATTCTTCATTATTACCATCGTTACTACAATGGTTTGAAGAAATTAATGCAATATAAAACATAAAAATAGTTTTATTTATACATGAAATACATATAGACCTCTTATGCGCGCACATTGCGATGTGTCGTATTGAAACACTCCAAACATAAAAAGGGTGAACCAGCACAGTCTTCACAATATGTCACGACTTTTTTACTACAGTTTTTTGCAGTTGTTCTCCCTAGCTTCTTTGAATTTTTTTGGTAACATATTTTGCAAAATCGTCGCACAGTTCTAGCTTTTCCCGACATTGCTTTTAATTCATGACGTGGTTTTCTCAACAAGCTTTCACGTGGAGAAATGCCAATCTCAATGTCATTATCATTACATTTTGTTAAATACATTGCTACTTTCATTCTAAAATCGGGAATTTGAATATTTGTGCGGGTTACCTGTTTGAATAATACCATTGCATTTACCATACATGTATTTAATAACAGTTCTATTGCTAATTTCCTATACCACTTTGAAGTTTTACGCAGTGGTGAACTATATGCTATCATTTGGTCAGATAAATCGACAGATGATTTTCCTAGATTGTCTTCCACAACTATTTTTGGTTTTTCATACGAATAGAATTTCTTATGTACGTAGTCATTGCAGACTATGCAGTAGTCATTTCTGCTGAATGTTTCGTAGAAAGCATCAATACATCTCTCTTATCCTTCCATTTTAAGACTGTTATACCTTTTTTATTTTCGCGAGCAATAACTTCTCTACGTTTTAATTTTTGGGACACTGCTTCTACTGGATTTCCTCGCCGATTTTTTCGTAGGGTACCCACTAAATGTGTGTTCATTGTGATTAATTTTTCCGCCAGATCAACACTTGTATACCAATTATCTGTGCAGATAGTATGGCCTTTACCTAATATATCTTTGCAAAGAGACATTACAACCTCAGACGATTTATTTCCTGCTATTTTATCTCTATTATTTTCTTTTCCCGTGTATATTTGAAAAGAATAAATGTATTCTGCACCACCGCATAATTTAAAAACTTTTATTCCGTATCTGTGACGTTTTCCTTTCAAATATTGTCGAAATATTATGCGACCTCGAAATGGCACTAATGATTCATCTACGCATAATATTTCATCTGGATTGTAATATTTCGTGAAGTTACTCTTTAATATATCGATAATATGAATAATTTTAGACAATCTATTGTTAGGATCATTTTCTTCATTATTACTAAAATGAACGAACCGCAAAAGTAATTCAAATCGATTTCTTGACATCACTGTACGTGGGAATGTCTGGTTATATACTTCATTTCTACTCCAATACAGATGAATTTTGGGTAATCGCACTAGTCCCATCCATATAATTAGGCCAAAAAACCGTTTTATTTCGTTAGGATTTGTTTCAACTCATTTATCGAGACGTTGCGATCGCTGTTCTGACATTATTTGCGCAGCATATATATTCGTTTGATTCGCAATAATTTGGAATATTTCGTTCGTAACAAAAAGAAAATAAAAACTATGTGGCTCAGTATAATCAAAAATTTCAGAGTGATGTGTATTGATTTCTGATGAATTCGAAAATGTGATCTTTGCTTGACTGGCCAAAGGAATATGCCAATTTGTATCACACTCCTCTTCTTGTGTATTATTTTCATTATTACCGTCATCTTCAACTTCACTTTCACTAACTGATTCAATTCGACGGTGACGTACTGAAGATGCTATTATCATATCAGATAAACTGCTCGAGGAACTTTCCTCTCTATCTGACAGCACTCGACATCGTTTGGAGGGACTTGGTAAAAATGTATCGTCAGTTGAATTGCTTAACGCATAATCTTCATTTGACATTATATTAACTTTAAGGGCAAACTAAAAAATGAAATAGGCAACACGAAGTGCAAAAATTTTTGTAGCGTATAAAAGTATAATAGACGCTCTTACCTGATTGTTAGACGCTCTCGACAAGAATAAACACGTGAAACAATTACTCAGCAACGTGAAGAAATAATATGAGATAATTGACAATCGCAAAATATAAGTGAATCGCGCGAAATCGCACTTCAGCGCCACGGGGGTCACCGGTGACCCTCGTAAGATAAATTCATTCAAATGTGATTATACATCGTAACTTATCTGTTGTCGATAATATTTCACACATAATTGTATCGCATAATAAAAAATTCATCGTGGCGCCACGGGCAATCCCTGTAAAACTAGCGTGGCATTCAACGTGTTAATAGTGTCCAATATTTTAAAAAGATATCTCTTTAAAGGTTATTATTATTCAAGAAAATTCAAAACAAACTAACTACAAAGATGTCAATAACATTAATTTTTACAAAATTTATCATTATTTATTAGAACACTGAGTTATATGATTTTTTTACTTATTATTATAACAAATTAATTATTATAACAATGCAATAAAAAATATTTAATACAAAACATCTTGGCGCGGCTGCATCAAAAACTATTTCGAAGATGTATATACATAAAAGTCTAATTAGATATAAAACATTATACCGTATATATAGACAGAGAATTTACAAGTACATTTTATTATAATAAAAATGCTGTTATGTATGTATTAAACAAGTTTTAGTCCATATAGTTTTTAGTGCAGCCGCGTCAAGATTTTTTGTATTAAATATTTTTTATTGCATTGTTATAATAATTAATTTGTTATAATAACAAGTAAAAAAATCATATAACTCAGTGTTCTAATAAATAATGATAAATTTTGTAAAAATTAATGTTATTCACATCTTTGTAGTTAGTTTTTCTTGAATTTTCTTAAATAATAATAACCTTTAAAGAGATATCTTTTTAAAATATTGGACACTATTAATTAACGTGTTAAATTTTTATAACACGATATAATGTTTACTTGTAAAAATTTATGTTATGTACATTATAATAACAAGTAAATTAATCATATAACTCAGTGTTCTAATAAATATCATTTTTACTTATAAAAACTTATGTTATGTACATAATAAATATATACTACATGGGCTGAAAAGTCTTTGGCTTAACAATGAAAAAACGATTTTTTTAATGAAAAAAGTGTTTTATTCCTCGACATAATCTCCATTTAGAGTAATGCATTTAGTGTAACGGTCCACTAACATTTCGATGCCGGTCTTATAGTGCTCGGTGTCAAGTCCCTCAAAATAGGCATTTGTTTCCAACTTGACCTCCTCATTCGAGTAAAATCTTTTACCAGCGAGCCACTGCTTCAGTCGGGGAAAAAGGAAATAGTCGCTGGGGACCAGGTCTGGAGAATACGGGGGATGCGGGACCAATTCATAGCGCAATTTCTTTAATTTATCGGTCGTATCGCGAGCCGAGTGAGTTGGAGCATTGTCTTGGTGAAACAAAATTTTTTTCTTTGCCAAATGTGGCCGTTTGACCTTAACCTCGTCGTCCAATCGATCCAGTAATGTACAGTAATATTCTTTATTGATAGTTTTACCATGTTCAAGATAATCAATGAATATTATGTTATGCGCATCCCAAAAAATACTGGCCAAAACCTTGCCAGCTGATTGTTGTGTCTTCGGGCGCTTCGGATGGCTTTCACCAGGCAATAACCACTCCGCTGACTGCCGATTGGACTCCGGTGTGTAGTGATGGATCCATGTTTCATCCATTGTGATAAATCGACGCAAAAACTCCTTCTTATTGCGGTTAAACAGGGCCAGATTTTGCTTTGAAAGTCGAACACGTTCCGCTTTTTGCTCAATTGTCAAAAAATGCGGCATCCAACGCGCGCAAAGCTTTTTCATGTGTAAATATTCATGAATGATATGACCAACGCGTTCCTTTGAGACGCCTATGATGTTAGCTAGCTCACTCAATTTCATTTTGCGGTCATTCAACACGATTTCACTGATTTTCTGGATGTTTTCTGGAGTAACTGCCTCATTTGGCCTTCCTGAACGTGGTGCATCATTTGTGCTCGTACGGTTACGACGAAACTCAGCAAACCAATATTTGATGGTTGAATTCGGTGGGGCAGATGTGCCGTAACATTTATCAAGCTATGCCTTTGCTTCAACAATGTTTTTCCCATCAGGAAGCAATGTTTAATCAAAACACGAAATTCACTTTTTTCCATAGTAAAGATAAATCCAGAGGCAACGTCACTTCGAAAGCTATAACTTGTACACGAGTCAACGAAATATCATGAAATTTTTACAGCATCTAAGTTAAGGTTGGTACTCTATAGGAAATATAAGGATTTTTAGTTTGTGGCGCCATTTATATTGTCAGGCCAAAGACTTTTCAGCCCATGTAGTATCTTAAAAAAAGGTAATAATTTGAATTTGAGATTTCTAAAAATATTAAGTATATGATTTCTCAGTTGGCGTTACTGTTTTAATATATCACTTCTTTTGTATAAGTTTTACTTGTAAAAACTTATGTTATGTACACATATATATTATACTTAAAATAAATAATTTAAATTTGTAATAATAACCTTTAAAAAGATATCTTTTTTAAATATTGAACACTATTAATAAACGTGTTAAAATTTTATAACATGATATCATTTTTACTTGTAGAAAGTAATGTTAAGTACATTATAATAACAAGTAAAACAATCATATAACTCAGTGTTATAATAAATAATGATAAATTAAATATTGGACACTACTAATAAACGTGTAAAATTGTTATAACATGATATCATTTGTACTTGTAAAAACTTATGTTATGTACATAATATATATCTTTAAAAAAGGAAATAATTTGAATTTGAGATTTCTAAAAATATTAAATATACGATTTCTCAGTTGGCGCTACTGTTTTAATATATCACTTTTTTGTATAAGTTTTACTTTTAAAAACTTATGTTATGTATACATACATACTTAAAAAAAAATAATTTGAAATTTAAATTTCTAAAAATAGCACAATACGTGTTGCGCTTGTACTTGGCGCCTTTTTTACCTTTTTGTTTAAAAAGGTTATTATAATAAATTTTACATGTAATCATTTTTACTTGTAAAAAGTTATGTTAAGTACATTATAATAACAAGTGAAACAATCATATAACTCAATGTTATAATAAATAATGATAAATTAAATAATGGACGCTACTAATAAACGTATAAAATTGTTATAACATGATATCATTTGTACTTGTAAAAACTTATGTTATGTACTTAATATATATCTTGAAAAAAGGAAATAATTTGAATTTGAGATTTCTAAAAATATTAAGTAAACGATTTCTCAATTGGCGCTATTGTTTTAATATATCACTTTTTTGTATAAGTTTTACTTTTAAAAACTTATGTTATGTACACATACATACTTAAAAAAAATAATTTGAATTTGAAATTTCTAAAAATAGCATAATACGTGTTGCGCTTGTACTTGGCGCCTCTTTTTACCTTTTTGTTTAAAAAGGTTATTATAATAATTGTATATCACGTTGACTGCCGCACGTGTTTGCAACGAAATCTCCGTCAAGCCGTGCGCGCCGCTGTACGAAGCGTGCGCTGCTGTCTCATTTTTGTTCATTTGTTACTATCGGTACATTCCTAAAGTCTTCACTTGTCACCTCGCTACTCTGCATGAACAGTTCGAATCTTTGCCGAGTATCGAGTGGTATAACTTAAAATCTCTGCCTTAATTTGTTTCAATATTGAAAAGAAAAATAGAAAAGTTAGTTCTTAGTGAGTCATATAGCAGTGAAGAAGAAACCTGTTACGATATTTATATAAATTCGGAGAGCAGCGATAAGGAAGAGATCAGATTGCCCAGAAAGAGAAATATAAATAGAATTACATCGTCAGATTCTGATTCGGATATTGATAAATGCAATCTTAGTGATAGTGAATGTAATGAAGATACTATTGACGAGAATTTACGAGAATTAATCTTTTAAGAAAAAAGAAATGTTGATGATACCGAGGAAAGTACAATTCAACTTAGTGAAAGAAAACAATAACTTTTTGTTCAAAATGTCCTGACCAACCTCAGCTTTGCATAGAATGTTTTAATGTTTTACACTCCAAATAATTTTTTTAATAAACCATTTTTATAATAATTCAATAGTTTTATTACATCCTGTGAAATATCTGTCCAAATATTTTCGAAGATCCTTTGTAAGTAGTCAAATAAGCGTCACCCGAATACGGCCGAAGACGCGGCCCGTTGAGAACTTTTACTGTCACCCGTATTCGGGTGACGCGGCCCGATGAGAACTTTTGCTGTCACCCGAATACGGGTGACGCGGCGGTCAACGTGATATACAGGGTGATTCAGACCACTCATATAGCTCTTTTATTTCGAAAATAGAACATTTTAAAGAAAAATATTTCAGACAAAAGTTGTAAGGCTTCAAAGGATCTATTTATTGATGCTATGAATTTAATCTTGGGATAACCTTGAAAAGTCCAGTCAAGATCAACATAAAAATCTTATAAATGGATATCCGAATTTTTTATTACAACTTCTTTTCCTACCAATTAATTTAAACAACTTTTGTCTGAAACATTATTTTATTTAACTAATATTTTGTGACATATTTAAGGAAAACTGAATAACTTTTTCAATATTTAACTCACGATATTTCGCTAATTATTTGTCAGAAGAAAAAATGGTACTAAATTTTTTTCCTCTATTTAGTCTCAAGAATATATTGTTCCAATAGCGCCATGAATTTGGTTAATTTGATGATTTTGAGATTTCAAAATCAGCAAACAAAAGTCAAGCGCTATTGTAACAATATATTCTTGAGACTAAATAGAGCACAAAATTCTAGTACCACTTTTTCTTCTGACAAATAGTTAGCGAGATATCGTGAGTTAAATATTGAAAAAGTTATTAAATTTTCCTTAAATAAAATTAAAAAATGTTTCAGACAAAAGTTGTTCAAATTAATTGCTAGAAAAAGACGATATAATAAAAAATTGGGATATCCATTTAAGACCAAGGTTAAATTCATAACGTCAGTAAATAGATCCTTCGAAGCCCTACAACTTTTGTCTGAAATATTTATCTCTAAAATGTTCTATTTCCGAAATAAAAGGGCTGTACGAGTGGTCTGAATCACTCTGTATATATAATAATTTATATGCGTATAATATTAATACGTTTCCAATATTTATTATCTTATACAGGAACTTAATACCTCGCCTGTAATAAAATTGGATATCTGAGATATATAGTCATCAACAAGTTTCAAAGGCTGCAAAAAACAATAAATACTATATAATAATAATATATAATATATAAGTGAATATTATAATTCGTAACCTTTGAATCTGCATCTGCTTCTGTATAATCAATTGCAGTAGTAAACATTACATTTGTTTATTATTATCTAAAAATAAATACAATTCATTAATTATATTATAAAGATTCAATTTGTTTTAGTGTAATATAAATAAAATATACTAACATCAAAGCTGAATCTGTATCACTCAAAGGATCAGATATATCCAATCCATTACTTTCATTTATTCCTATTTTCTCAGTCATAACATCTATTATTTCGACAACCTTATCGTGTGAAATATTGTAACATGCTTTAGCCTTAGAGAAATTTTTCTAATTATTAGTATCTGATATACAGTAACTAATGTGTTTAGAACTTCGTTCTGTATGCCAGATCCAGGAATTACTCTAACTATAAGAATAAGATTGTAAGTTAATTACATACAAATAATATTAATGAATAAACGCATAAAACCTATTTCAACTAAAAATACATTAAAAGTATAAAACTTTATATTAAAAAAAGTTATATTTACTTGATCGTCTTGTTTTCGGTGAGAATGTGAATATCCTCCATCGGTGGCAGATATCGCAGATACAAACTATATTATCTGTTATACAAACAATTGGAAAACTGCCCAGATATAGCGCATGAAGAAGAAGAAGGGGCCGACGACCTTATTGAAATATATTTTTTTTTATCTTTTATTTATTCTTAATATTCTTTCATATAATTAGTTTTTTGTAATTTGAATGTATTACAACTTTCATTTATATTACTTTAATCCGTAACCTTTGAATCTGCATCTGCTTCTGCATAATCAATTGCAGTAGTAAACATAACATTTCTTGTATTATTATCTAAAAATAAATATAATTCATTATCTATATTATAAAGATTATTATATTTGTTTTAGTGCAATATAAATAAAATATACTAACATATCAAAGCTGAATCTGTATCATTCAAAGGATCGTCAGATATATCCAATCCATTACTTACATTTATTCCTATTTTCTCAGTCATAACATCTGTTGTTTCGACAACCTTATCGTGTGAAATATTATTACATGCTTTAGCCTTAGAGAAATTTTTGTAATTATTAGTCTGATATACAGTAATTAATGCATTTAAAACTTCGTTCTGTATGCCAGATCCAGGAATTACTCTATAAGATGTGACGTGGCAGCCAGGGAGGCGCCCGTCACAGTGCGACCCTCGCTCCTTGGGCGAGGTTTGCGGGGGGGAAAACATATCGCGCGAGAATTTCGGGGGGGGGAGCCGCCTTGCCTCCCCCGTATTAATTAATGTTAGTGATAGGAGCGTGCAGGTGGAACGGTCCCGCGTCCCCGAGCTCTGTGCCCCTGGACCTCCTGTGCCGCCCATCGAGACCGGAGGAACCAGAGGACGTCACCCATCGACCGGACCGCCACCTCAGGTGAATGCTCCACCTTCTATTATCGATTCCTGTATCGCCTTAAAAGATTCTCGCTGCCGTTCCCGTGTCCACAGGCCCGCAGGAATATCCGGCGAAACTGTCGTCGCTCCCGTGCTCGAAGCGTGATCGTCGGCTAAGCAAAGCCGGCCTAGGCGAAAAGACCGCGGGAGCGCGAGCGAGAAGGAGAACGCGCAAGAGTGAGACCGAGCACCCGTCCCGCGGATCGAAAACAAAGATCCGCGGAAGGATTCCCGGATTGGGAGATCAAACGAGGAACGGGGAGAGACGGGTAGCTCGACACAACAAAGAAGAACGACGAGGCACTACTTTTGGAAAAATAATAAAAGAGCGAACTTCCGTTTCGCTCCTTCTTCTTATCTCTTACTTCGTGAGTCTACTTCCGAGTACTGCGGAGTGAGTATCGCCTAAGACAGGAGTGTCGTTTATCGTTAGCGAAAGAATAAGGATACCGTTTACCGGGCGTGAGAGGAGGAGTTTGGTGGACTGCAGGAGTTTGGTGGAGTTCCACGCGCCCAGGGGGTTGCAGGGGGAGGCGGAATTGCGGAGGAGCGAGAAGAGGAAGGAGGTCGAAGGACCACGCCGCCGGGAGGTTCCCGAATTTGTAAGACCGTCCACCTGCTTTATTGTTTCGGTGTCCCGTGCGTATCGTGTCTCGTTTTAGTTGTCGGCGAAGAGCAAACCTCGAATTCGCGAGAGCACACAGCGGAGTTTACCGTATCGAGGGGTCGGACCGTTCCGATTCCCAAAAGAATAAAATGTGAGATAATCAAAACGCGCATTACTATTCTTGTGTTTTCCCGACTGCGTCCCGGATCCTCGATCGAACCCTCCCGTCTACCGACTTAAAATACCGAGGAGCTATCGGTCCCGTCGAATTCGCGTGTCTCGGCCCTTTGGTGGTGTTCCGTTTCGTGTTGATAATCGGTGCAGTCCGCTGCACCTGGCGCCCAACCACTTTGTGAGAGTGTGAACGGCCGAGACGCGTGGACCGACGGCCGTTTGCCGACGGCGAGCGAAAATCACGTCGTAAAGAATAAGATTATATTAATTACATACAAATAATATTAATGAATAAACGCATAAAACCTATTTGGACTAAAAATATGTCAAAAGTTAAGTTTAAAACTTTATATTAAAAAAAATTATACTTACTTGATCATCTCGTTTTTGGTGAGAATGTGAATATCCTCCATCGGTGGCAGATATCGCAGATACAAACTATATTATCTGTTATACAAGCAATTGGAAAATTGTCCAGATATAGCGCACGAAGAGAAAGAAGGGGCCGACGACCCTATTGAAATATATATTTTTTTATCTTTTATTTATTTTTAATATTCTTTCATATAATTTGTTTTTTGTAATTTGAATGTATTACAACTTTCATTTATATTACTGTAATATGTAACCTTTGAAAATATGAATCTGCATCTGCTTCTGTATAATTAATTGTAGTAGTAAACATTACATTTCTTGTATTATAAAATATACTAACATATCAAAGCTGAATCTGTATCATTCAAAGGATCGTCAGATATATCCAATATATTACTTGCATTTATTCTTATTTTCTCAGTCATAACATTTGTTGTTTCGACAACCTTATCGTGTGAAATATTGTGACATGCTTTAACCTTAGAGAAATTTTTGTAATTGTCTGATATACAGTAACTAATGCATTTAAAACTTCGTTCTATATGCCAGATCCAGGAATCTGATATACAGTAACTAATGCATTTAAAACTTCGTCCTATATGCCAGATCCAGGAATTACTCTATCTATTAATGACATACAAATAATATTAATGAATAAACACTTAAAACCTATTTGAACTAAAATTATATGAAAAGTTAAGTTTAAAACTTTATATTAAAAGAATTATACTTACTTGATCGTCTCGTTTTCGATGAGAATGCGAATATCCTCCATCGGTGGCAGATATTCGGCATCGTTCAACAACAAATGGATGGTTCTCTTGTGGCCTTCTGCGGATGGTCGCCACCTTGTTGTGGTGCAGAAGCTTGATGGCCACAATGATCCAAGGGGATGGACTCGACTTGGAATCTCAGGATTCCAAGTTCGAGGGTGAACCGAGGAAAGTGGCTACTAAGAGCGACTAATACATGCTTCGAGATGGGCAGCTGCCTCTTGAAGCATTAAGGGACTTGAGGGCTGCTCTAGAGCGGCACGAAGGACCCTGCAGCGCAGGCGTTAGGGCTCATTAGCCCCGCCTTTGGGAGGCAACCAAACAGGGAAAGGACACCCATAAAAACCCGTGGCGATGAGGGCCTGTTAGCCTATTTTCTAGGCACCCAACGAGGGGACGGAAAACCCATTGTAAAAACCCGGGTATCGGACTCGTTAGTCTGAGAGGTTTCCAGATAACCCGATGAGGGGAAGGAAACCCACTGTAAAAACCTGGGCTAGTGGGCTCGTTAGCCTTGAGCAACCTATTCTGGATATTGGAAACTCCGTTATCAAACCCGGGCAAGGGCTCGAGAACTTGACTTCGTGGGCAAGCAACCTATATGAAGGGGAGGAAGAACCCTAATACCAAACCCGGACATCGGGCTCGTTAGTCTGGGAGGTTGCCAGATAATCCGACGAGGGGAAGGAAAACCCATTGTAAAAACCCGGGTTACTGGGCTCGTTAGCCTAGGCAACATATTCCGGAGATTGGCAACTCCGTTATCAAACCCGGGCGTGGGCTCGAGAGCTTGACTTTGTGAGCAAGCAACCTATTATTAGAGGAGGAAGAACCCCAATGCCAAACCCGGGTGTGCAGCTCGTTAGCCTGAAGGCATCTACACCGGAGAGAAAACTCCGTAAAAACCAAACATTCGGGCTCGTGAGTCTGGCGGTCCAGGCATCTGAATTAGAGGGAAGGAAGAACCCTGACTAATAAACCCTGGCGTACGGCTCGTTAGCTTCAGGGCATCAGCACCGGAGAGAAAACTCCGCACAAACCGGGCGTTCGGGCTCGTGAGTCTGGCGGTCCAGACA
This sequence comes from Harpegnathos saltator, assembly GCF_003227715.2. Lineage (NCBI taxonomy): Eukaryota > Metazoa > Arthropoda > Insecta > Hymenoptera > Formicidae > Harpegnathos > Harpegnathos saltator. The sequence goes on from NW_020229943.1 coordinate 52,207, forward strand.
TCCGAAACGGAGAGAAAACTCCGAACCAAACCGAGCATTCAGGCTCGCGAGTCTGGCAGTCCAGGCACCTGAACTAGAGGGAAGGAAGAACCCTGACTAATAAACCCGGGTGATCGGGCCTGTGAGTCTATTTTTCCAAGACATCCGAACAAGGGGAAGGAAAACCCAATGTAAAAACCGAGGGATGGAAAACCCACGAAAACCCGAGTATCGGACTCGTTAGTTTGGGAGGTTGTCAAACAACCCGACGAGGGGAAGGACACCCACTGTAAAAACCCGGGCTAGTGGGCTCGTTAGCCTTGCGCAACCTATTCCGGAGATTAGAAACTCCGATATCAAACACGGGCGAGAGCTCGAGAGCTTGACTTCGTGGGCAAGTAATCTATTATTAGGGGAGGAAGAACTCCAATACTAAATCCGGGTGATCGGGCTCGTTAGGCAGATGGTGCCAGCCAACTGAACCAGGGGAAGGAAACCCAATGTGAAAACCCGGGCGTGCGGGCTCGTTAGCCTTCGGGCAACCGCAACAGAGAGCAAATCTGACAATAACCGGGTGTTCGGGCTCGTGAGTCTGGCAGTCCAGGCAGCCGATACTAGGGCAGGAAGAACCCCGAATAATAAACCCGGGCGATTGGGCCTGTTAGTCTGTCGAACAGACACCAAACGAGGGGAAGGGAAACCCAAAGTAAAAACCCGGGAGTTTGGGCTCGTTAGCAGCATGGCGACCAAACCGGAGAGGAAAACTCTGATTAAAACCGGTCGGGTGTTTGGACTTGTTAGTCCGGGGCGGTGTTTAGGACTCGCCAAGCCTTGGGACGACCAAATCGGAGAGGCAACTTCGTGAACAAACCAGTCGGGTGCTCGGATTCGTGAGATTGGTTTCCCAGTCCACCGAGGAGGAAGGAAGAACCTCAAAGAACAAACCCGGGGAGGCGGCCTCGTTAGTCTAGTGAGACAGCCGAGCGCATGAAGTCCACAAGGCAGAGCTCATGTGGTCTAATTCCTCTACATGAGCGCTGCCGAATGGCAACATCCGGTGGAGCGCGTGGCGGACCCCGTGGGTCCTGGTTCTGTCGACGGGAGGGGCCTTTTGGGTGCCGGGGGGCGGAGGATAGTCGGCAACGGTGGGCTAGTACTCACTGATCCGTTAGGCCGAAGTTCCGCGGCGCCTGGGGGGCTCGCTCGGCGGCGGGAGCGGGGGTGCTTTCAGGGGACGGGACGAGCTCCTCCTGGGTGTAGGATGGCTAGCCATCCAGAATGAATGTGTGTGTGGGGGGTGGGGTCCGGAGAGGGCTGGGGACGCCGCTGATCCTCGATTGGTTGGGGTGGCGGTGGTGGATGGGGCCACTTTCGTCACAGTGCCGGAGAGGATAAGCGCGACGAATGAACTAGCTTAGGTCGCCTCTGAAGGAAGGTTTTTCTGGGTGCCGGGTGGGCATTCCTTGAGGAACCTTGGGGGATGCACTCATCGGTGTCCCAGTCTCACCCTCATGGAAAAGTTGCTGGTCGGCTGTTACGGGCGTATGGGTCATGGAGGTATGCTACCGTTAGAGACGGTGCTGCGGCGCCTGCCGCGTGGGCTGGTTGGGCGGGCGTCGGACTGCTGATCCTCCTGAGTCTGACGGTCTGGTGCCTGGTTGTTCGGCCCGGGTGGAGTGGCGGCGTAGCATCGATGGCGGTGATGAGGCCTCTCGGATGCACTACTGCAGGACTGGGAGACTCCCGCAGCTGGTCGTCCCTGCGCCTTGACCGGTCCTGTAGAGGGTGTATACGGACACACGATACCGCGACCGGAAGCAGTTCGACTGGCGCATGCCGAAAGGCATGATAATTACGGTGCCGGGATTGCGTGCGGGATGGATGAGGTTCACCACCCACCATTCAGCGCGCGATCAATGGTACAACACCCGGTGTCCGGGAAATCTGGAGCACACAGTCGGGGGTTATCCGTCCAAAGGGGAGTACCTTGGTGTTCGGCGGTTGGAGATAGTCGGAACCGGCAGGTGACAGGCGACCTGATCCGTCAGGCAAACGCCGTCGAGCATTGGGGCCCCTTTCGGAAGGGATGGCCGTCGATTGTGCCAGGTTGCTGGTCATTGGGTGGGGAAGGGGACCAAAAAAGTGTCCCTTTTTTTCCCCCGTGGGCGCCACCTTGACGTGGTGGGGGGCTTGAAGGTTCCAATGACGTATAGAGCCGGCGATGTGACATGACGACTGTGCCGGCGGGGGCTTTGGCCCCTGGCAGGTTCTACCATGCCGGAGTGGTCTGTACAGAGGGGCCAGACTAAGAGCGTCCATAACACTCCTGGATGGGCAGCTGCCTCCAGGTTTTAATAGAGTCTGGAGGGTCTCATTCGTGGGGCCCAAAAGATCTTACAGCGCGGGCAGAACGGGCTCGTGAGCCGGGTGAAGGCAACCATTCTAGGGGAAGGAAAACTCTGATTGCAAACCCATACTTGTCAGGACGTATAACCTGACACAATTGCGAGGGGCCAGGGTGCTTCGGCACTCTGATACAGGGGACTCAGGCAACCCCGGCAGACCTTAGCCTATCACACCGTAACCCTAGGTCATGTCTCTGGGGCCGGGGTTCTTGCCTTAATTGGCCTGACCACGAGGCGGGTCCTCTATAAAATACCACGTTATCCTACGGTTGAGGCATGCCACGCCTAGGGATGAATGGCAGGTGCGTGACCTGTCGCTAGTGGTTCCTCACCTAGGGCACCTGACGAACCCCAGGGACATTTTAGCCTTACCCCGGGTAATGTGGGGGCTCTACCCGGGGTCGACGCCCCTTTCCTGCCACATTCGTGGGACGAAAAATGGACCTACATATTACAAAAAAGCAAAACCCTGAACCTTCGCGTTCTGAGCCCTTGGGCTCAAGGCTCCGTAGTGGCGGGCTTGATAGCCCGTCCGAGAGTCGACCACCCAGTACGGGTGATTTTTCAAAGGTGAGCGTGGGTGAAGAGCAGAAGGTGGAGGTCCACTTGGCAGGGGCCTCCTCCCCACCCCCGGGGAGTGTATGGCCGTGGGCCCTGGAAGGCTAGCCTCCAGGATGCCACAACTTGAGGGAAGACCACCGCCCTCGCCGGCACGTAGCCGGCTGTCCCCTCCCGACCGCGAGGGTGGGACAGTGAGCCTGCCAGATAGGAAGCAGGCGACCACCTATCGAGGGACTGACAAGTCTCTGGGGTCCGGGATCCCCACGGACCAGGGGACCCCGGTACTAGAGGCCAACAGGCCAGGTCCCCTCTCTTCAAAGAGAGGACCTGCCCCAGCGGGATGCCGGGGACCAAGAAAGGGACCTCCTCGGATGTGGGGAAGGGGAGCTAACGGGGGGACGGCAGCGTCGGGCCGGACGACTGGTAAGCCAGTCATCCTGTCCGACATTATTTTATCACAGGGCTCCAGAATCCCTGTAAGGATGAGGCGATGCACCGTCGCCCTGGAGGCGAGGGTGATGCATCCATCGACGATGAGGACAACCACCGAGGGAGACACTGCACTAGTCCAGGAGTCGCCCAGGGCGGTGAGGCCCAATAGGGCCTCCACGCTTAGGACAACAAGGGCGGCAGCGGCGGTTGTGGCATCACCTGTGGAGATGGAGGAGGACATCCCGAGGGACACAGGAAGGAAGAGCACCAGGGTGACAAACAACAACACCAGCAGTGGAGGGTCCTCGGTTGTTGAGGTGACTGCCCCTCCCCTGATCCCCCCAGCGAAAGCGTAGCAGGCCAGCCACGACATTCAAAGGGGTGGAGATTGCGGAGAGGAGGAAGAGAGAGGCGGAGGAAAAGAGGGAGAGAGAGCTATGCCGGCTGGAGACGGAGGCTCGTGACCTCCTCGACAGGGGGATCTTCAGATCCATGGCGGATACTTGCCCTGGCAAGGAGGTCTACTGAGACCCGGCCTGCACAGAGCTGCTGAGGGATGCGAGGGCGGCGGAGCTGGCCTCGGAGGTGGGCCGAGCTTTGGGCGCGGTACGAATAATCACCCGAAGGTTCAGGACCCTTAAGGGTACTTTCGTGGGTCTGATCAACCGCGCCATGGCCACATCCGAGGCGGCAATGGCCACCCTCATCGCGAGAGTAGCGGCGATGGAGGGGGAGGAGGGTGGGTCCTCCTCCGCCCTCCGGAAGGAGATGGAGGGGATGAGGGAGGAAAACCGGAGGATGAGGGCTGAAATGGGGCGGCAGGCTGAAGAGCTCAGAGCTTTGAAGGCTGCCGCCTTCAAAGCTCTGAGCTCAAGAGGGGGTAGTCCCTGTGGCCCTCAGCCTCAGGGACTACCCCCCTCTTCCCTCCAGCATTGATTCTAGGCGGAGAAGGACCTATGCAAATTCAACAGGGGGCTCCACGTCCACGGAGGAGGAGCTCAGGGATGCTAGGACCCTCGAGAGGAAGAGGAGAAAGAAGAGGACGACGGCCAGACTACCTCCACCTCCCTTCTCGGAGGAATTCGAAATGGAGGTAAGGAGTGGGGCCTCCCCCGGGGAGATCAAGTCGTTCAACGACAACCTCCGGAGGAGACTCCCCTCGCGACGTGGAAGCCGGCAGGGGTTAGGGAGGCTCTCGACGCCACCCTTAGTGTGCCGGGCTCCCCTCCCAGCGTCGGTGCGGGGGTGGACTACCTTAGGGTGGTCGCGGCCCGCATCGACGTCGAGGGGAGGGGTAGCTACGCGCCGGGGGCATCGGGAGTCCCTGTGCCAACGCCGGCTCCGAGGAGGAGGGAGGTGCCGAACCCCACAGAGATCCGGGCCCAGGATCAGCCACGGCGGGCGGAGTCGGGGCCCAAGAAGAAGGGGGAAGAGGCAAGAAGGAGGAAGAGGGAGAGCGAGAGGAGGAGACTGAAGAGAAAGAGGGAACAGGAGAGGGCGGCCGGGAGAGGAGGGAGCCTTCCCCTGAAGCCCCAGCTTGGGAAGTCAGGCGCCCAGGAACAATCCCAAGGAATGGGAGTTCCGGCGACGGCGTTGAGGGAGCGGGCCCGCCAACCTGTGGAGAAGGGGCTATCAGATGACCACACCCAAGGAGCCGGACAACAGCAGGAGACCTGAACGATGGTTACAAGGAGGGGGAAAAAGACCCAGGGAGAGGGATGATCGAGAAATCCTCCCTCCAAGGTAGGACCGGGGAAGGGGACGGCCAGACCGGGCGCACCGAAGCCGCCGAAGTCGGCAGCCATAACGGTGAGATGCTCCGATTGCCACTACCATGAACTTATGGCCGAAGCCAGGCGCCGTATAAAACCAAAGGACCTAGGAATCGATGGACCCTTAAGGATCCAAAGGGCCCTGAGCGGGGCCATGATGGTGGAGGTGCCTGGCCTCAAGGCCGGACCTTCCGCCGACCGGCTTGCGGGGGAACTCCGCAAGCTGGCGGCGGAAAAGGACCCCGATTTTCAGGTCCAGAGACCGGAGAAGGTTGCAGCGTTGCGACTCTTCGGCCTGGACCCGGGGCCTGGAATCGGGGCCGAAGAGGTAGCGGCCGCGGTAGACTGCGCTGGGGGATGCACTCCCGCGGAGATCTCCGCGGGAGGGATCAACGTCTCCCAGCGGGGCGTGGGGGCAATGGTGGTGCGGTGTCCGCTGGCGGTGGCCGCGAAGCGGGTCCCGGTAGGGTGGACCCGCGCCGGGGTGACGACGCTGCCGCCTCGCGCACAACTATGCTTCCGCTGCCTTGTTTGGGGGCATGTGCGCGAACGCTGCACCAGCACCGTCGACCGCAGCGGTCTATGCTACTGCTATGGTAGTCCCGACCTCCGCGCCAAAGGCTGCACGGCGGCTGCAAAATGCCCGGTCTGCGCCGAACTGGGGCGGCCCTCTGGCCATAAGGTCGGAGGGCTGGCCTGCAAACCCCCCCCCCAGAAGGAAGAGGAGGAGAGGGAAGGAGAAGGAGGAGGAAAAGCGAACCGGAAAGGGAGGGACTGATGCGGGGGATGTCCGAACCCCCGCGGAAGCCCCCCTGGACCGGGTGTTGCAGAAGGGGATGTCTGTCCCGACACCCCTCCGACGAGGGACGGTGTGGAGGGTGTCGGCCCCGACACCCTCCCAACGAGGGACCCACCCGAGATGACGCCACCGTCGAGGGACCAAGGGGAGGACGGCGAGGTAGCTTCCACCGTCCTCATGTCGCAGGAGTGGGGGACACAGTACGCGCGGGACACCTCCTCCTCCGACACCAGGATGGAGACCGCGCCCCTGGGACGCAAGAAGCGGACAGGGACGGAGGACAAGGAGGCAGAAGGATTCCGACGAGGACCCGGCCCCGAAAAGAAGGGAGAAGGTGAGGAGGGTTGCCTCGGGCGAAGAGGAACCCTCATCGACCCTAGGTGGGGAGTCGGCGGGAATGTCACCCCCGACTCCCCGAGTAGACACCCCCCATACTCCCGAGGGGTAGGGCGGGAACAGGTAGGGACCCCCCAAGCCTCTGTGCACTCAGAGGCACCTGCACAGGAAGCCACCGACATTAAGGTCAATACCCCCTCGGGGGAGACCGGGACGGCTCTGCCGTCCGAGGTCTCCCATGAGGGGGTGGACGTAGATAGCCCGGAGGAGGTGAACAAGGATTAGCCTTCACACCCCTCCGGGTACTACAGGCCAGGGTACTCGGCACCGGCACCCGGGCTCAAGACCTGTTTTGTAACAGGATCCTAGAGCTGGGTGCCGGACTGGGGGTGGCGACCGAGCCGCACTATGTGCTACATACCAGCAAGGGCTGGTTTGGCAGCAGTGACGGCTCGGTCGCCATGGTGGCAAACCCCGCGGCAGGGACACCTCCCTGTGTACTCAGGGCAAAGGGGTCCTCGTTTGTGGCGGTCGACTGCGGGCCCATCACGGTGGTGGGAGTGTATCTCCACCACCGTAAAAATAATAAAGGTCTGGGAGACCTCGCCCGCATTGAGAGGGTCCTCGACAGGATCGGGGATTTGGTACGGTGGTGCTATCCCCGACCCATCGTGATTGCCGGGAACTTCAACGCCCACTCGGAAGGATGGGGATATAGTCCCTGGCAAAGGGACTCCAGGGGTGAGGCTCTCATAGACTGGGCAGTGGGACTCGGCCTCTCGTTGATAAACGAGGGGTCCGCCATCACCTGTGTGCGGCTGAACGGGGAGTAAGTCTTCGATTTCACTTGGGCGATCCCTTCAGCCGCCCGGTTATTCCGGGAGTGGAAGGTGGAGGTGGAGGGCGAAACACTGTCGGATCACCGATACATAGTGTGGGCCCTCTACCTCCCCAGACCTCCACAGGTGCGGGCCCTCCGCTGCCCCGGGGAGGGGGACTTTCCCCTCCCCAAGAGATGGGCCCTCAGTCGATTCGATGCGGATAGGTTCAAGGCGGCCGTTCTCGTGGCCACCTAGCATTTTGATAAAGAGCCAGGTGAGTGGGCCCTCAGCCCCCAGGAAGGGGCTGAGGAACTAGTGGGTATGTTGGCACCGGCCTGCGACGCCTCGATGCACCAGGCTCACCCTCGCCGTCGCCGGGTCGCGTACTGGTGGACGGAAAAGATCTCGGACCTCCGCGACTCCGTCCATGCCAGAAGGCACCTGTGCCGGACCCGGGAAAGAGGCGAGGACGTCACGAGAGCGGTGGAGGCCTACCGGATTGCTCGGAAGGCCCTCCGTACCGCCATCGCCGAGGCAAAGCGAGAAGCCTGGGAGCAAATGACGAGCTCCCTGGACGACAACCCGTGGGGACGCCCGTACAAGAGGGTGATGGGCAAAGCCCGCCCTTGGGCGCCCTCGCCGACGGAGTCGTTGGACAGACGGGCCCTTGAAGGATTCCTCGACACCCTCTTTCCGAGGGTGGAGGGAGGCCCGCCCAGGATCCCCTCCCCCGAACTGGGGGAGGGGGACTAGAGCGAGGGCCTGGCTGTGGAACCAGAGGAGCTCGTCAAGGTCAGGAGAAAGCTCGGAGCCAAGGGGAAAACCCCCGGCCCCGACGGGATCCCTGGCCGAGCCTGGGCTCTCGCACTCGGCGAAGAGAGCCTATCCGCCGCCTTACGCGGGGTTTTAAGTGGGTGCCTTAAGGAGGGAGTATTCCCCCCGGCATGGAGGAAGGCCAAGTTGGTCCTCCTCCCCAAGGAGAGCAAGACACCCGAGAGCGCACCGGCCTACAGGCTGATTTGCTTGCTGGGCGAGGCGTGCAAGGTGCTAGAACGCATCATTGCCGACCGCCTCGTCCAGCACATGTCCTCGGAGGGGCCGGATCTCCACGACCGTCAATACGGTTTCAGGTCCGGTAGGTCAACGCTGGATGCCGTCCAGTACCTCCGGGACATGACGGTCGTGGAGAGAGGGGGCAGGGTGTTGGCGATGTCTCTCGACATCAAGAACGCCTTCAACACCCTGCCCTGGCCGGAGGTGGGGCGGGCCCTCGAGTACCACGGGGTGCCCGCCTACCTCCGGCGCATGTTGGCGGCCTACTTCGAGGGCAGAGACCTCGCCTTCAATAAAGAAGGCGGGGTTCTAGGTCGGCGCGCAATGGAGCGCGGTGTTCCGCAGGGGTCGGTGCTCTGCCCTCTGCTATGGAACATCGCGTTCGACCGGGTGCTGCGAACTCCTCTCCCCCCGGGCTGCCACTTCGTTTGCTACGCGGACGACACCTTAGTGGCAGCAGGGGGGAGGAGCTGGGGGAAGCTCGCCTCTGCGCAGAGGCTGTGGCATCGGTGGTGGGAACCATCGAGGGCCTGGGACTGAAGGTGGCGCCCCAAAAGACTGAAGCCGTGTTCTTTCACGACGGCAGTCGAGGGGCGCCACCCGAGACCCAGGTCCTAGTAGATGGCGTCCGCATCCGCGTCGGGCCGACGATTAAATATCTCGGCCTAATGTTGGACGGCCGGTGGGACTTTGGCCCGCACTTTAGGGATCTGGCCCCCAGGGTGCGCAACGCGGGACTGACAGTCGCTAGTCTCTAGCGCAGCCTTAGGGGTCTAGGATGGAGGGCTCGCCGCCTATACGCGACGGCCGTTCTGTCGATCGCATTATACGGGGCGCCAATTTGGGCGCCCCAGGTCAGCGCCTGCCGCGAGGGCCAACGAAGGCTGAGGCAGGCGCTGAGGCCAATGTTTATAAGGATGTCGAGATCAGAACGGTCTCGCACATGGCGGCGAGCACCCTGGCCGGCTTCCCTCCCGTGGAGCTCATTGCGGAGGAGCGCAGAGTCCTGTGTTGGAGGATAAAGGAGCTCGGCGAGGAGGGGGGCCTTAGGGCCAGGGATGTGCGGGCCTTAAAGTCTCAAGCCGTGGCCCGTACCCACGAGATGTGAGCGGTCAAATTGTCCGACTCACGGGGGTACGGGAGCCAGACGGCGGAGGCCGTCCGCCCCTGCCTGCCAGAATTGGCAGGCAGGAGGGGATGCGGATTGTCCTTTCATCTGATGCAGATACTGACGGGCCATGGATGTTTTGGCAAGTATCTGCACCAGATAGGAAAGGAGCCAACAAACAAGATGCCACCATTGCCCCGTGCTCATGGACACGGCGCTCCACACTCTAGCCGCTTGTCCGGCCTGGGAAAGGGAGCGCCGTGTCCTGGCCGGAGCCATGGGGTGGCGCGACGGGGACATCTCGCTCCCACGCATGGTGGCTTCCATGTGCAGGAGCGAGGAGGGATGGAAAGCGGCGGCCTCTTTCTGTAGGAGCGTAATGTCCAAGAAGGAGACCACCGAGAGGTAGCGCCGGCCACATACAATCCGTCGTCGTCGACGACGACGGGGCGGCCGGCAACTCAGAGGGGGGGACCATTTAGGCGGGTCTGAGGAGACACCGGCTGAGGAGGAAGAAGGAGCCCCGACTAGCGGGAGTCCAAGACCTCCTCGGCCGCCTCGGGCCCGACTCCGTCGGCAGTGGGGATCCAGCTCTTTTTCCACCTAGGAAGAAGATGGATCCCCTGGCCATGGACAGGATAGGTTAGGGGGGAGTGGTGCCCGTTTTGGGGCGGGCCCACTCCCCCAAAAACCCCACCTCCCCGACTTTAGGAGAGGGGGTAAGGGGTGAGGGCGGATGCCCCCTCACCCCATAGGCGACACCAGAAGGCCAACCGGTCGGTCCTAGACCGACCGGGACCGCACCCTGGATTCCCTTTGCGGAACAGGGCGCGGTAAAGGATGGCGGGGGGCTCGGCAACGAGCCTTGGGGCCGGGGGGTTGGGGGGGGAATACGGGAGTAGTTTCCCTGACTCCCCTCCACTCGGTCCGACAGGTAGGCATCCCGCAGAGGTTTTAGTCAGTAAGAGTCTGACATAACCCCCGACCCCCCCTAAAGGGGTCGGGGGTATCCATGATGGATTTCCCCTGCGTCACCAAAAAAATGGTTCTCTTATGCCAAATATCTTAGTGATCAATCAATAAAAATTTAGCAGATCCGACGCACATCGTGAAAAAACTTGGAAAAGTCAACTTTCAGTCGAAAATGTGAGCGCAGCATTGTGATATTTTTGAGGTTAGGAAGCTTCAAAACCGAAATGCGCGATTGTCAAACCTTCACTGTCGCTCATTGCTCGACGTAAACTACCAACGTTGCGATCACGTTGCTCGTGTTCGACTCGAATTCACGTGCTGTATAATATAATATATATAAAATAAATAAACTAGCAATATTTTATTTTTATTTCACCTCCTGTTCTACCAACCCGATATTCTTCTCTCTCTTGGTCTGTTCTTTTTAGCTGCACTACTGAACTGGTGCAATAAGTTAAAGTGAGAAAAAATATAGTTGTCTCATTCTAACTTATTGCACTAGTTCCGCAGTGCAGCTGAAAAGAATAGACCATCTTATTCCCTATCGCTCGCTCACTCGCACTCGCTGCTCTTTACTTCTTCAGCGCGCTCGTAACGCCTCTGGTGTCGGAAAAACGAGAAGCACAAATCCCCTCTCCTCGGCAGCCTAGCGTTTCTTTCTTACTTTCTTACTGAATCGTAATTTCTGTGATTCAGATTTTAATCTTAAAATATCTCCACTTAGAGACAACGTACACAAAAAGCACAAGAACACTTTTCTTCCTATTTTTAAGGCTGAATCGATTGGGACTAAAAAACATCGATCGGTTCAGCCATTCCTGAGATATGAATATCTCACCTCGTTTCAACTCGCAGTTTCGCGTAATAATAGGCACAGTGTGCCTCGCGCCGTTCGGGCGCAACGAAATTGCGCCTGAACTTGGCTCGAGGCACTACCGTGCCTCTTGATATCAAACTTTTGTAACAGATGTCTCAATGCTGCTGGCATTCTGCCGACATCATCTGATATTGCAGAATCTGTATTAATTTTGACATCAGTTTGTCATCAACTCCTGCAGCAGGCGTCTGGCAAAATCTGTTTCGGACAGATTTGGTTATTAGGGAATATCCTGTAAGATAATAAATATTTTTCATACAGTATTAAATAATCTCCAAAAACAATTACATCCGTGAAATTTTCTATCTGTGTGAAAAAAAATTTATAAAATATATTTGTTTCGTCGCTCTAAATGAGAAAACTCTTAGAACAATGTCATAGTTGTTCAGTGCACTACTCAATAAAAATATAATAATACCATGTATGCATGAAGAATATTTGTTAACTTACAGGATATTGTAATAAAAGCACGGAGGTTTTATTTCGTACTTCTAAAGCCAAGACTTATTAATGGCTAAAGACATATTAGAATTGATCTTGCCTTAATTGGTCGGATCAGTGATCGGTCTTGCCTTAACTGCCAAGCCTCATAACTCGGAAAGTACTCAATGAAATGTAACTTTGTTAGAGTGTTTTGGAAAGCTCTCGATATAAGCTACAAGAATATGTAATAAAAAATTATAATTTCTATTTGAAAAAACATTAATGACCTTGGCCTGATTTTGACAAGGTCACTTAAGGTCAAGTCCACATTTCCGTCATGTGTCGTCCTTCAAGCCAGGCAACTTTCATTCGAAAAATTTTTTAATAAAATCATCGGTAATGGAGCATGTCACTTTAGTTAGAAAAGTCTGGAAACGGTCAAATACCTCGAAAACGAAACATTAAAAAAAAAATTTCGAAATAAAATTGTAGGGTTTTAAAAGTTCTATTGAATGATCATATCCGGTTGACCTTGAGTGGAGGAGTCAAAGCGAGGTCAATGCCGACATGATTTTTTTTTATGGAATATCCCATTTTTTATCACACAGTGTTAAAGATGACAATGAGACGTTTCCAAAGCACAACTTGATGACCTATTTTTGTTGAGAATTGTCTGAGTTATGAGCTTTAGAATTACGGTGCCGCTAGCATTAGTATTATTCAGGATGTACCGCGTGGAGGTTGCATGGTCGGACTTTACAGTACCCCCCTGTGTGTATGTGTGTGTGTGTATGTCATCAGAGATAAGGACTATGCAGTAGTAGTGCGTCAATTTTTAACTGATACTTTTCCAAACCGATGGATAACAAGATTTGGAGAAATAGAGTGGCCCTCTAGATGACCAGATCTTTCTTTACTATGGACTACTTCTTATTGGGATATGTTAAAAACAATGTGTACGGAATGAAACCTGCTAACTTGGCAGACCTAAGGGAACGCATACTGCACCAAGTAAATCTTATTTCACCAGAAATGAGACGAAACGTTTCAAATGAATTTCATCTACGATAAAGTCATTGTCAAGTAGCAGACGGAAGACAATTTGAACATTTAATTCAATAAAAACCCGTCTACATACACACGCGCACGCGCACACATACATACACACACATAACAGAGAGGGTTTGGAGTCATTAAATACTGCGGTAGTGATGAACCCCGGAGCCCTTATTTTTGCTGATACATACACACGCACGCACACACACACACAGGGAGGGGGGGTGTAACGTTCGACCATGCAACCTCCACGCGGTACATCCTGGATAATATTAATATTGGCGACACCGTAAATTCTCAAGCTCATAACTCAGACAATTCTTAACAAAAATAGGTCATCAAGTAATGTTTTGGAAACATCTCGCTGTTATCTTTAACACTGTGTAATAAAGTTGGGTATTCCATTTAAAAAAATTATGTTGGCCTTGACCTGGCCTTGATCCCTTTACGCAAGGTCAGACGAATATCATTACTCAATAGGACTTTTAAAACCCTACAACTTTGGTTGAAAATATTTTTCTCAGAAATGTTTTATTTTCGAGATATTTGACCGTTTTTAGGCTTTTCTAATACCCTGTATATATGTATGAACAAATTTACTTTGCGTGCTGTCCCAACAACTAAAATATCAGTAGTAGGACAGTTGTATAAAGTAATGAATGCCATATTTCATCATGGATCGTGCATTGCAAGCGGTCATTACACAAGTATATATAGAGAAGGTAAATCTGATTGGATTGAAGCTGATGATACGCAAATAAAAAACACTGACCCAGAGGCGCTACAAATGTTTGTATTCTTTTCATGGCAAAAATTTAACACATTTATTAATAGTATCCAATATTTCAAAAAAATATGTTTTTAAAAGTTATTATTATTCAAGAAAAACCTAGCGACAAAAAATGTACGCAACATAAGTTTTTACATGTAAAATTTATTATAAAACTTACCTTTTTAAACAAAAAGGTAAAAAAAGGCGCCAAGTACAAGCGCAACACGTATTATGCTATTTTTAGAAATTTCAAATTCAAATTATTTTTTTTTAAGTATGTATGTGTACATAACATAAGTTTTTACAAGTCTCCCCCGTTTAAACAAAAAGGCGTCTAGTACAAATGCAACATGTATTGTGTAATTTTGGAAATTTCAAATTCAAATTTTTTTTTAAGGTATATATGTGTACATAACAGGTTTTTACAAGTAAAACTTAAAGATAATACATACGATTTTACAAGTAAAACTTATATAAAACTTACCTTTTTAAACAAAAAGGTAAAAAAAGGCGCTAAGTACAAGCGCAACACGTATTGTGTTATTTTTAGAAGTATGAAACTCAAATTATTTTTTTTATGTATATATATGTACATAACAGGTTTTTACAAGTCTCCCCCGTGGACGCCACCTTGTCGTGGTGAGAGAGCTAGCGTGCCCTAATGACGTACAGGGCTGTACCGGCGGGGGTTTCGACCCCTGGCAGGTTCTACCATGCCGGGGTGGCCTGTACGGAGGGACCAGACTAAGAGCGTCCATAACACTCTTGGAGGAGCAGCTGCCTTCAAGTTTTACATAAGGACTGAAGGACCGTATTCGTACGATCCAAAGGTCCATACAGCGCAGGCTCGTGAGCCGGGTGAAGGTAACCGGTCTAGGGGAAGGAAAACCCTGAATTCAAACCCGTAGTTGTGAGGCACGTACAACCCCATATTTTTGGGAGGGGCCAGGGTTTTTCGGCACCCTGGTACGGAGGATCCAGGCGAACCCCGGCAGACCCTAGTTTAGCACACCATAACCCTAGGTCATGTCTCTGGGGCCGGGCGTCTTGTCTTGGCCGGACCGCGAGGCGGGCCCTCTATAAAACACCACGTAATCTTACGGTTGAGGCATGCCATGCTTATGGAATGAATGGCAGATGCGTGACTTGTCGCTAGTGGTTCCTCACCCGTGGAACCTGGCGCACCACGGGGACAAGCTAGCCTTACCCCAGGTAATGCGGGGGCTCTATCCGGGGACGACGCCCCTTCCCTGCCGCACTCGTGGGACTCGAAATGGATCTCAAAAATAAAAAAAAACAAAACTCCGAGCTCTTGGGCTCAGAGCCTTCGGGCTCACGGCTCCGAAAGGACGGGTGTAGCAATTCGTCCCAGAGCCTACCACCCCCGATAAGGGGTGACTTGGCCTCCCCGTGGGTGCCACCTTGCCGTGGTGGGGAGGCTTGAAGGTCCCAATGATGTATAGAGCTGTGCCGGCGGGGGTTTCGACCCTTGGCAGGTTCTACCATGCCGGAATGGTCTGTACGGAGGGACTGGACCAAGAGCACCCGACCGGGCTGGTCGATCACCCTGGTCTATGACCAGACTGGTCATAAAGTGAGTGGGATGAGATTATCACCCCTGGAGGCATTGCACGCCGGTGCTCCGGCAGCCGAAAAGGGTGACCTCCTCAACACTCGCTTTGGGAAGGGGACCCCTCTCTCTAAGGCATTGCACGCCGGTGTTCCGGCAGCCGAAGAGAGAGGACTTCCTCCTTACCCACCCCGATCTGTCCGTTGTGTACGGTTCGGGGATGGAAGGACGTACCGGCACCCAGGGCTCCTCCCCATGGGGATCCTCCCCCCATGGTGCCTGGGATGCGGAGGGGTACTCCGGGCCGCTCGGACGTTTCCGAGATCGGGGCCGGGGTGCCCTACTACGTCCTGAGGGTTCTCACGCTTGGCGCATTGCACACCGGTGCTCCGGCAGTCGACAAGGGGAGAACCTCTCTCCCTCATACATCCCAGCCTTGGTTGGGTGGATGGAGAATCCCACATCCGGGTCTGCACACCATGGGGAATTATCCCCATGGTACCCGAGGGGTGGAGGGATGTCTCGGGCCGCTCGGACTTATTCCGAGGTCGGGGTCGAGACAACCTAGGGCGAAGAGGGGAAAGGACCCCACCTTCGGACACATTGCACGCCGGTGCTCCGGCAGCCAAAGAAGGTAGACCATCCCGCTCACCCGTCTAGCCTAGGCCAGACGGAACGAGGAACCCACCCCCGGATCTGCACACCATGGAGCTTGCCACATGGTACCCGGGGGGTGGAGGGGTGTCTCGGGCCGCTCGGACGTATTCCGAGGTCTGGGTCGAGACACCTTCATGTGCCATAATAGAGGACCCCACCCCCGGAGACATTGCACGCCGGTGCTCCGGCAGCCGAAGGGGAGGACCTCTCCCTCATCCGTCCCGGTCACGGCCGGGCGGAGGGAGGAACCCACAACCGGGTCTGCACACCATGAGGGTTTGGAACCCCTCATGGTACCCGGGGGTGGAGGGATGTTCCAGGCCCCTCAGACGTATTCCGAGGCGGGGTCGGAACCCCTGTGTACTGTGCCCGAGGGAATGCGATCGCATCGCACTAAAGCGGACCCTCGGGCGGCGCAAGCATGCTGGCTGCTATGGGGGAGGCGCTCCCGGTGAGGTGCGACACCGGTGAGCTACCTCCTTCCATGGGGCCCCTCGCGTGGCGGCGCTTCGTGCGGTGACCGTGTTGTCGGAAGCACGGGACCCCCGAAAGCGGCCTGACCACCAGAAATGGTGGTCAGGGCATGTGTAGGGAGCGGGAAGCCAGTGCCGGCGATGATTATTCCGCCGGCCCGAGCCATATGCTGCTCCTCCGGGGGAACTGGGAAGCTCCTCCCTTTCCAGGGGGGATGCGGGCACGCCCGGGCAGCGGAGCCGTACGGAGTTGAGGGGTTCAAACCAAAATGAGCGAACTCTTTATAAACATTACGCACATTTCGGATCTGGATGATGATGAAAAAACCCTGGCAAGTCGCATGGACAAGAGTAAACCAGCAACCCTTATGGGTCCTGGCAGGAAGGGGAAGGAAGCGATTGCTCTGGACGAGCAGCCAAGCACCAGCGGGCTGCCGAGGAGAGAAGGACTTCGTAGTGCCAAGGCACGGAAAGAGGAAGGAAGGACTAATCCTCCCCCTGAATCCAGATCGAGGTCACGGTCGCCCATGAGGATGAATGAATCCTCATGGGCGATCGGAATCCGTATCCTCCGAAGGAAAGGAAGAAATATTGGACCCCAAGGTTGGGAAATATGATAATCCCAGGAAACCCAATGGGGAGACGGACGAAGAGGAGTTTGAGAAGAAGGAGACCCGTCAAGAGGATGATCAGAGACGACGGGAGAGTACAGAAAAAAACTGGAGTTTGAAGCCAAGAAAAAGGTCTTCCTTAAGCAACGAAGAGAGGAAAACCTTATAAAAGGGCTGGAAAACCCTAGGATGGTATTTCGGGATTGCTTTGACAACCGAAAATATAAAGCGGAGGTGAAAAAAGTAACGGACCACCTTGAGGAAGCCCCTATTCGGGATGTGGCTGCCTCTGTCCTTGAGGCGGCAGCAAGAATTCTAGGATTCTCCGTTCGCTCAAAAAACCTGAATGGCCAATACGTGAAGCTACTCCGTGATGCCTCAGCAGCCATTGCTGCGGGAACCACAATCATGACCAAACGTATAACCACGGGTGAGGAGGGAGAAAACTTGGACATCATGGAGATATTAAGAGAGGAAAGCCAGCAGCTTCTGGACTCTAAACAGGAAATGGAGAAAGAGACGGAAGAAATGAAGAAGGAACTCCGAAGTATAAAGGAGGCATCACTTCTAGCAGTAATGGCCTCCTCGCCTTCGAAGAAGGGCAGGACCGAGCAACGAAGTATAAAGGAGGCACCGCTGTCAACGACGGTGTCCTCCTCGCCCTCGTTGCTCAAAGGAAACGCACCCCAGAGTATAAAGGGGGCCTTGCCGTGTCGGGCAACGATCTCTTCGCCTCCGGGGTACGTAAGGGAAGAGGAAAGATTATCGAGGCCAGAGGGAAGAGAGATCCAGCCCCCGGCAGCGGATACCGATGAAGAGGAACCTATGGTCGTGGGGGCAATCGAAGTTCAAAAGGGAACTATTAAGAAAGGGAAGGTACATTCAATTAGGAACGTAGAAGAAGGAGGGAACACAAAAAGTAAGGGGCCTAGGATAAAGGAAGATATCTTGCTCAACAACATCAGGGTAAGGCTGGAAGGGAAAATCTTGCCAGGACAAACAAGGGAGGAGTCTATGGAGGATAAAGTGATTTCCATAGTTCTCTGTGCTATGGACAACTGGGCACGATTAAAGGAAGGGAAAGGACAAGGACAAGAGTCCAAAGAATAGTCTTTAAATCAGGGAAAAGTGGGAAAGGAGAAAAGAAAAAGAAAAGGAAGAAGAAGAAAGGAAGACTGGAGCCGGGTACTCAACCTGCTGCAACTAAACAGGAGCTGCAACCCCGATCCCAAATCTTACCTTCCCCCTCCCTGAATGAGGGATGCCCTCCCTCACAACAAAACTGCGTAGAGCCACAGGTCCCTTGGACAAAAGTTATGGTACGAAAGGAGAAAAGGGTGCAAAAGAAGGAAATGGAGAGGAAGCAGCTGTAAAAAACCTGGCTGCCGGACAGAACAATGAAGGAGTGGGGAAAAACCCAAAAGAAAGGTTCCTAATATAGCTGCGGTATCTATTACCGCAGAAAAAGAACTGTACAAAGACCTCCTTGTGGAAGCCAAAAGGAAAATAAATATTAGTGAGTTAGGGATCTCCAGGATAAAAACTAGACAAGGAGCTACGGAAGCTCTAATCCTGGAGATCCCAGGTGAGAATAGGGACGCACAGGCGAATCTCTTGGCGGGTAGGTTAAGAGAAGTCCTAGCGGACAAAGCCAAAATCAACCGACCTCAGTAAATGGGGGAAGTTAGATTAAGAGGATTAGAGATCTCCACCAGGGAGGAGGAGATCAGGGAATATTTGGCAGAGATAGGGGGGTGTCGCACATCCGAAGTCCAAACTGGCAAAATTAGAGTGGTGCCAAATGGGTCCAGGTCTCTATGGATCCGGTGTCCCCTAATGGCTGCGAAGAAAATCGTAGAAAAGGGGACACTGGCCATAGGCTGGACCCAAGTAAGGGCGGAACTTTTGGACATCAGGCCTTTACAATGTTTTAAATGTTTAGAGAAAGGCCATGTCCAGACTAACTGCAACAACAATGTCGACAGAAGACAAAGTTGCTACAGATGTGGGACTGAGGGGCATCTGGCCCGCGAATGCACGGCTTCGGCCAGATGCGTAATATGCGCAGATGCTGGCCAGTCATCCGGGCACAGAATGGGAGGACCAGCGTGCCACCTTCCAAAAAGAAGAAAGGAAAGAGAGGAACGGCAGGTGTCCGGAACATCCGCACCGACGCCTCCCGAATCTACGGTTCCCCCCATACTGAGGAAAAGGAAGAGGAAGTTGGGAAGGAAGAGGAGGTAGTCGGGGAAGGGGAGGGAAATTAGGAGATTGAGCCCATTCCATCTCCATCCACCCCTCCCACTGAGACCCCTACCCCCCTGATGAGGAAAAAGGACACAGAAGAAATGGAGATAGAGAGAAGGGGGGAAAAACGCTCCCGCCCAAGAGAGGGAAATAAAAATGAAGAAGAAGAAGAGCCAGCTGACAAACTACTGATACAGTCATAATGGCAACAAAACTTCTTCAATCCAACCTGCACCGCGCCCGTCAAGCCTTACCGCTTTTCGAGCATACTATGACGGAGCGCGGTACAGGATTGGGCATAATAGCAGAGCCATACAGAGTCCCCAAAAACCACCCTAGGTGGTATGGGGACGAAGTAGGCTCAGTTGCAATTGTTTGAAGAGCGGGCGAAAACTCGCCCCCCGCCATCCAATTGGGTGGAGGAATAAGCTTTGTTGTGACCAGGTGGGAAGTCCTCGTAGTGGTCGGGGTTTACCTCCCCCAACGAAGAGCCTGGATCTGCCGAGTTTCAGGTCCAGGCTCCAAGAAATAGGCAGGGCTGTCACACAGTACCTCCCTGGGCCTGTCATCGTCGCCAGGGACTTCTATGCGAAATCAGAGCTTTGGGGTTCCCGGCAGGGTGACGGGCGTGGGGAGGTGGTGGAGGACGGCCGCAAGACTGAGTCTGTACCTGCTTAATCAGGGGAAAAATCTACCTTTGTGAGGTCGCAGGGGGAATCGATCATTGATCTTACTTGGGCTACCCCTGCGGCCCTTAAGCGGGTGCGGACATGGAGGATGGCGGACGAACTCGAGGTTTTTTCGGTTCATCTCCTGATAAAGATGGAGCTATCCGTCACCCCCGATAGCCTGCGGTCCCAGTGCAGAGAAGAAAAACCCCAACCAGGGAGATGGGCTCTGAGTAAGCTGGACAGAGAAGCCCTTGACATCTCCTTGGCTGCCACCTAGCCACAGCAAATGGATGGGCAGGACCTTGACTCTGAGGTCAGGGAAATCATGGAGACGCTTGCAATGCGGCCATGCCCAGAGTCAGGTCCTGCCCAAAAAGGTCCGCCTAGTGGTGGACCGACAACATAGCCGAGTAAGGCGAAAGTCGGTCCACCTCAGGCGGGCCTTCCGACGAGTCAGAAATGACCCGGATTCAGACCCCGAGGCCGTTTTGGCCGTCCGCAGGGAGTTTTGTCGTGCCGCGACTACCCTGAGGGAGGCTATCGGGGGGCCAGAGGAAAAAGGTGGGACACCCTCCTCCTTTCGTTGGACGCGGATTCATGGGGGCGCCCATATAAAATGGTAATGCAAAAACTGAAACCGTGGGCGCCCCCGTTGACGGAAACGCTAGACCCTCGGTTCCTTGAGAGGGTCATGGGTGTCCTCTTCCCAATCTCCTAATTTCCCTCCCCCTCCCCGACTACCTCCTCCTCCTTCCCAACTTCCTCTTCCTTTTCCTCAGTATGGGGGGAACCGCAGGTTCGGGAGGCGTCGGTGCGGATGTCCCGGACACCTGCCGTTCCCCTCTTCCCTTTCTTCTTTTTGGGGGGTGGCACGCTGGTTCTCCCATTCTGTGCCCGGATGACTGGCCAGCATCTGCGCATATTACGCATCTAGCCGAAGCCGTGCATTCGCGGGCCAGATGCCCCTCAGTCCCACATCTGTAGCAACTTTGTCTTCTGTCGACATTGTTGTTGCAGTTAGTCTGGACATGGCCTTTCTCTAAACATTTAAAACATTGTAAAGGCCTGATGTCCAAAAGTTTTAGGGAGGGGGACCCCATAGGCCCTTATGTAACTCCCACCCTTGAACAACAGGGGGAGGTACCGGGGGCCACCGAGGAGGAGGTGGCCGAGCCTGCCAAGAAGATCAAAAGCCGGAACGCACCTGGTCCAGATGGCATCTCCTGCCGCGTTCTCACCCTGGCCTCGGGGTATATGAATAAAAGGTTCGCGAAGGTATTTTCGCGGGCCTTACGGGAAGGTAGGTTCCCCCCAGTCTGGGAGAGGGCCAATGTGGTCCTCCTCCGTAAAGAGGGCAAACCGGAGGACTCCCCCTCCACGTACAGGCCCATATGCCTCCTGGACGAGACGGGCAAGCTTTTTGAGCGCGTTATAGCTGCCCGCCTCGTGGAGCATATGTCCCGGAGAGGTCCAAACCTCGATGACAGCCAATATGGCTTCCGAGAGGGACGATCGACCGTGGACGCGATTCAGCGTTTGCGGTCCCTCTCGGGAGCCATCGTGCAGGAGGGCAGGGTGGCGGTGGCGGTATCATTAGACATTGCCGACGCTTTCAACACGCTGCCCTGGGGTAAGGTGTTGGAGGCCATGCGTACGCATTTTGGCTCCCTGCCTTACTTCATGGCTGTCATCGGGGACTACTTCCGGGGTCGACGTCTTAGTTGGACTGACGCCGACGGCAAGGTACGTGAGAGGGGGATGAGTTGCATGGTTCCACAGGAGTCTGTTTTAGGCCCCCTTTTGTGGAACCTTGGCTATAACTCAGTCCTCCAAGCTGCCCTCTCCCCGGCTGTAGCATGGTTTGCTACGCTGACGATACACTCGTCCTAGCCGGAAGGACAGACTGGGGGGAGGCCATTGGGATGGCCAACTTCGCGGTGTTGTGCGTTGTACGTTCCATTCGAGGTCTGGACCTGGTGGTGGCAAAAAGAAAAACCGAGACGATCTTCTTTCACCAAAAGGGAAGAAAGCCACCCTAGGCCCGGATCCATGTAGGTTCAGTCAGGGTCCCGTTAGAGGCCCAGATGAAATATCTGGGCCTCACTCTGGACGGCACCTGGTGCTTCAGAGAGCATTTTAACCGCCTGGTCCCCCGGCTGAGAATAATCCCAGCCAATCTGGGCAAATTAATGCCCAATGTCGGGGGAACAGACTGGAAGGCCCGTCACCTCCACGCTGGGGTGCTTAACTCGGTGGCACTATATGGTGCGCCGATTTGGGCCGAATCCCTGGCTGCCAGCCGCCCGTTATAAGCACTTTTGCGCAAGGCGCACAGGACGGTGGCAGTCAGGGTGGCCCGTTGTTACCGGACAGTATCCCACGTGGCGGCGACGGCTCTGGCGGGCATGCCCCCCTCCCTTGAGCTCCTGGCCCTGATGTACCGCAACATGTATATCAGGAAGCGGGAGCTCATCAACAGGGGGGCGGCAGATGAGGGGCTCGCCGGTGCATTAAGGCGCATGAAGCATCAGGCTCGGCAGGTCCTCCTCCAGAGATGGTAAAGAATCCTGGCCAATGCCAGATATGGGAGGAGGACCATCGAGGCCGTTCAGCCCTGTCTGCAAAAGTGGACGGGCAGGGAATTCTGGACCCTGACTTTTAGGATGGCACAGGTACTCACCGGACACGGGTGTTTCGGTGAGTACCTGTGCAGAATAGGGAAGGAACGTACAACGCACTGCCACCACTGCGGGCATGGCCACAACTCTGCGCAACGTACAGTCCAGAATTGCCCGGCCTGGACAGCGGAGCGCGGAGTCGTGGTGAGGGAACTGGGCAATGATCTCCCCACAATTGTGAGGTTTATAGTGGGGAGCGAGAGGAAATGGGAAATTTTCGCCTCCTTCTGTGAGACGGTTGTCTCACAGAAGGAGGCTGCGGAGGAGATTCGCCGGCAGGCGGAGGGGCGCGGTAGAAGAAGAAGGAGGATTGAGCGCCACCGTCGATGGAGAGCGGGGAGGAGTAGGAGCAGGGAGGGGGACGTTGACTCCTCGGAGGAGGAAGCTGCGAGGATGATGATGCAGCCACCCCCTCAACCTGCTCCCCCTCCTCTCCCTAGGGTGTTGTCACCACCATCATCACAGGGAAGGGCTCCCAACACCCGACAGATCGCTCGTCGAGGGACGACCAGAAGAGGGGAAGCGATACGTAGTGATGGAAGAGGGGCGGCAACGACGCTAGACGTGCCGCCGCCGATTGCCCTATCCGGGGCAAAAGGAGAATTGAGGAGAGGGGGGTGGTACACCCGCCCACCCGTCGTCAACCGCCGACTCCCAAAGCGGGGGTCGGGTGAGAATAAGGGGGGGGAGATGATGCAGCGGTGGTGTTGTCACTGCATCATGTACCTCTCCACCCCACAGACCCACTGTAGGTGGCCATAAAGAGAAGGGGTCTTTGACTCTTCTCTTCCCCCGGTACGGAGGTGAGAGTGCCTGGCGGCTAGGGGGTCGTTTTCTCCCCGTAACTGCCAAGCGGGAGGGTGGGACACCGGGCGGGGATTCCCGGTGTCCCAACCAACCCTCCCAACGCAGGGTGGCTGGCTGATTTGGTGGGTCAGTCAGCCACGCAAAAATATCTTGGCGGCGCCCCGCCTGACTGGGAACGGTGGTAGAAGCGCAGGCGTTTGCCGGCTTCCCCCTTCCCAGTCACATAGGTGGGGCATAAGGGGTGGAGAAAGGGAGGAACGGCGGTTGAGGACGAGCTCCGGCTCGCCTCCCCTTCCTCCCTGGGGAGCAGCGGTTGAGGAGAGCTTAAGCTCGCCTCCTCCCACCCCGCTCCACCCCTCAGGGACAGACGATGTGTCTATCTGGACTCGGGACCCCGATTAGCAGTCACGTGTGGCTCCGGGATCCCGGCCCAAGTCCTTTCGCAGCGCCACCCGGGGAGGTTTCAGCCGGTAGGAGTCCGGCATAACCCTGACCCTTCCCCGAGGGTCAGGGTATCCATTATGGATTTCCTCCTCGTCAAAAAAAATATATATAGGGGGCGATTTCTCATCAGATATAAGTGTGGGAGTAGCCGAGGTGGATGAGATCCGCAAGGCAGGAGCCTCTTCCTCACCCCCCGAGGAGGATACGGCCATGGACCTCGGAGGATTAGCCTCCGAGGGGTCATGCTCAGAGGATCGTCCACCGTCCTCGCCGGCGCGTAGTCGGCTAGTCCCCTCTGACCGCGGGGGTGGACAGGTGAGCCTTCCGGTTAGGCAGAAGGCGACCACCCATCGGGGCACCGAGAAGTCCCTGGGGTCCGGGACTAAAAAGGAACCGGTACCAGGGACCAATAGGCCGGGCCCCCTCACTTCGAAGAGGGAGCCCGTCCCCATAACAACAAGGGGACACGGAAGGGGGAAGTAGAAAAGGGACAAGGGATGGGGAAGGGGGGAACCAAAAGGGGAGTTGGAACGGTGGGACGGAAAACCGGAGTGCCGGTGATCCGTTCCGACGTAATCCTCTCCCAGGGATCTAGGATCCCCAGGATCCCCATCCCCCGTGCTTGCAGGAGCATCCAGACCCTGGCGACGAGGACTGAGCGGTCCTCGATGTCTAGGACAACCAGCGACGGGAATGTGGCTGCTGGACCAACATCTGCGGGGACGAACAACGGGGCGGTCAGGTCGACCCGGGCCGCGACGCTGAGGGCCTCACGGGCAGCAACGACGGCCAGTGGTGCAGTGGGGACGTCGGCGTCAGCGCCTAGGACGGATGGAAGAGCCGCCAAGAACATCGGCGGCAGGAAGAGGATGAGGGCTGGCGACACCAACACCAGCAGCGGTAGCTCGTCGGTGCAGGAGGTAAATGTCCCCTCCCTGATACCCGCCCCAAAGAAGCGGGTGAGACCCGCTATTACGGGGAAAAGGGTGGGTATCAGGAAGAGGAAAGAGAAGGAGGCAGAGATGAAGAAGGAGCAGGAGCTCGTAAGCCTGGAGAGGGAAGTCTGGGACCTCCTCGACAAGGGGGTGTATCGCTCTATGGAGGACACACGCCCGGCCGAGGAGGTCTATCGGGATCCCGCCTCCGTCGAGCTCCTTAGGGGGGCGAGAACCGCGGAGCTGGCCTCGGAGGTCGGCCGCGTGTTGGGCGCGGTGAAGATGATCGCACGAAGGTTCCGGACCCTCAAATGGACCTTTGTGGGACTCATCAACCGCGCCGTGGCCACCACTGAGGCGGTGATGGCCACCCTGTTTGCCAGGGTGGCGGAGCAGGAGGGGAAGGGAGAGGAGGCCTCCGCTTTTAGGAGAGAAATGGAGGGGTTGAGGGAGGATAACAGGAGGTTGCGGGTTGAGATGAGGCAGCAGGCCGAGGAGCTGAGAGCTCTCAAGCCCGCCGCCACGTCGACCTCTAGCCTCCGAGAATTCCCCCCTCTCCCCTCCAGTGTAAATTATAGGAGGAGGAGAACGTACGCGGATGCTACCGGGAGCTCCACGTCGACGGAAGAAGAGTTGAAGGAAGCCCGGACCCTTGAGAGGAAGAGGAGGAAGAAGAGGAGGATAGGGAAACCTTCTCCGCCCCTCCTCTCGGGAGAGGAGGAAATGAAGACGGGGAGAGGGGTTTCCTCCGGGGAGGTGCCGTCGTATGATGACAACCTCCCGGAGGAGGCCCCTCCCCCAGTGAGCAGACCGGAGGTGGCGAAAGAGGCCTTGGACGCTGCCTTGGCAACTACGGCCCCTTCTGGCGGCGTCAGGGCGAGGCTGGACAACTTGAGGCTTGTGGTGGCCCGCCTCGACGTCGAGGGGAGGAGTAGCCTGGTACCTGTGGTGGTAGGGGCCCCGACGCCCACTCCGGCTCCAAGAAGAAAGGAGTCCGCTCTAGGAGGAACCCGAGCTCCGCCATCACCATTGGAGTCGGGGATGGTCAAGGAGAAGGGACAGGGCAAGAAGAAGAAGAAGAAGAAGAAGAAGGTGTAGGAACGTGAAGGGACCCTGAACGGTGGAGGCAGGGGTCCGCTTACGGGTTCCTGGGCAGGGACTGCAGGTGACAGGAGGAAGGAGCAGGGCATGGGAGTCCCTGCCAAGGAATTGAAGGAGTGGGGCCGCTACACCGCTGAAAAGGGGTTATGGAACGCACTCAACCAGGGACGCAGACAGGAGCCGGCCAGAAAGGAGGAGGAGTCGTGGGCCCAAGGTCGTAAGAAGGAAGAAAGCGAAGGGAGGAGCCGCTAATCCTCCCGCAAATGTAGGACCTGGGAGGGGGGTGAAGGAGGCGAGGCAGGGCATGCAGTAGCCGCCGAGGTCGGCGGCCGTCACCCTCGTGTGCCCGAAGGGACGCTATCAAGAGTTTGTGATTGAGGCCAGGCGCCGTATGAGACCAGCAGACCTGGGGATTGAATCGTCCCTGAGGGTCCGCAAAGCCCTCAGTGGGCCCATGCTGGTCGAAGTGCTCGGCCTCAAATCAGGACCTTCCGCCGACTGGCTTGCGGACGAACTCCGCAAGCTGGCGGCAGAAAAGGGCCTCGGTTTTCGGGTCCGGAGACCGGAGAAGTTCGCAGCGCTGCGACTCTCCGGCCTGGATGCGACAACCGGGGCCGACGAGGTGGCGGCCGCAGTAGCCCGCGTTGGGGAATGCACTCTTGCGGAAGTATCCGCGGGAAGAATGAGCGTCTTCCAAAGGGGCATAGGGGCGGTGGTGGTGCGGTGTCCGCTGGCGGCGGCCGCGACGGTCGCTGCCGCGGAGCGGGTCCCGGTAGGGTGGACCTGTGCCGGGGTGACGGCGCTGCACGCTCGCGCACTATTGTGCTACCGCTGTTTAGAGCGGGAGCACGTGCGCGAGCAGTGCACGAGCGCCGTCGACCACAACGGTCTTTGTTACCGCTGCGGTAGCCCCGGCAATCGCGCCAAGGAGTGCCAGGCGGCGGCTAAATGCCCTGTCTGCGCTGAGGCGGGCAGGCCCTCCGGTCATAATATCGGAGGGCCAGCCTGCAAGCCCCCTTCCAGGAAGAGAAGGAGGGAGGAAAATAGGTGGGAAAAGGGAATCAGACTAGGAAGGAGGGAGTCGAAGCGGGGGAGGCCCGAGCCCCGCGGAGACCCCATCCGACTAGGTGTTGTAGATGGGAGGTAACGGCCCCGACACCTCCCCTACGAGGAACCC
Organism: Harpegnathos saltator; assembly: GCF_003227715.2. Taxonomy (NCBI): domain Eukaryota; kingdom Metazoa; phylum Arthropoda; class Insecta; order Hymenoptera; family Formicidae; genus Harpegnathos; species Harpegnathos saltator. The sequence goes on from NW_020229943.1 coordinate 78,944, forward strand.
CGCGAAGGAGTTGGGACCAAAGGAGACCCGATCACAGGTGAGGGATCAGGCGGATGACGAAGTGGCATCAACCATAATAATGTCACAGGAATGGGAGGAGGAACAACACGGGTGGGATTTCTCCTCCCCCGAGCCTAAGTCTGAGACAATGGAGACGACGCCCCACTCGGGGAAGAGACAGATAATGGAGGAAGGGTACCAACCGAGGGAGGAGGAGTCGGACGAGGACCCTGACCCCAAGAGGAAAGGAAAGGTGAGGAGGGTGGACCCAGAAATTGGAAAATCCAACAATTGTAGACGGGGAGCCGGAGAGAGTGTCACCCTCGACTCCCCAGCGAAACGCACCTCCCCCATACTCCCCAGGGGTGGGGATTGCCGAGGTAGGGACTTCCTACGTTACTGCGCAATTAGAGGAACCCGCGATTGAGGCCACCAAAACCGAGGCTAATGTCCCCTTCGGGGAAACTGAAGCGGCTCAGCCGACAGATGGCTCCCAAGAGGGGATGGAAGTAGGTAGCCTGGAGGAGGTGACCTTAGCCTTCACGCTCCTCCGGGTCTTATAGGCTAACCTCGGCACCGGCACCCAGGCTCAGGACCTGTGGTCAAACAGGATCCTTGAGCTGGGTGCCGGGCTGGGGGTGGTCACCGAGCCACACTACGTGCCGGCGAACAGCGCGAGCTGGTTCGGCAGTCGTAATGGCTCGGTGGCCATGGTGGCAAACCCCGCGGCGGGGACCCCACCTTGCGAGCTAAGGAAAAAGGGATTCTCGTTCGTCGCTGTCGACTGTGGGTCCATCACGGTGGTGGGGGTTTACCTTCACCACCGGAGGAATAGGAAAGGATTGAGAGACCTCGCCCGAATTATGGAGGTTCTAGACGGGATCGGGGAAGTGGTGCGCAGGTGCCATCCCCGACCTGTCGTTATCGCCGGGGACTTCACCGCCCACTTGGATGGGTGGGGTTGCAGTCCCCGGCAGAGGGACCCCCGGGGCGAGACGGTAATAGATTGGGCAGCGGGGCTGGGCCTCTTGCTAATGAACAAGGGGTCGGTCAGCATCTATGTGCGGTCAAGGGGGGAAACGGTCATTGACTTGACCTGGGCAACCACCTCGGCCGGTTATTCCGGGAGTGGAAGGTGGAGGTGGAGGGCGAAACACTATCCGACCATCGGAGCATTGTGTGGGCCCTCCGCCTACCGAGACCTCCACAGGTGCGGGCCCACCGCTGCCCGGGGGAGGGGGACTTCCCCTCCTCAGGAGATGGGCTCCCAGTCGATTAGACAGGAATAGGTCGACTCGACTGGATAGGTTCAAGGCGGCCGTCCTCGTGGCCATCTGGCACCTAGAGAAGGAGCCAGGTGAATGGGCCTCCAGCCCCCTGGAGGGGGCTGGGGAACTAGTGGGTATCGTGGCGTCGGCGTGCGACGCTGCGATGCCCCAAGCCCATCCCCGCCGTCGTCGGGTCGCCTATTGGTGGACGGAAGAATTTGCGGTACTTCGCGACTCCTCCGGTCGGGCTAGACGGTTGTATTACCGCACCCGACGAAGAGGCGGGGAAGCCGCGAGGGCGAGGGAGGGCTTCCTGGCGGCCAGGAAGGCCCTCCATGACGCTATCGCCAAGGCTAAGCGAGCAGCCTGGGAGCAACTGACGAGATCCCTGGATGACGATCCGTGGGGGCGCCCGTACAAGAGGACGATGGGAAAAATCCGCCCCTGGACGTCCCCGCCAACGGAGACGTTGGACAATCAGGCCCTCGATGGCCTCCTTGACACGCTCCTCCCGAGGGTGGAAGGGGGCCCTCCCAGGATCCCGTCCCCGAAATGAGGGAGGGGGACAGAGGGGAGCACCTGGCTGTGAAATCGGAGGAGCTCGTCAAGTCCAGGGGAAAGCTCGGAAGCAAGTCTTAAAAGCCTCCAGCCCCGATGGGATCCCTGGCCGAGCCTGGGCTCTCGCCCTCGGCGACGAATACCTATCCGCGTCTATGCGCAGGGTGCCTCAAGGAGGGGGTATTTCTCCCGGCATGGAGGAGGGCCAAATTGGTCCTCCTCCCAAAGGAGGGCAAGCCACCCGGGATGCGTCGGCCTACAGGCCGATCTGCCAGCTGGACGAGGCGAGCAAGATGCTCGAACGCATTGTTGCCGATCGTCTCGTCCAGCACCTGTCCTCGGAGGTGCCGGACTTCCGCGACCGTCAATACGGCTTCAGGCCCGGTAGATCCACACTGGACACCGTCCAGTACCTCCGGGATCTGACCAGGACGGTCGTGGAGAGAAGGGGTGGGGTGTTGTTGGCAGTGTCACTAGACATCAAGAACGCCTTCAACACCCTGCCCTGGCCCGAGATCGGACGGGCCCTCGAACACCACGGGGTGCTCGTCTATCTCCGGCGCATATTGGCGGCGTACTTCGAGGACAAGGACCTCGCCTTCCCAAAGGAGAGCGGGGTCGAAGGCCGACGCGCGATGGAGCGCGGTGTTCCGCAGGGATTGATTCTGGGTCCCCTGCTGTGGAACATCGCATTCGACCGCGTGCTGCGAACTTCACTACCCCCGGGCTGCCCCGTTGTTTGCTATGCGGACGACACTTTAGTCGCGGCCAGAGGGAGAAGCTGGGGGGAAGCCCACCTCCCCGTTGAAACGGCGGTGGCATCGGTGGTGAGAACCATCGCGGACCTGGGTCTCAGGGTGGCGCCCCAGAAGACTGAAGCAGTGTTTTTTCACGACGGCAGTCGAGAGGCGCCTCCTGAGACACAGGTCCTGGTCGATGGCGTCCGCATCCGCGTCGGGCCGACGATCAAGTATTTCGGCCTGACGTTGGACAGCCGTTGGAGTCTTGGCCCGCACTTTAGGGAAGTGGCCCCCAGGGTGCGCGGAGCCGGTCTGGCAGTGGCCAGTTTTCTGCGCAACCTTGTGGGTCTAGGATGGAGGGCTCGCTGCCTGTACGTGAGTGCGGTGCTGTCGGTCGCCCTGTACGGGGTGCCCATATGGGGGCCCCAGCTCAGCGCCTGCCGCGAAGGCATACGCCGAATGCGGTGGGCGCTGAGGCCCATGTACATTAGGGCGATCAGAGGGTTCCGCACAATATCGTACATGGCGGCGACCACCTTGGCCGGTTTCCTTCCCGAGCTCCCGGAGCTCATCGCCATGGAGCGGCGGATCCTGTATTGGAGGGTCAAGGAGCTCCGCGAGGAGAGGGAGATAACGGCCGGGGATTTGCGGGTCTTGAAAACTCAAGCCGTGGCCCGTACCCTGGAAATGTGGGGGGACAAATAGTCCGACCCACGGAGGTACGGGCGCGAGACGGCGAAGTCCGCCCCTACCTTCCAGAGTTGGCTGGCAGGAAGGGATGCGGACTGTCCTACCATCTGGTTCAGGTGCTGACGGGCTATGGTTGCTTCGGCAAGTACCTGCACCGGATCGGGAAGGAGCTCACCACCAGATGCCACCACTGCTCCGTGCTAATGGACACGGCGCTCCACACGTTGGCCGTTTGTCCGGCCTGGGAAGGGGAGCGCCGGGTCCTGGCCGGGGCGATGGGGTGCCCAATGAGGGACATCTCGCTCCCGTGCATGGTTCAATTCATGTGCGGGAGCGAGGAGGGATAGGAAGCGGCGACCTCCTTCTGTAGGGACGTAATGTCCAAGAAGGAGGCCGCCGAGAGGGAGCGCCGACCGCACGAACCCCGCAGGAGGTGACGGGGTGATCGGCGACGACTCAGGGGGGGATTTAGGAAGCGGGCCGGAGATGACACTGGTCGAAGAAGAGGAAGGACCCCTGAGTAGCAGGGGTCCAAGCCTTCCTCGGCCGCCACAGGTCCGCCTCCGTCGGCGGGGGGGATCCGGCTCTTCTTCATAGAAGATGGATCCCCAGTGCGCTCGACGAGGAGCGAGTGAGCGCAAGCGACAAGAGGCGAGCGAGCGTGACGAAGAGCAAGCGAGCGCGAACGACGAGAAGCGAGCGAGCTATAAGGAAAAAGCTATAAAGAAAAAGCTCGCTCGCTCCTCGTCATTCGCGCTCGCTCGCTCCTCGTCATTCGTGCTCACTAGCTCCTCGTCGCGTGCGATCGCCTCTTGTCGCTTACATTGCCCCTCACCGCGCGCGCTTGCCTACCGCCACTCACTGACTCCGACTGTATCAAATGTCTACGTGCTTACTGCGGCCGCCCTCCGCTCTCTACGCGCTCGTTGGCTCACATTTTTTAATTAATAACTCGGTAACTATTGCCAATTTGACATTATGATACATGACTTTTCTTCTCGGCTACACCCAATCTATCTCCAACTTTCGTCTGCATGATCAGCTATCAAACACCCTGTATATTACAAATAATAATATTATTAATAATAAAATATTATTTGTAATAATTTCGGTGTGCCGAGTAGACAAAACTTTCCAGTATTGTCATAGAGAGAAAAGGAGAGAGAGAGACAGTCGCTCCCGCGATTCAGATTATGGGCAAGAAAGAATTAGGCTCGCTCGCTGAGCGAGAACGAGTGCGACAAGGAGGGAATGATATTCTCTCTCTCTCTCTCTCTCTCTCTCTCTCTCTCTCGCTCGCTCGCTCATTCAGCGCGTTGACGATTGCCGATCGCGTAGCTGACACGGATAGACCGAGCTGGCTGTGTGCGTGCATGGGGAGGGGGAGGGGAATCCTCGTGCAAACCCGTCACCAAATTCACATCACTGATACCAATGATGTCAAAACCGAACAAGCTGCGGACAAGCGTAACTTGTAAATACTGGAGATCAACTGTTTATCAGCTCATAGACAATTAATATGACGTTAGCTCATAGACAATTAATATCTTGTTAGCATTGATCATTTTTATTCATGCTAAAAAGAATAAATATGATTATGTAAAGAATTTGTCTGCGTATTATTATATTTTTTACATAGTTCCCCCTGTGATAGTAAAAATAACACACTTGAACAACCTCTACGCTCATATCACAAAGCCTGATCCACTGCGCTACTGAAGCAAATTAGTAATTCTTCTGCTATAATGACATTAACAGAAAAGACTAAACTTCAAACTGCATTTCTCAAAAACGTTTAAGATTTGCACCGTTTTTGGATAACATTTGTTACTATTACATCAATATTATACTTTTCTAAAAGCAAAATCGCGCGGTGATTTCAAAGATGAAGATTCCTCTTGTGTGAGATATTAATTATTCATTCTTTATTAATAGGAAAAGATTTTCCTTTGGTTTAAATGTTCAAGAAAAGTTATTTATTCTCTGAGAATCTTTCAATTTTTATGTTTGTGAAAAGTTTATAAAATTCGTAAAGAAAGAAAATTATTTTACTACCTACCTGTTCAAGAGTTGCGCATAAGAGATATTTTAACAAATTTGAATCTGAATCGGTCAACAAATTAAATTTTTCACTCAAAGAAGCATATGTAGGGTAAGCATAAGTAAGATAAGTATAAATAATAAATTAAATATTATTCTCTGAATATAATAATAAAAATTTTTTTCTCTAGATGAATCATCGAAATAAATATTCTATTATAAACTGTCTTTTCGGATTATAATATCAATTTGATTTTTCAGAGTACGCTTTCAAATTGACTCTTCGAAATATGCTATTAAATTGACTTTTCGGAGTACACTTTTAAATTGACTCTTCTGACTACACATTTTTTAGTTGACTCTGTGGAGTACACATTTTTTAATTAACTCTTCGGAAAGAAGAGAAGAGAAACATTTTATATTTTATTTAAAAAATCTTAATTTTTGCAGAAAACTGATTGATAAAGAAAAAAATTAATTCACGACCTCAATGAAGATCTTAAAAAAATTACTGCAAGAAATGAAGTTGTTGTTATTATATACCATTGTACAATATTAAAACATACGCGCAATAATTATCTATAATTTGCATATATGGGCGTTTATGTAATTATAAGTAATATAAAAGTCATGACAAATTAATGTGGCCGCGCGTTATCTCTGTCGCGTCATTGCTAGAAATCGCCCGAACTCTCGAAATTATTTTCTTCCCGAATTATGAATATAAAACAATGTGGAAAGGAAAACAAGGAGGTGAAAGGGGAGACGGCGACGTCTGCCTTACGATAACATCGCTGCTGGCTCGCTTCAGTTTATCGTCACGATTGTCTATTCGCTGGTGGTGAAACAAAGACCGATTCTCCGTTTTTATTTAACTAAACTAGTTCACTCGTGAACATAGCACAGAACAGAACCAAATAATTATGGACATAGTACTGTTACGTCCTGCGGACTCCGCGTACTTTGAATTTGTTGTCAAGTAGGGCGGATTGCATTTTATATTATACTACCAAATGTTCACATTCCGCGATCCTCCGAAAACTGTGACATCACACACACAGATTTCTCTTTCTTTTCTCTCTGCGTTAATCACCAGAGTTTCCTCTATTTCCGTCGGAAAAGATCCGTTGAGTCATTTTGGCCATATACCTCCTCTCCAAATAACCTTAAATAACTTCCCGTTCGGAGCAATAATTTTCTTTGAAGACGGACCGACCATCTTTCATGCTGTTATATGATGTTGCCAGCCTTTGATCTTCGGAAACTCACGCGTTTCCCGCGTTATTCATAAATTCCTATCGCGCACAACCTCTGACTAACCCTAGCGAAACCTTGAAATCTTTTACTGCCATAGATACCCGATCCTTTATCATATTTATCTAAGAACCCTACTAAAACCTTACTTCCGAAAAGTTTGCAACAAAATCCTATACCCATATTGGAGCCTGACGCAACTTCCCAAACCCCACCTCTCGACCGAGGTGACGTTTTTGGTAAATTAAAACAGCTATGCCACTTCTATTTTTTCTCCCGACCGATCCGCAGCCAGGACAGAGCCTTCTCTCCAACACCCCTTCAGGGTTTCTTGAAGAATAGATAACTGAAGAACACTGATCTGACTCACTACAGATCAGTGTTCTTCAGTCATCTATTCTTCTGTGCAACGATCTCGTTTTCCAAATAATTATTCTCAACCAAAATTCTCCCTTCCCTCAACTGTCGCTCACGGTCCTATCCCAGGTAAAAGGATTCAGTTCCTTGACTTAAATAAAGGATCACCGACGTACGTCTGCGCCAGATAAAGGGATCATTCCGATCCTTGATCTGTTCCGCAGATTTGCGAGTACGTCGGAGCTTGCGAAAGCAAGCGTTAAGTTGCGTTCCTCCTCCAGGACATAACATATAAAAATTGGGGGCTTAGCCGGGATGATAAGAGCGACTGTTGAAAAAAGGGTATGAATACGCGGTCTAAATCTAATAAAGACGAGGTGGAAAAAACTTTCCGCGGAGCTGTCGAGAACACACCACTTCGTCGTCCTCGCGAGTTAGAATCATCGGAACAACCTCAACATACATCTACACCATTCGTGCCACACAGTGAACAAACTACCTCTAATACCTCTGAAACAATTCCTGCTCCTACATCTGATGTCGATACTTCTATCATCCGGAAAATTTTGAGTGATAGCTCACTTTCTCTCAGCGCATTTGGTATAACTGATTCACCTCGAAGGACTAATAAATCTCCGAGTCCTATCGCAGAAGTATCTGTCGAAGAAATTAGTTTTTGCGCTGAACCTACGAAGTATAAATCTTTTAATAATTCCTTATATTCCTTCCGTCTGGTTGTCACAGAAAGCGAAATTGATCCTAGCAGTAAACTTTTGGTGAAAGATCTTACGGGACAAGGTAGTCTTAGAAAACAATCTAATCTACAATCTATTACAACCACAGAAATCATGAACGATAACGTAGTAGCAAATAACTCCTCTGCTACTTTACGATATGCCGTAGAAGCCGTTCCTTTCTTTGATGGTCAAAATTTACCTGTTAAATATTTTATAGAAGGATGTGAATGAGCAAAATCTATGATACCGCCTGACAACGAAAAATATTTGACTAAAATAATCCAAACTAGATTGACCGGCGAAGCTCGCCATTCTGTACAAGACCAGGATTTCTCGCGGATTAGTCAATTAGCAAATTTTCTGAAACATATATACGGTTCTTCTAAAAGTTTAATCCAATTACAAGCAGAATTAGAGCAAAATTACCAACGGGCCGATGAAACGGTACTTACATACGCAAACAGAACGAAAGCAATAGGCAAACGTATATTAGAAGCTCACCGAATCACGAATAACGGAGCAATAGATCGTTCTTATAAAACGTCATTAGAAAATGAATTGGTTCATAGTTTTATCAGAGGGCTGAAGCCCGAAATAGAGCAAAGAATTGCCATAAATTTGGATGTAACCGCAACCGTAGAAGAAGCTTTAAGAATTGAAAAAGAATTACGGGATATTTTCGAAATACGCGGATTGCAAGGTTTTCAAGTCAATACAGATTTATGTCAAATATGTAAAAAATCCGGTCATACAGCAGATAAATGTAAACTGATATTACAAAACACAACAAAATCCTTGGGGACTGAAATTTTAGTCTGTCAAATTTGCAAAAAACGGGGCCATAGTGCAGATAAATGTAGATTCCGAGAAGCTATCGGACAAAAGCCGGTAAAAATCGTACAAAGTGATTTCGTCTCATGTCAGATATGCTCTAAACCCAGTCATACTCAAAATTGCCGTTCACTTAATAATCAGCAGGTTATATGCCAAAATTGCCAGAGACGTGGTCACGTCTCTAGAGATTGTAGAGGTAATTCCTCTAATTTTACTAATATTATTTGTCAAATGTGCGATAAACCGGATCATAACGCGAAGAATTGTTACGCGAATCCTAACCGGAATAATATTCCTAATAACGAAGTATGTCAATGGTGCGGGCGACGCGGACATCGAGCATCTCAATGTAGAGAAAGACAAGTTACTAATAGCAATTCTTTGGGAAATAACGTCCAAATTTGTCAAATCTGCAATAGAACGGGACATAGTGCTCGGAATTGTCGTGAAAATCGGTCATCGGGAAATACTTCCAATTTTACAATACAAAGTTTAGCAAATCAATGTAGATATTGCAAGGAAACAGGACATATAATAGAAAACTGCATTTTGAGAATCGAAAATAATCGAAAGAAGCAGGGAAACCAATCGGGTTCCCCGACGGCAGGCGCGACTCGGGGAACCGACGGGAACAGACGCGCGGTAATGACCAATTAAGCAGAAGAAATTATAACAGAACTCCTTTAATGGCGGCAGGTAGAAATTAATTTGAACAAGGAAAGTTGTGTTCCTACTATTCAAATAAGCTTAGACAACAATAATTATTCCGAAACTTTTATGCTCGACACCGGATCAGGGCCTAATTTAATTAAAGAAATCCGGACTCCGAAGAATCACATAATAAATTCGAATCATATATTAAAGTTAAGTGGGATCAATGAATATCCCGTATATACTATGGGGGAAATAATAATAATAATTTTGGGCATTCCTGTTAATTTTCATGTTATCTCTGATGACTTTCCTATTCAATCTTGTGGCATTCTGGGAAACGACTTTTTCCAACAAACGAAAGCAAAAATTGACTATTCTAAAGGACAGTTAGATATCTTAAATATTAAAATTCCTTTTTATTCACCTGAATCTATAGTAGTACCTGCACGTTCTAAAACCTTATTTTTCGTACGAATTGGCAATTCACATGTTAAGAAGGGATATTTACCTAAAATAACTGTTGGCGAAGGAGTTGAATTGAAATCTCAAAAATTTGCAAAAAACATAGATGGCAAAGTGTATATGGACGCAATCAACTCATTAGATAGGGAAGTAGAAATTATAATACCAACCATTAATATACGATCTGCTACTCAAACGGTATACGAAAAAAACGATGACATGATAAGGAGAAAGAATGAGATAGATGATTTTGACCATAAAGGAAGCACGGTTTTGGGCCTCGAGCCACGCGGACAACTATTCAATATCGAACAAATTGATAATCAAAGTAAACAAGGTTCAGTGAATATTAACAAAATGATAAAAAATAACAGTTCGAATGATAAAAGAGTAGAAGAGAAGAAATTTAAAATTTCAGGAATTCAAAATAATGAATTCGAGGAAAAAAGGAATAAAAATACAAGAAATCAGTGCATGAATATTAACTCTCAAAATATTCCAAATCAGGGAAGCAATTTCCAGACTTCCCCATCCTTGAATGATATCCTAAGTCCAGGAGGGAAATTTCCAAACCTCCTATAAATCCTCAGATAATATTGAAATTAAGAATAATATCCAGGATGATAAAAGGGTAGCGACTCTCTCATACTACTCTCAGAATTCCTGGTTCGTTGAAAAACAATAAGCAAAAAATTGGCTCACTGATTCCCTCAGAAACGAGTTTAAATGATATTCATGAGGATAAGGATGGTTCTCAATTTCTCTGTTCAAACCCTAACACTCCAATCCAAGGGGACAGTTTCCAGTTTCCCCGTCCTTCCAAGGAGATAGTAGGGAATCAAAGAGAAGGAAACCCTCACATAAAAAATTATGAACTTGATAGGAACATTTCGAGCTCATATCACAATAATAATAATAAAGGGGAATTAAATACTGAATATCAAAATCAAGACAGTACAGGAAAATCTATAGAAGTATCAAAAAAATGTAATGATATCCAAGAAGGGGTTATTAAAGCTTCTTATGAAAATGTTAAAACTCAAAAAATTAAAAAATGTAATAGGAATTATATAGATAGGAATGAAACTATTACAAATAATACTAACTGTGTGCCAGTAATTGATCTTTCAATTTTCCCTTGTAACCAGGAATCTTTACAATCTTTTAACCGAAATAATATGATCGAATTTAAATCACTCTTCTAATAACAATACGACAGTTTTAGCTCTCCCAGCCTCAACCACAAATGCTGGTAAGTCTGCAGCAGCCGAATTTTTGACGGACAGACGAAATATTGACACGAATCAACGATCCGACGGAACGAAGCAACAGTGCGATATAGACACTGCCACTTATCTCAATAATGATTTCATTGATTTAAAGTCGCATATAAACGTTCTTCAAATAAATTCAACCGACAATCATGATGACGAACGATTAGCCAGACTATTTGACCTAATGGATTTTGAATATTTAAGTAAAAATGAAATTAGTAGCATAACTGAACTAATACAATCTCACCAAGATTGCTTTCATTTACCTGGAGAACAATTAACTTCGACGCACGTACTGCAACATCGTATACCGACTATAGATGAATATCCAATTAATACAAAACAATATAGATTTCCTCAAGTTCACAAACAAGAAATTAATAAACAAATTCAAGAATTATTAGCAAACAGTATTATTCGGCCTTCTCAATCGCCGTATAATACTCCAATTTGGATCGTACCCAAAAAGGCAGATCAATTAGGCAATAAGCGATGGCGTATGGTATTGGATTTTCGTTTATTAAACGATAAGACTATTGGAGACGCTTATCCGTTACCTAATATAATCGACATCCTAGATCAACTCGGTGGAGCTCAATATTTTTCTGTGTTTGATTTAGCTTCAGGGTTCCATCAAATTGAAATGGATCCTCGTGATAGACATAAAACCGCGTTTACTACTCCTTTTGGACATTATGAGTTTAATCGTATGCCTTTCGGATTAAAAAACGCTCCTGCGACTTTTCAGCAGTTAATGGATATAGTTTTATCAGGAATACAAGGACAAGAGGCATTCGTTTACTTGGACGACATTATAATATATGCATCATCTTTAGAAGAACACAAAAGTAAATTTGAAAAACTAATGCAGCGATTCAAAGAAGCTAATTTAAAATTACAACCCGACAAATGCCAATTTTTACGTAGAGAAGTCAATTATTTAGGTCATGTGATTAACAATGGAGGAGTAAAACCGGACCCTAAAAAATTAGAAGCTGTACACGCATTTCCAATACCAAAGACACCGAAAAATATTAAACAATTTTTGGGATTAGCGGGGTATTACAGAAGATTTATTCCTGAGTTCTCTAAATTATCAAGACTTTTAACACAACTGTTAAAAAAGGAAATACCTTTTCAATGGGGATTAGAACAACAACAATCATTCACAATACTGAAGAACGAATTATGTAAGGAACCTGTGCTGCAATACCCCGATTTCTCAAAATCATTTATTTTAAAAACCGACGCATCCGGTTATGCCATAGGCGGAAATCTATCTCAAGGAATTATTAATAAGGATCGACCTATAACTTACGCATCTCGTACCTTGAGCGATAACGAAATAAAATATGATACTTACGAAAAGGAAGCTTTAGCAATAATATATTGTGTTAAGCATTTTAGACCGTATTTATACGGAAGAAAATTTACTCTAGTAACAGATCATAAACCTCTGATGTGGTTTAAGAACGCTTAGGATATGAACATGCGAATACTTCGATGGAGATTAAAATTATCTGAGTATAATTATGATGTAGTTTATAAGGCCGGTAAAACTAATGTAAATGCGAATGCATTGTCACGGAATCCTATTGACTCACCTTCAAAGAACTACAAGGTAATTAACACTAGAAGTAAATTTAATCCGAATAATCCACAAGATGCCGAAGCCATCAGACACCTTTTAGAAGAGGACGATAATCCTGAAGAATCAGACGAGAATGATGTTAATATGACGTACTTATCAGAGGATCACGTTCGAATCGAAGATCTTGACGAAGAGAAAATACACGGAACCAATTCAATTGATAACCAATCACAATCAAAGAAGACAAGCACAAACACACAGCATGAACAAACTGATAGCCCACATACGAGAAATCCGTATGAAACCTATCCGCTCGAAGTTCCGAACCAAACTGAGAACTTTCCCACCGACTCTATACTCTTCTCGCCTGAAGAGTTAGCCGATCCTCCGAGTATACATGTAAATGATGCACTAGTTCACGCATCCGATTCGCCTAAGGAACAAATTAAAGAACAAGAGTTAGAAAAAAGGTCCGCTGAAACCTTTCGGCCTATGCTAACCCGAAGTCGAGCCAAGCAAAAAACCGGGGTTATAAATGAAGAATCTGCAGGCACAAAAAAGCGACGACGACCGCCGAAGCTTTTACCTGAGAATACCGATGACAGTGACATTGAACTGCCAATGATTATTACAAAAAATTCACAGGACACCGACCTCCAAACCAAAGGGAAAAATTTAATCGAGTCCAGAGATGCCCATTTTTTACGCAGGGATAATTTGCTGTATTCTACAGATACCTCAGGAAATCCTATCGATGCCGGTGCTAAAAAATTATTCGAGAGACAAGAAATACCGAAATTGGCAGAGTTATCGGTTAGCGTACCTACCAGGTGTATGCATAAGTGTTTTCCGGTTTAACTAAGAGATGGCGCCAGCGAAAAGTACGCAGCGTATTAATTTCACACATACGTCATTTTGTTCGTCTGACATTAAACTACAAACACACACAAGTTGAGTCCGCCAAAAACTAGCGTCTTTGTTTTATCGTTCAGTGATCATGTCAAGTTTTGTGCCTGAAAAAGAACATTTGCGGCACGCATTGCTTTTCTTATTTAATCAAAAGAAAAAGGCTGCTGAAAGTCAACGTTTGTTAGTAAAAACATATGGTGAACACGCTCCATCGATTAGAACATGTGAGACATGGTTTCGACAATTTAAAAGTGGTGATTTTAATGTGAAAGACAGTGAGCGCTCTGGTAGACCACAAAAATGCGAAAACGAGCAATTGCAGGAGTTATTGGATGATGACCCAACTCTAACTCAACGGCAATTAGCAGAAGCATTACATGTGTCACAAGAAACAATCAGCAGACGTTTACGAGCAATGGGGAAGATCAATAAACTCGGTAAATGGGTCCCACACGATTTGAATGAACGTCAAATGGAAAATCGCAAAGTCACTTGTGAAGTGCTGCTTCAACGCCACGAAAGGAAATCATTTTTGCATCGAATTGTGACGGGTGACGAAAAATGGATTTATTTTGAAAACCCGAAGCGGAAAAAATCGTGGCTTTCACCTGGCGAAGCCGGTCCTTCAACACCAAGGCCAAATCGCTTCGGCAAGAAGACCATGCTCTGTATCTGGTGGGACCAGAGCGGTATTGTAACTGTGTATTATGAACTCTTGAAGCCCGGCGAAACCGTTAATACACAACGCTATCGCCAACAAATGATTAATTTAAAGCACGCATTAATCGAAAGACGACCGAAATGGGCCAGAAGACATGGCAAAGTGATTTTGTTACACGACAATGCGCCGTCTCACACAGCAAAACTAGTGAAAGAAACCTTGAAATCGCTTGGATAGGACATCCTTCCGCACCCGCCGTATTCGCCAGACCTGGTGCCATCTGACTATCACCTCTTTGCATCAATGGGGCACGCGCTCGCAGAGCAGCACTTCAGCAATTTCGAAGAAGTTGGAAAATGGCTCGACGAATGGTTTGCCGCAAAAGACAAGCAGTTTTTCTGGCATGGTATTCATAAGTTACCTGAAAGATGGGCGAAATGTGTAGAAGCCAATGGCCAATATTTTGAATAAAATAAAAATTAATTTCCCTTGAAAATTACGTGTTTTTTGTACCAAAAAACCGGAAAAAACTTATGCATACACCTGGTAAATTAATAAAGAAGACTAAACGATATCACATCATTCTCCCCATCAGCGAAGATCTGACCGAAGAACCGACAATGATATTAACCAACATAAGCAAAGTAGCTATCAACTTACGGAAAATAACTGAAGAATTGAATCTTGCGAGCATCAGTATCGCTATAAATGAACACATATTAAATGTACCTTGAAATGACATTAAAACAAAATTTCAAATTGCATTTTCAGGCTCCAACATAAGAATAATTATTTGCAAAGGGCTAATCAAATATCCGCCAAAAGGTATACGAGAAGCTATACTCCAAGAGATGCATTGCACTCCAGTGGGAGGACATAAAGGAGTAACCAAGACTTACAACCGAATCCGCCAAAATTACTATTGGGAGAACATGAAAGAAGAAATCCGACGATACATTCGACAATGTCTGCAGTGTCAATTAAAGAAATTGGTTCGAGTAAAGACAAAACAACCCATGGTAATAACCGATACCCCAGGATGGACATTCGACAAAATAGCAATGGACATCGTAGGACCACTGCCACGTACTAAAAATGGTAACGAGTATATCCTCACAATGCAAGATCAACTAAGTAAATTCAGCTTAGCCGTGCCATTACCGGATCAAACTGCTGCAACAATAGCTGATAAATTCGTGAAGAGATTCATCACCATTTTTGGATCACCCAAGGCTGTATTCACAGATCAAGGTAGAAACTTCATTAGTGATTTAATGAGGAAATTGGCCAGATACTACAGAATACGAAAATTTCGCACCACCGCCTTTCATCCTCAATCAAATGGCTCACTCGAAAGATCTCATTACGCATTGGGAGAATACCTGAAACAATACGCCAGCGACGAAAAAGAATGGGACGAATGGGTAGACTTAGCTATCCAAAATTATAACACTAGCATATACGAAGGAACTAAACATACGCCATACGAATTAGTTTTCGGGAGACCTGCACGAATACCTTCAAACGACCACTACTTGAAGACGACAAAATTAGAACATATGATAATTATCTAATACAATTATTTACTAGGTTACATCAAATTCAAACAAGAGCAAATAATAATTTAGTAGAAGCCAAAGAAAAATCAAAAATTCGTTATGATAAAAAAATTAACCCTCAGAAATTTAAACCCGGAGATCAGGTATTTTTATTAAAAGGACCCAAACCCGAGAAATTTGGAGATCAATATACGGGACCGCACGAAGTATTAGAAATAGTAAATAGAAACAATATCAAAATCAAACTGAAGAAAAACAGTCGTATCGTACATCCGAACAGACTTTGAATCTCTTATATTACGCCAACTCTAAAAGCAAGCTAAACACCCGGAAAATTTTCGACACTCATTACTCAAATAATTACAACTTTCAGATGTATCGCAGATTCAGCGCAATCATCTTCTTTCTATACCTACTACACCTTATACATTATACACCTTATACTACTATACCTTATACTTTTATATATTTAAATATACTTATACTTTTATACTCTTATATAATTTTATATACTCTTATACTTTCATATATATATATACATATATCGCAGTATACACATACATTTTGCGTTTTATCCAATTACACCCGCGGAAGGACGAAAGAAAAGAAGGAAGAGGAATTGGAGGTTGCCTTCTATCTTTCCTCCTTCTACTCCAAAATAAAATTAAAACATAAGCTCAAAATACACTTGTCTAACACATTAGAAGGACAAAAGAAAAGAAGGAAGAGGATTCGGAGGTTGCCTTCTATCTTTCCCCCTTCTAACCCCAAAAATTACAATATACATACAAACACATTTATATTTTAGCTAATAATTTAAAAGAAAAAAAAAAGGACGAAGAAAAAGAAGGAAGAGATGGAAGTCACCTTCTATCTTCCCTCTTTTTAATTATATTCTTATCAATCTATAGGCTTAGCAACTAAAAACTGCGTAGTATGTAAGCTTTGACATAATACACTCCGCTAGCAAATGTTGGCTACCCCCAACATTTGTCTAAGGTGGGGGGTGTTACGTCCTGCTGACTCTGCATACTTTGAATTTGTTGTCAAGTAGGGCGGATTGCATTTTTTATTATACTACCAAATATTCACATTCCGCGACCCTCCGAGAACTGTGACGTCACACACACAGATTTCTCTTTCTTTTCTCTCTGCGTTAATCACCAGAGTTTCCTCTATTTCCGTCGGAAAAGATCCGTTGAGTCATTTTGGCCATATACCTCCTCTCCAAATAACCTTAAATAACTTCACGTTCGGAGCAATAATTTTCTTTGAAGACGGACCGACCAGACAATCTTTCATGCTGTTATATGATGTTGCCAGCCTTTGATCTTCGGAAACTCACACGTTTCCCACGTTATTCATAAATTCCTATCGCGCACAACCTCTGACTAACCCTAGCGAAACCTTGAAATCTTTTACTGCCATAGATACCCAATCCTTTATCATATTTATCTAAGAACTCTACTAAAACCCCACTTCCGAAAAGTTTGCAACAAAATCCTATACCCATATTTGGACATAAACTTTGGAGCCTGACACAACTTTCCAAACCCCACCTCTCGACCGAGGTGACGTTTTTGGTAAAGTAAAAAAGCTATGCCACTTCTATTTTTTCTCCCAACCGACCCGCAGCCAGGACAGAGCCTTCTCTCCAATACCCCTTCAGGGTTTCTTGAAGAATAGATGACTGAAGAACACTGATCTGACTCACTACAGATCAGTGTTCTTCAGTCATCTATTCTTCTGTGCAACGATCTCGTGCACCCTTGAGACATTGCGAGAGATCCTGCTGAGACCAGTTTCTAGTCCTTGGCGCAACTTGGGTCCATCCTCACAGAGACGCAGCAACCACACCTTTCATTGTTTACTAAGATCAGAGAAGTCCAGCAGTAAGTTATTTGTATTTTCTTTTACCTGAATGATCTCTCTCGTTTCATTTCTTTTTATCTTTTCTTCTCTCTCTTTTCTTTTCCTTTCGTTTTATTTCCGTTTTCTATCCTCCTTGGCATTCCTCCTTAATTGTTAAATCAGACGTCAGTGGCCCAATCCTTTCGATCACAGTCGGACATAACGAACACGGAATATTGTTCTGAATAATCGAGAATCATTGTTCTGAGCGCGATTGTTAACCACATATGTATACAGACACATTATAAAATCTTACAAATTGTATTTCATTGTGAACTTCCGTCTAATCACTAATAAAACAAGTTGTTTGTAATTGTAAACCAATCACGTTTTCCAAATAATTATTCTCAACCAAAATTCTCCCTTCCCTCAACTGTCGCTCACGGTCCTATCCCAGGTAAAAGGATTCAGTTCCTTGACCTAAATAAAGGACCACCGATGTACGTCTGCGCCAGATAAAGGGGTTATTCCAATCCTTGATCTGTTCCGCAGATTTGCGAGTACGTCGGAGCTTGCGAAAGCAAGCGTCAAGTTGCGTTCCTCCTCCAGGACGTAACAGTATCAACAAATCGTGGACATTGGCTTAATAGTTCATATCCATGAAAAATGGACCCAGTTGGCGCTTCGAATCAGCCAACTTTTCGCTGTAAATGCAGCCATGCCTGCTCTCAAGCTTCTCTCTACTTGTACCTTTCAAGTGGTCCGTTCTTTTTAGCTGCACTACTGAACGAGTGCAATAAGTTCAAGTGAGCAAAAATATAGTTGTCTCATTCTAACTTATTGCACTAATGCCGCAGTGACCGCAGTGCAGCTGAAAAGAACAGACCAAATAATTAAGCCCCAGAGTTTTGTTGTCTACGTAGCATACAGAGAGGAGTGATACGTAGGAGTAAATAATTTACACATAAATGGATTCCGAGAATTACACGGTAGAACTGATACGTCGGGATATTATGAAGATCATTTTCAAGTGAACACTTTAATACAAGTAAATATATGTATATATATGTGTGATTCTATCTCATAAACTATGAGATATAACCTCAATCTCAACTTTAGATTAACATCAATTCTGGGAAAAGAAGAAGGAAAGAAGAAGAGAAAATTAACATCATGTTTTACAATAATAAATAGTAGGATCATGTTTACAATAATAAATAATATGTTAGGAATTATATTCTGATAAGCCAAATAACAAATCACCATGTATTTTCTGTTAAGGACATATAACAATGCACTGGGCTGTTGAAAGCATTAGACGAATTCAATACCGAAGGTAGGACCAAAATTGCGGTGTTAGAATCCTCCATAGAGCGATTAGCGTCTGTTGCTGAAACCGAACCAAATGAGAAGAAGAAGACTGAGTTGTTGTCCATCGTTGAGAGCTATAAGGAGCAATTAAATATGTTCTTGGTGGTTTTTCGCAAGGCTAATGTCGTTAGCACTTGTGTCATAGATAAATTAGTTAGGGAGAATCTGCTCTCCCTGCCAGAGGAGCGGCAAAATGCTCTTCGTAAACGACGAGACAAACAAAGTTTGACAGATTCTTCTAGCCAAATCACAGACAAATTATTCAGCATCGTAAGGCATCTAGCTGAGACAACTCAGAGAAGTACTGATTTATTGGACATATTGTGTACGTACTATATTTTTGAATTATTTCATAAAAATATTGAATTTATTAGATATCTATCATGCAGAATGAAGCAGCTATTATCCTATCTTGAATATCTTGAACATATGAGATGTGAGAATAGAAAAATATTTAATAGAAAATACATGGTACTGAAACAATTGTCTTATAGTAGTAAAGTTTTATTTTCTAAGTAAACTAAGCTTTAAAAATCTAAATCCTTTATCATTTTTTCCTAAGTTATTTTTTAAATAAAATGTTTTAATTAAAAATGTAATAAAATTTATTAAAATGTTTTTTTGTATCATAACTGATTTTGAATCATTCTTTATTATAGGTGATTGTATTTCTTTTGATAACTGTTATCGAAAAATAAGCTCAGAAACAGCATTCCATTAAAAAAAAAAAAGTGACCTTCAAATCTTGAGAATCACCTGAAAAAAGCGTTACAGCCGCAAGGATTACTTCTGCACCATGTAATTTCTCTCTTTGTTAGATAAATTATTATTTATTATTATCGTCTCACTATATATTGTCTGTTTAAGAATAATTATTACGATTCTACCAATTTTGCTGTTGTTTCAGTAACATCCTCTGACAAGGTTGATAACACGAGAAACGAGCTGGAGCATCAAGAGCAAGTGATAGTGCAATCGGGAAAGCTCTTAGGAAAATATGGTAAATGCGAAGTCACTGATGAAGTATTACTTGCATTGGCCTTCACGTTCTTCCTCGCCTGCGTGTTTTACATTTCACAAAAGAGACTGTTCTGAAAGCCCTTTGTATGTGATATTAATTAAATGGACTGATCATTTACGGTGATATTGCGATTGTAACATATTGCGCAGGAACTCTCACGATAAATGACATAGAGAATGTATGTACTATTTAAGAGGAGAAATCGGGTGAGTTTTTACAAGTATTTTAATGGCTTTACGCGTGTGTGGATAAATTGCTCGTTAATCTCTGAAGGACGTTTTCATTCGGTCACCAAATCTTATTAAATAAATAAACTCAACTGGTTGTATATAATGGTATCCTATAAGAGGATAAAATATTTATTAAATTTCAAAATGTATACACGTTTCTACTATTCATTATCACTAAAATAACGATGTCGCATCGCGAGACGCTATGGAAATTAATTGCTCGTACATTTTTACAACCGCTTATGAATTCCTCCCTGGTGACTATTCCGTCTCTGTCTGTGTCCATCTCCTTGAAGAACTTGTCCACTTGGATGTTAACTGCGGGCTGGATGGTCTGCGCGTCCTGCACCATCTCATAAATCGCGGATATTACGACCAACATTTCTCGCTTCGTGATGCAACCGTCTCCATCAAAATCATAGAATCTAATGAAAAGTAGGTCCAGAGAGTATTTCGCATGTTATGACCTTCGAGATTATTGACTTCAATAAGTATCAGTGATCAAATATTTAATAAATATCCAATAATCAAGTAAAATTTCTATTGCGACTAATATTAACATTTTTAAATGTCACTTTTTAACTTTGAGTATTATTCCGAGGAAAAATTATTATATATGTAAATTTTCTCTGCACAGCCATCATTAAACAGCAAGAAAAAAGTAAAGTACAAAGTGGTCAATCTGTGTCCAAAGAAGTTACAGAAAATCAAACCGAACTTCTTAACTGACACAAAATAAAAATCTTTCAGGTTGCGCTCGAAAATGAACCTGGAATCAGACGGTCCGTTACTAACAGCTATTACTGCTCATCCAAATATCCAAGAGAGCTGATCGACAATGCCGTTCACGATCGATGCTGTGGCATCCAGAAGATTGCTGAAGCTGACGAAACCGTCGCCGTCCTTAACGAAACTATGGAAGACGATTTGCGTGTATCTGGTTGGGTCACCCAATGGGAACAGTTTTTAGCGTATGCGGGTTTCAAATCGCCAGGCGTCACACTGTTTGCGCAGCATCTCCGCCGGCGGACCGTATCGTCGTCAGTCCTGAAAAGACAGGACTTTTAGTTGAAAATATTTGAGCGAACGTTAATTTAGAACGCGATGTCGTGAACTTCTCGCGAAGAAATGGGAAAGAGATCTTTCCTTCTAAGTATTCTCTTGACGCGTGAAAAATTGGTCGCAAGTTTTGATACTTTTTTTGTAATCTTTTCTCGTAAGTTCTTGTAGTGTGTAACGATTACCGTGCGCGTGTTAGCTCGTTTCATGTAGTGAAAAGTAAAAATAAGAATTCTGAATAGTTTTGTATACTAATATTTTTTTCGTAGTCATAACATAAAAACTTATGCAATGTGACTTAACCCTTTCGTGTCTGACTTTTTTCTAGAAATAATCTGCGTCTAATTCACGTCTTACTAAAGGTTTTTAGAATTGCTGATTATGAATTTGTAGTCAAAATTTCAAAATTCAGAATAGTACCTATAGTTGTAAAATATTTATATAGAAATTATATAGAATATACAAGTCAATATGTCCGCATATATTTCATTTCTCACCTTTCGTTTACATGTAAATAACGATAATTACGAATATCGTGATCTTATATGTATATATATTTATATAATAAATTACACAGTCTGTTTTGTCAAATATTTATTTCTATATACACCTTTCCCTTTTTAAATGCAGAATTGTAATTAAAATTTAGCAATATATAGGTTAGGAGTCATTTAAAACCCAATGCACGTCGCCACTATCTCAATCAGCTGATTGAGTGCAAGGCTTGCTGCAGATTTGCTGCCAATTTGCTCTCGTGTCTTGTGCGCAAGTGTTGCTCGGTGTTTGGTGCCTATTTGGTGCTAAGTTATGCGCAGCAAAACTTGCGTTGTTTTTGCTGCAAATTTACTGCAAATTGCCCCGCATCAAGCCTTGACGTCAAAACACAATCCTAAAGAAGACACAGTTGCATATGGTTTTGGCATCAAGTTTTGATCGAATTTGCTGCCAATTTGCGCTCAATTTGCACTCATTTTGCTCATTGGGAAATAAATGCTTTAATTGCAAATGGTATCGTATGGTTTTTATAAATAAAACCTTCTGATAATTTTATAGCTTCTACTGTAGTCTTCTAAGAAATCATTTACGTTACTAGGCTTTTCATAACCATGATATACACCTACCACTCCTATATATTGAGGATATTCATATATCAAGCATAATATGGAATATATTTGAAAGGTTAGGACTTTTGCTAAGAGATAAACCATCAATGTTAACTAATAAATTTAATTTTTGTGGTTGTTCCTCTAACAAATTGATAAGCTTTTCAACTGCAGATTGAACTTCAATGTGTGAATAAGTGCCTGAACCTACAGGTTTGCTGAATATCTATAGAGGAATATAGAGCAAAGTTCTGGGATCCTGAGGCACAAATATTAGCTTCTGATTGTAATAATTGTAGCAAGTCTTGTAAAGCTGAATGTGAAATGTTATGCGATATTGCCCATAATCGTAATTTATTGATAAAATTATTTTCATTATCTTTTACTACATTTAGTCTCAGATCTATTGAAGCATTGCATTCTGTAATATCATCAAAATTATCCAGGGAATCTGAAGTATTAGAGCAGTCTGTTTTACTATTACACATTGCAATTCTATATTTTCCATGACTGTTGGGGTTCTGAAATATTGTTATTACTATTATATATTGATACATTGTCAGAATCACTTGAATAATTTTGTGATAAATCTAAACATGTTGCGGTTCTTCTGTTTATTTTTCTATATAGTGTTGCTTTAAAGAATCTACGTTTCATATTAATAATAATCTTAAAAGTAATATTGTTTAACTTCTAAAAATGATTGTGGTGTGTGTGTGTGTGGTGGTGGCGCCTTGGTTATTTTTCACCATAGACCTTATATATATGGAATGGCAATTGACAATAGTTTCTGTTGAGAAGTGATGTCCGGAGGAGGTTAGACAGAGAAACGTACTTTTCAGGACTTCTCTGTCGTTTCGTCTCCGGAAATATGCTTTGCATATGCGTGACTGATATACAGGGTGTTCCGCAGCAACATATACAAAATTCGTGGAGGCCTAGCACGGCTTGAGATGAGCATAAAAGTCCCATACCGTTTTGCGATAATCGTAATAGTTTTCGAGAAATTAATTAAAAACGTCCAGCAATAGCGTCCGCCGAGATGTGTAAGAGTCGAGGCGCCCGAGTTCAGGCCGGCCCACTCTACCCATAAGTAGACACCGGCGCGCGGCTAGGGGAGAAACAATAGACCACTGCCCGCGCTTGCGAGGCTTCTCCTCCTAAGTCTTGCCGCACCGCTCCGCACCGCACCGAAACTCGTAACGATGTCGCCGAGCCGCGAACGTTCGCGATTACAATTACGATTACTTAATAAGAGAGCAAAAATAGCTCCAATTATTGAAACAGTTATAAGCAATGTGTGATAAAAATGAATGGAAAGAGTGAAAGCGATGGAAACCGATAGAATGTGCAGACAATTTAATTATTTTCTGTCGTAATCTATCGTTCGCTATTAGAAGAGTATTCAATCGTTCGTTCGTATCGAAATATGATAGAATTTATACAGAGACTTTACGCGTCCTATCGTTTTATTGGACTCTATTATGAACAGATCACTGAAAATCTGTCGTAATCAATGGGTGCATAAACGATAAGTAAAACTTGTAGTTCTCTATCGCATACGTACGAAAGGAAATCTATCATTGTCAAATTTGATATTTTTTCTCCTACTTTATGCAAGCGAAATGATAGCACATGTAAGAAATTCAAAACGTTTAGTAGAAAGGAAAAAAAATTAAATTCAGTTATTTAGTAATGCGTACAACTTTTAATTTATTACACGATTGACAACGGGTTTCCTTTCGTACTTATACGATAGAGAACTACGAGTTTCTCCTATCGTTAATACACCATTGATTATGACAGATTGTCAGTGATCTATTCATAATAGAGTCCAATAAAACGATAGGACGCGTAAAGTCTCTGTATAAATTCTATCATATTTCGATACGAACGAACGATTGAATACTCTTCTAATAGCGAACGATAGATTACGACAGAAAATAATTAAATTGTCTGCACACTCTATCGGTTTCCATCGCTTTCACTCTTTCCATTCTTTTTTATCACACATTGCTTATAACTGTTTCAATAATTGGAGCTATTTTTGCTCTCTTATTAAGTAATCGTAATTGTAATCGCGAACGTTCGCGGCTCGGCGACATCGTTACGAGTTTCGGTGCGGTGCGGAGCGGTGCGGCAAGACGTAGGAGGAGAAGCCCGCAAACGCGGGCAGTGGTCTGTTGTTTCTCCCCTAGCCGCGCGCCGGTGTCTACTTATGGGTAGAGTGGGCCGGCCTGAACTCGGGCGGCTCGACTCTTACACATCTCGGCGGACGCTATTGCTGGACGTTTTTAATTAATTTCTCGAAAACTATTACGATTATCGCAAAACGGTATGGGACTTTTATGCTCATCTCAAGCCGTGCTAGGCCTCCACGAATTTTGTATATGTTGCTGCGGAACACCCTGTATAAGTTAGAGTGAGATAAATATATTTTTTATCTCACTCTAACTTATTACACATTTAACACGCAGCCCAGCAATCGCTACAAATGCTTCGAAGCGTTTTTACTTCCTTCTCTCTCTCTTCACTCGAATCCGGAAAGGAGAAAAAGAAGGAGAAACGCTTCGAGACATTTGTAGCGGGGGCTGGGCCGCACCCATTGTCGTGTCTCTTGATGTTACGTTTACTATTTCTAGATGTTAGCATATGAAACATTATTTATATATTTTTGTATAGAATCGAAAGATACTTAATAATAGAATTAATATCATTGACATAAATCATTCAGAGGGTTTCATGAAGGGAAATAAAAATACGATACACAAAATTACTCAGTATCTTCATTCATGCTGAAATAAAATTAATTTTGTTAATTTCTGTCTTTCCTTTTTTTCTTTGTCATACATTTTTCCTAGATGATGACATCGTATGTTTACATAACATTCTATAATACTTACAATTAATTGCTTTTTATGATTATTGAATGGTTCCTGAGATAGAATATGATCACTCATGTCTAAAAAGACACAAGGTAATACATATTGTACAACACGGTTTATAATTACAGGTTTTACATTTATTTTAAAAATATCACTTTGATATTGTCTAATAATTCTTTCTACCCATGTACAAACATAAAAAATGTCTTTTGATGGTTTAAGTAACATACCTCTATCTTTTTTTAATAATACTAAGTTGGTTGTATCGTTTGTTTCCAAATATTTTTTACATACTGTGCACGAAATTTTTTTTTTAATTGTTTAACAACAAATCCAGCTATGTGTTCAGTAATATCAGTAACAAATATACTTAAAGAAGGAATGCCAAAAATATAATCATGATCAAATAAAACATTTTTATTGGTAATCACTTGCTCACTGTTTTTATCGATATTACTAATATCACTTGCATTTTTATGTCTCAAAACAAACTGGTAATATTGATGTATCTAATATTGTACAATTAGCATATTCTGATTCTGATACCTGATGATGTACTAATAATTTTTTGTAAGCACTTTCAAATTGAATACATGTTGGATTGCTGTTAGAACCTCCACGACTTCGGATTGCACTGAAGAACGACTCCAAGTGATCTTGCAATAATTTATAGCTAAGTAATATTCTATATATTTTTTTGAGTGCAAAGTTCGATATAATTCAAGTGCATTTTCTAAACAATGTACTATTCCAATAAAACCTGTACTTCGTGTTGAATGTATAATGTGTCTACCAATATTATCTTTTAAATTAGAAATGTACGTTTTAAATGTTGATATAAAGTCTGAATATTCTATTAATTAAGGTATTGTTACTAACGGGCTGATTAAAGGGTCTTTTAGAAAATTTATTTCGACAGTTTAATATGTCAAACGCTCTATTCATTAGAGAACAAAATTCTGCAGTAGCTAAAGCTCCTTGAAAACCATCATATTTTTTTTCTACACAATATATTAGTGCTTTGCTCACACTATCGCTTAACACTTGTACTGCTAAATGAACATTCATTTTCTCATTGTGATAATTAATGTGACGTCCAGTTAATTTTGTGGCAGCTTTTAAACCTTCTATTTTTTCTTTATTATAAAGAGCGATTATATATTCCCATTTTATCAATTCTCCTTTTTCATTAAAGAATACTTTTCTCTCACCAAAAGCATTTCTTATTAATTTAATACTATGGGAAGGATCCAAAAATATAAAAATATTGTCTCCTGTTATGGGATGGCGAAAAATACACGAAGTATTAAAATTAAAAACTGCACCTAATTGTGCACACATACATTTATTAACGGGTGCTCCATCAAATGTAACTGAATAAACATGACATTTTGTGTCATGTAATAAAGATAAGCAAGTCTTCAATAAATTAGCTCTTTCCATCGCATTTAAACCGTCAATTAAAAAATATCCTAACGGTATTTTCCAATGACTGTTTAAAGCAACAGCAAGAAATACCAAAGCGTTTTTTGCCAAATCTAAATCATCATACTACATAGTAATCATGATCGTAAGTAAAATCTGAACCTAAGTTAATAAAACCTAGAACTAAGTTAATAAAACCAAAATACTTGTGACCATCCCAATGAAAGTGTTGCCGAATCGCCATCTCGTCAATGACAATATTAACAATAACGACTCCTTCTTATACTTTTTGTCTAATAGAATTAAAAGATTCGTGCGTGAATCCAGGTTTTCCGTCAATCGTCTTATACCACTTACGTATTGTACGCTCACTCGGTAATAAATTGTTAAAAGATTTGGTAACATAAGCATAAGCTCTAGCAGAATAAAAATGTAATGTTAAAGCAAATCGCCTTAAGTCAGAGTTAAAAGGCGCTTTCTTAACTCCCGATAAATGTCTTTTCATGATTTGTGCAAGCGAATCAGATGCTGTTGTCTGTATAAATAAAAAGAAAATTATAAGTCAAACAAAAGTCCGTTAAACAAAATTGACCGTTTTGCTATATTAAGAAAAAAATTGGCATTGTTATTTAAAACATTGAGTAGTAGTACAATATAAAAAATAGCAACACAATTACGTATTATATATATTACACAGACTGTAAACAATGTTTCACTACAATATCAAAATTTCAAGATAAATTGCGATTTATAAATTAAATTATGTGCAAATTATATTCTATTATATTAAATACAAACTATACAATTAAATCATTATTATTACAAGTATATGAACACAGACGCATGCGGGCACACACACGCACACAATTTATTGATATAAGGATAAAGTATTGTAAACTGTTGAAACTGATTTCAATAAAATTCGTATTTTTTGTTCATTGTATTAACTACTACTTAATGTCAAATGTCAATAGAATTTTTTTAAATAAATACCTGTAACATCTGAGCTGCACTTTCTGATATTAATTGTTTTTTCTGTAATTTCTTAAGTAAATCTTCGAGTGTGTGCATTTTTGACTCTAACCTTTTTATACGTTTCTTAGAAGTATCCAATTGTCTTCGACAGTCAGAAAGTTTTCTTACTACTACGTCAAAACAATGTTTAGCACGGCGTGGAGTTGAAAAATGTTCTTCTGTACAGTCTCCAACTCTTACAGGACGCCAAATCTTCTTCCTTCTATCAAGCGATTTCCTACAAAATAAGATATTTTAGTCAACACACAGGTATTTATATATAGTTACCAGTAAATATATTTAATGATAAAAGAAAGTAAATATTACTGGAAATATTGTATTTCTATATTGTCCTGTTGAATATTTATGTCTGTTATTTCATTCTCATTTCCTTCTAACGTGGATGTGTTGTCTTACATACAGATAAAGTTGAATCATCAGCTCTATAACGAATTACAAAATACATGTAAATTTTCCATTAATCATCAATAATTAAACGTTAAAAAATAACATTAACATTTTCTTAAAAGCAAAAATATCATACCTTGGTGATGTAAATTCCATTTCTTCTTTTTCATTATGAATAGGTTGAACTATATTTGCTGCGTCTGACGTTGATGAAAAAAACGAGTCTGGTAAAATAATTGAAGCAGACAAAGACTGTTTTCTTATTCTAAAAAGATGAAAAACAAAATTTATATTATTAATCAAATCAAAATATCTTAAAAATAGTTTCTTAGAACGCATTAATAAGATGTGAAAAATAACTCTAATGCAACACATGTAAAATTGCAAGTTAAATATTTTTCCTTTGGGTATATTTTATATTTTACCTATATATATATATATATTTATATATATATTACCTTTTTAAATATGTTTTATTTTCTCCAAAAAATAATAATGGAACTGCATCGTTCTTCAATAATCTACGTCCTTCATTCCATGCTTTAAATTGTAAAGAACTGAAGTGACGTGAACAAATCTTACTTTTTTTCTTTATTGTACTTAAATTGCACGCTTCCATCCATAACTTTTTATATTTTTCATTTGTTGGGAAACTAAAATTGTTAATGTTTAGTTAATATAATTTAGTTAATAATAATATAGAGTATCTTACAACATCGACCCGTTAGAGGCATAGAACAAGTAAAGGTTGTTGAATGAGCGTCGAGGCGTTTATGTGGAAGCTTCATCTCGATAGGAAGCATGGAATCAACGTGGATTCACGTGGAGTCCACGTCGAATCTATGCTTCAATCTGTGCTTCACATGAATTCGACGTGGATTCCACGTCCCATTCCTATCGAGATGATAGCTGACTTTTTCTTTACTTCTATGTCATTGTATAACTAAAATTTGCTTAATACTTACGAATGAAAAGAAACACTATTTTTCGTACAATACTTCACACCGCAAAGGACACATGTTTCAACCATGGTGAAGTTTTCTTCTTTTTAAGATCTTTTTAAAAGATCAGATCATTTATCCCATCAAGCACTATCCAATATCTGGCACAACACAAATACCTACATCGCCATGTTTGCAGAAACTATATCATGTTGCGTACAACCAATCAGAATAGTTTATTTAATCCACGCATGCGCAAAACATATTTCCGGAGATGAAAAGACAGAGAAGTCCCGAAAAGTACGTTTCTCTGTCTAACCTCCTCCGGACACGATCTGCTATGTATGACCAGTCCATATATATATAAGGTCTATGTTTTTCACATAATACAATACACAAATCACGCTTTTATTATTCTACAAAAAAATAAAAGTATATTTTTATTGCAGGAAAACAAAGAAATTGCACAAGGTATAAATATAACGTCAGACTAACTTTAATCATAGCAGACCGTCAAATGTTGTTTATTATACCGTTCCTAAAGCCAACGGCACACGGTGCTTGTTTTCGTGCTGGATTGCTTGCTGGATGAAAATACTGCGTTCTGATTGGTGCATTTCCATCCATCTTCGGAAAAGTACCAATCAGAACGCAGTATTTTCATCCAGCAAGCAACCCAGCACGAAAACAAGCACCGTGTGCCACTGGCTTTATACTACGCTTTCTATTGGTCTGTTCTATTTTCAGCTGCACTGCTACACGCACCAGTATAAAGGCTCGTCTACAATAGCTGTAAGAGTAAGGCTGTAAGGCTGTAACGTAAGCTGTCAGCGAATGAAAATATTTCATTTCGTGTCTTGCAACCTTACAGCCTTACTCTTACAGCTAATGTAGACGAGCCTTAACAGTGCAGCTGAGAAAGATAGACCAAGAGATGGCGTGTTCGTTTGAATTCGTTGCTCTGACTAGTTTTGTTACATTCAGTGAACATTTATAAAATATTAATATAATATTTCTACCGACGATTTTTATAATATTTTAAGTAAATTTATAGACTATTCTACAAAATAAGAATGTTCTATTAACATTTATACATGATTTCGTTGAGAATATTCTTGTAACAATATATTGGATGCAGCATTGAATATTTATAGAATATTGTGTGTTATCTTGGTATGAATGTCACTTGAATATTACGATAAACGAAATTCCAAGATTTGGTCACAATGTCATCATCTTTCTTACATATTATTTATATTTGTTCATTCTATTGTTAACACAACTATAATGATATAGTCAAGCGATATAAATATTTCAGAAACTAAAGTGATTATTTTAAAGTGTTTGTATTTATAATGCAGCATATATATACTTTTGCCATTTTTATATAATTTTGTCTCATTTATTGTCAATGACGTTTAAATGACAAATAAAGTCATAATGGCTGCGTTCAGCAGAGAAAGCTGCTTTGTAACTGTTATAAAATTCGTGAATCTGATTGGTACATGCTCTTGGATTCAACCAAATTAAAAGTATACTCCAATCAGATTCATGAATTTTACAACAGTTGCAAAGCAGCTTTCTCTGCTGAACGCAATCATTGACATCATTATGATATCATTATGACTTTTATGTTCTACCTGAGTATTGGACGTACCTAGGGTACGTATCAAGTTTTGCTATGTGAGAATGTACCAGTAGTATCGGACGTATTGATAGTATCGGACAGGTCTTATATACAATTTATAGCCATCCTGTTAACAGAAACTGTTAGCAGACTACTCTGTCCTATTGCCAATATGTCTGTTTATTTGGGAAATATATCAGCAGATTTGACTATTTAATGCTATATAATTTTAAAAAATTTTTATTTGAGAATATATATTACAACTTAGTACAAATATAATAAAATCGTTTTATAATATTTTAAGAAAATTAAGAGAATTTAAGGAAATACTAGTAAGTTTAGTCATTTTAGATGCCACGCCTTAAGTTACTTCAATTCATAATGTCCTCTTTAACTTCCCCTCTCCTCGTCGGATTCATAGTCTCTATCATTGTATCTTGTTCAGTCAATACAGATGTGCTTTCTGTTCGTCCTGAAAATTTGTGAGGTAATTTTCCATTCGTCTAATTTGATGAACAAATATATATTCAGCGGCTCTGATATAATTTTTGATATTACTTTTGTGAGCGGAATTTTATATAAATAATGTCGATCGAAGAAGAATATTTTCAGGTTATTTCATAAAATAACCTATCTTATATACGTATTTGTCGTATGTTATTTTGTCGCATCCTGTCGTGATACGACGTGGTGACTATTATACTGTGTGTCCGTTTGGTTTATTTTCATTAATCTAGAAATTGAACAGAATTGGTCAGCTGTATAACGTCTATTAAAAAAAGAAAAAGAGATAAAGAGCGTGCAGTCTTGTTTCATCATTCGACTATTTACAATCAAACAACTTGGTGAAATGTCTAGTGAAAGTGTAAAAACAGTAAGTATTATATATTTCAACTTTCTTTTTCTGGTGACACAATAGCGATTTATCTTCCTAATTTAAAAATATATATTAATTATTTTTTGAACATGTATATTTATATTTATTTTTATCTTATATTTTCCTTTCTGAAGTTGTACTACATAAAAATAATTTTTAATAAATTAAAACATGTTCTTTCTTGTATATACTATCAAAAAATAATATGAATGAAAAGATTTAGTTATAAACATTATTATAAACTAACATACATGGTGTGTACACAGACACACATACATACACACCCATATGTATATATATATATATATATGTGTACAGAATGTCTGGGAACTTTTGGAAATAAAAAATTGAAGACTAATCAGATTAAACTCAAAAGATATATGAATATATTGAACTTTGAACCTTGAATCTTGACGCTAGGCTAGACGAACCTGTCGCTAGGCACAATAGCTGTCATATAATTGTAAATTAAGTTATTCTTGCAGGAACAAAAATTCCTTAAATTCTCTGCAGGAACAAGAAAGTCGGTTATCATTTTGTAAATAAATGTGCAAATTTTCAAGTTACCAATTAAGAGAGCTTTTAAATGTAGTAATTTTTTATCATTAATAACTTAATAACTATTGCAGTCTTTTGTAAAATGGTACATGACTTTTCTTCTCAGTTTGATCTGATTAACTTCACAATTTTTTGTTTCCAAAAGATTCCGGATACTCTGTATATATATAATCAATAAAAGCAAATTTTAAATAGAAAGTCACTTCCAAATTCCCAACTAATTGTGTGACAATATATCTATTTATATATGTATTTTACATACATATACACATATATATATAATACATATGTACATATACAATTAATGTACAGTTAAATTTTTAATATATTTAGTATAATTCAATATATTATCAGTAAATCTATAGGAAAATTTACATCATGAATGACCTCACATATTATAAAGGATTAATTTTTGAATAAAACGTGCTTTGAATCAGATAATGCTCTTTTATGATTTCGAAGATATTTCAAATTAAAAATATATAATAAAAGTAAGAGCAAGAATTGTGTATATTATCTTAGAATGATATTTTTTACAGCATATGTTTTATTGTATTTAAAAATAGTAAGAACTAAGATATATTTTGATTTATTGTATACTTTCTTTATATTCTCAGTATGCTTTGCTGAATATGTTATGAATTTCTGACTTCCAAATAAAAATGCATATGTGACTACATAAATTTCTATCTAATGTCAAAGATGAGAATAAATATTCGAATAAATATTGAATATAAATATCATTCATTTCTTCATACAAAATTACACAGTATGCAACAAAATGGCTTCTCTGTTAAATATATTTGAATCTTTCAGCTTACTAAATTGATGAATATATCATATACTAAATAATATGTATAGTATATATAGTAATAGTATAAATAGTATCATATACTAAATAGTATGTATAGTATGTATAGTATGTATCATACACTAAATAGTAAATCTCGACTAAATTAATAAAGATCTCTATGTAAGGTTTATATTTTATTGAAATATTGCTTAAATCCTTCACTTTACTGAATCGATGAGTTATATACTAAAATAACAGATCTTAAAATTGTTAGCAAAGGTTTCTATATAAAAGAAAGAAAAGTATATTGAAATATTCCTTTTAAAAAATGATATTGTTTAAACTCATGTTTTTTATAGGTAGTTTTGTTAGTCTTATAAGGTCTGTTATTTTAATATACAGTAGATTACATAATAGAAAAACGAAAGATTCAAATATAACAGACAACAAGCCATCTATAAACTTAATATTAGTTAGATAACTTATTTGGTGATTGTTATATATATATATATATTTATTTGTACATATAATGCTATAACAAAAAAGTAGGAACATTTTTTTATTGTTAATAAGATGTATGATGAGATAATATCATTCTATAAACTTTTCTTCTATTTTTAGTCACATACACACATATACATATATTCAACTTAAAATATCTTAGAAATTATAAAAGAATATCAAAAGTGTATTTTACTCAGGAATTAATTTTTTGCAACTTATTGCAACGTTGAGATTAATCATGTTATGTAAGTTTTTCCGTAAATTTACTAAATTATCTTTTGAGTCAAATTAAACAATTAAATAGATTATATAGTATTAGATTATTTCTTAATACTTTTATATTATTAGATTTATATGTAACAAGAAAAGTTTATTATATTTATTAAATTAAATAACTGAAATTACAAAGTTTCAAATTATATTTTATTTCTTTTTAATTAAAAGGAATATATTTATAGTTATGTTTTATTTATAACACACATTGCTATCTTATTGTATTAAATAAATAAAAATAACTTTAAAATATACTTTCATAAAAAAGTAACAGGCCTTATATAGTGCAATCTATTATTTGTAATATTCACTTTGTATGAAATATCTTAGAATATATATTTTTTATTATTATATATTTTGTATTA
Source organism: Harpegnathos saltator (assembly GCF_003227715.2). Taxonomy (NCBI): domain Eukaryota; kingdom Metazoa; phylum Arthropoda; class Insecta; order Hymenoptera; family Formicidae; genus Harpegnathos; species Harpegnathos saltator. The sequence continues at coordinate 112,837 of NW_020229943.1, forward strand.
AAAAGAAATAATAAATTTTTAAATATATCTTTTTTTATTTTTAGTTTGCTAGTCTTGAAACACCTGGATATGTAGGATTTGCGAATTTACCTAATCAAGTACATCGAAAATCTGTGAAAAAAGGTTTCGAGTTTACACTCATGGTTGTTGGAGAATCTGGTCTTGGAAAATCTACTTTAGTAAATAGCTTATTCCTTACGGATTTATATCCTGAACGAGTAATTCCTGATGCAGTTGGTAAGCATAAGTAAAATTATTTATCTTTATTATTTAAACATTCTGTTTTAAATTTCCAAATTATAAAACATACAGAATATTAATTTATGTCTACTGTTATATAACACTATATGTATGTTCTGTTACATAACACTATATACAGGATGTTCTATTTTAACTTTTACATCGAAATATCTTGAAATGTATAAAAAATATGGAAAAACGTTTTAAACAAAAGTTATATGGTTTGATGGTGGACATAAGAGGGTACCTATATTGTATACATGGTGTCTTATTTTTAATTTCGCATTAAAAAATCTCGAAATCTATGAAAGATATTAAAAAAAGCTAAGACATATTCCATGATTTCGAAGGGGAAAAGAATGGTATTCAAAAAATAAATGGTATTCAAAAAGGTCTTTTTTATTTTTGTTGTGTCGCGAACGCAACTTTGTGTCAATGGAGTTCAATTATGAATCGCTAAAAGTTTAAATACTTATAACTTTTGATAGAAGCATTTTCCAAAGAAATGTTTCAGATAAAATTTACTTGTTTTTTCCCGCAGAATCCAAATATGTAACATTTTATAGGGAGTTCCATTTAAAATTATGAAGTTACCCCCGTCCCGCCTTAAAGAGGAAGCGAGGGCGACTTTACGTTTATGTATTAGGTTGTTCGGAAAGTTCGTTTCAAATTTCGCGCACTCCACATTTCTATGTAATCAGTAAGAACGAGGGCGCTCTAAACGATTTTATGTTTGTCAACAAACATTCCCGGATCTATGAGCCCGCTAAGGAAACTTCGCAGATCTTCTTAAGTGCAACTATTTCGTCAGAAATCAGTTTGAAAAATGGAGAACCAAAAAGTCCATTTTCGTCATGTGATGCTATATTGCTTTAAACGTGGCTTCACGGCTTCGCAGACCCTGAATGAGATGTTCTCAGTATATGGAGATGCCTGCGTCACTCACCAGACAGTTCGAAAATGGTATCGAAGATTCGAAGCTGGCGATTTCAACATGGAAGATCAAGCTCGCTCAGGCCGGCCTCAGGAGGTTGATGAAACGCTTTTCATGGATCTCATGCACGAAAATCCTCGAGTGACAGTTAGAGAACTCGCCGACACTCTGCACAAGTCTGTTTCCACCGTGCATGACCATCTGAAGAAGCTAGGATTCTCAAGTCGACTGGATGTGTGGGTGTCACACGAAATGAATGAAGGGCAGTTGCTGGAACGTGTGAACGTCTGCGATATGCTGCTTCAACGGCATCAAAAAGAACCGTTCTTGAAGAGGATTATAACAAGCGATGAAAGTTGGATCCTATACAATTATGTTAGCCGCAAGAGGTAGTGGGGAACCAGCGACGCATCTACGCAAACAGTGGCCAAGCCGGGACTTCACGCGAAAAAGGTTCTTCTGAGTATCTGGTGGGATTTTAATGGCGGTATATTATGAGCTTCTTCAACCAAACGAAACCACCAACGCGGCGAAGTACAGCCTTCAACTGGATGAACTGAAGACTGCCATAGCACGGAAGCGCCCTGAATTGGCCAACAGGCGTGAAATTGTTTTCCATCATGATAACGCCAGACCTCAGTCGCAATGTCTATCCGTAGGAAGCTGTTAGACTTCGAATGGGACGTTCTTCCTCATCCTCCATATTCTCCCAACCTTGCCCCATCTGACTACTATCTATTTCTTTCTTTAAAAAATTTTCTTCGGGACAAGAAATTCGAGTCTTTGAAAGTCCTCAAAAGTCATCTTGACAAATTCTTCGCCAATAAGAAACCTTTATTTTGGAGCAAAGGCATCATGCAGCTTCCTGAAAGATGGGCCAAGGTCGTTGAACAAAACGGTACATATTTGCTTCAATAAAGTTCCTCTTTGTGTAAAATATTGCGCTCTTAATTTATTTCAACAATTTGAAACGAACTTTCCGAACAACCTAATAGTTAGAAAGGCCTCTCGAATACATGAAACTTCCTTATGAACAATTTTTTTATTTAATAAATATTTTTAAAGTTATGGACTTGTAACACTTTACGTGGGCCACCCTGTATACAGGATGTCCCGTATAGTATTCCGTCGAGATAAATTGCTCGGGAGATGAATGGCTAACCAAAAAGAAGAAAAAAAGTTGATACAAACATAGGTTCGAAAATGCGTTTTCAAATTATCGCCATTTTTATGTTAAAATTTGAAATTGCTTTGCTTTCGAATTATTTTTTGTCAAAATTGAAACATGAGATTGTTTTTATGAGTTTCAAAACATAAAATAAAAAAAATTGTGGGTTACTTTAGTACTACCCAGTATGCATCACATGGAGGTACAACCCGCTTAACATCCCTTGGCAGAGATCAGAACCCCACAGTTCGTCACTCCTGGTATTTAGCGACTCTAAATCCTCTGCTATGTGTGTGTGTGTGTGAGAATGTAAAAATTATATAAGGTGTTCGAAATGACCTCTTTCTGCATGAATGCAAGCTTTAAGTCTTCTTTCTAATGAGCTCTTTGTAACGAACTCTTTGTAGCATTTGTGGATTTTCTCTAATATTTTCAAACCCATTAGTTATTTTTTGCCTCAGTTCATGGACATTGTTAACTGGCCGTTTATAAACAAAAGATTTTAAATGACCTCAAAAATAAAAGAGGATTTGAAATCACTAAATACCACAGGAATGACGAACTGTAGGGTCCTGATCTCTGCCAAGGGATGCTAAGCGGGCTGTACCTCCACGTGATGCATCCTGGGTACTGCTAAAGCAGTCCACAACTTTTATTTGATTTTAGTTATGTTTTGAAACTCATAAAAACCATATCATGTTTCAATTTTGACAAAAAATTCGAAAGAAAAATTTCAAACTTTAACATAAAAATGTCGATAAAAACAACGCATTTTCGGACCTATGTTTGTATCAATTTTCTCTCTTGCTTTTGGTTTCCTATTCATCTCCCGAGCGATTTACCTCGAGTTACGGAACACCTCGTATACAGGGTGAGTATTTTTAATCTTAACAAGCAAATATTTCGAAAATATGCAATTTTACATAAAAACTTTTTAAATAAAAGTATGATGTTGAGGGGGACGTACAATAGTGACCTTGGTTTGACCTTCGGACCTATTTAAGATCTACTTAAGATCAGAGGATGACGGTCAACCTAATTTTCTCAAATGGAACCCCCTATTTTTTATATCATATTCTTATACTTCAAGACATTTCCAAAACGCTATGATAAAGTATTTTTTGTATTGAATACCTTCCGAGTTAGGAGACTAGGGATGAGCTAGATATTTAAGACGCTTCCATGTAGACATACAATAGTGACCTGTGTACGTCATGTTATAAATTCACATAAATCGTGAGAAGCAAGGGGACTCACGGAAATGCACCTCTCAAAAGGAACAAAACTACTACGTCCACGCCATTATTCCTGGGTAGCGCTAAAAATAGAATTAGAATAAAAAGTATATTTAAAAAATTCAAGGTGACCTCAACTTGAGCTTGAGGACAGTATGTCGAAGTCATCCAATGTCATCATTCTTTCTTTGTCTCAACCTAATCGTTTTAAAATAGTGGATTAACTTAACCTTCACCTAACTTAACTTTTGAGTCTAATACTCGGAAAGTACTCAGTAAAAAATTCTTTATTATAGCGTTTCGGAAAGGTCTTAAAATAAACTATAAGAATATGATATAAAAAATAGGGGGTTCCATTTGAGAAAATTAAGTTGATCTCTAACCTTAAGTAGATCTTAAGTAGGTCCGAAGGTCAAACCAAGGTCACTATTGTACGTCCCCCTTAATATCATACAACTTTTATTTAAAAAGTTTTTTTGTAAAATTGCATATTTTCAAAATATTTGCCTGTTAAGATTAAAAATACTCACCCTGTATATATGCATATATACAGGATGTCCGGTAATTAGTTGCTAACCCGAAGTGTGAAGGTAGATTGGGGTAAGACAAATAAAAGTTTCATACCGTTTTGCGAGATTCGCAATTATCGAGTTATTAACGACAAATCTGAGGAGTGGGAGCGCGCCGATATAGAAGATTGGAGAAGCGTTGCAGCTGCTCAGGCCACAGCGCGACGCAGTCGATCTAGAAACGTTGTCGGTGCGCGGCGAGGGAAAAGACAACGCGCCGCTATTCGTCGTTTTATCTCGCCGCATGCCGCTAACAGTTGCTGGATCGACTGGGCCACATTGTAACCCGAGAGGCTACGATGCTTCTCCAATCATCTATTTCAGCGCGCGCTTATTCGTCAGATTTCTGTAATTAATAACTCGATAATTATTGTAAATCTTGTAAAACGGTATGGGATTTTTATGTTTGTCTTAAGCCAATCTACTTTCACACTTTGGGTTGGCAGTTAATTACTGGACACCCTGTATATACACGGTGTCCAATTTTAAAGTTTATAGTGCTATATTTCGCAAACCGGTGATTTTATCGAAAAATGTTTCGTTGTAGGGTTCAGAGGAGGACATCTAACAGTGACCTTGGCTTGACTTTGGATTATCATTTGTAGATCACGTAAAGGTCAACTTTAAAATCCTAAATGGAACCCCCTATTTTTTATTGCATATTCTTGTAGCCCTTGTCGAGACGTTTTCAAAACACTACCTACTTTTGTCCTTTGCGTAAGCCATTCCCAAGATATGAAACTTCAAAGTTGTCACACCGGCATTCGCAGTACAATGTACATCGCGGGAAGGTTGCTCGGTCGGATTTGTACATCATAGTGGCCCTAGAAAGGACCGATTTTGTGTGTGAGAGGGGCTCATTCATCATAGATGTTCGAAAACGCCGTCATCGACAGTTCGACACACTCGAACTCGCTTTTCGAAACTTTCGACGAGATTCAGAAGAATGTTTGCTGGAGTCGTTTGACACGCATTTCTGATGCGATCCATCATATTCTGCTGCGTCGTTGGCGGTTGATGGAACACTGCGTCTTTCAAAAATCCCCACAGATAAAAATCCGGAGGATAAGGTCGGGTGATCTTGGTGGCCACCAAACTGGACCATGCCGACCTATCCATCGATGAGGGAAAGTGGCATCGAGGTGATTCCCGAAGGAAAGTGTACTATGATGTACAAATCCGACCGAGCAATCTCCCCGCGGCGTACATCGGATAATGCGAATGTCGGCGGTATGGCAACTTTGAAGTTTCATCTTGGGAATAGCTTACGCAAAAGACAAAGTAGGTAATGTTTTGGAAACGTCTCGACAGGAGCTACAAGAATATGCAATAAAAATGGGAGGATTTAGGATTTTAAAGTTGACCTTTTCGTGACCTTCAAACAATCCAAGGTCAAGCTAAGGTCACCGTCAGATGTCCCCCTCTGAACCTTACAACTTTTGTTTGAAACATTTTTCAATAAAATCATCGGTTTGCGAAATATAGCACTGTAAACTTTGAAATTGGACACCCATATATATAGTGTGTCCCGTAATTGTAACACATAAACTCCATAGGGACGTAGAGCTAAGCGAGAGGAACGAAAAAGTCCGCTTCCATTTAGCGATATCTCGCATCGTCTTTTAATAATAACCGCGTAAAGTTTGGCATTTGTCACGCCCATGGCGGCCTAGACGCTCTGCGCCGAGTTGAGCGGTAACGCGTCAAGGCTGAGCGGTAACGTGGCTCGCGCTGATTATCACACAGCGTCAAAGTGCTAAGACGCCATCGCGACAGTCAGCGTGAAATGCGTTATCGCTCAGCTTCGACGTACACAGCTCGCTGCGGAGCATTTATAAACCATGATGGGCATGACAAACGCCAAACCTTACCAAACAGTTATTATTAAAAGACTATACGAAATATCGCTAAATGGAAGAGGATTTTTTCGTTCTTCTCGCTTAGCTCTACGCTCTTATGGAGTTGATGTGTTACAATTATGGGACACCCTGTATACAGTGTATACATTTACAACCCTATATATACATATATACAGATATAAAATATATATATGTATATATGTATATATATTGTCGCTCACTCGCGAGACGAATTCCGACGTGCGGAGAAGAATTACTGAACACTGGTAAAAGAACGAAAAGCTTTATTTACAGCAAAACTGAACCGCCGCAAATTCTCTTGCGCGAGAATTATAAAAACAGAGCCGACACCGAACGCTGCACGTCAGCCTCTGTTGACGGTTCGAGCTCAATCTCGCAGCTGTTTCTATCGATTTTTCTGTCGTCTAGACAATCTTTTTTCAGTTGTCAAAATTAGATGCCTAAGGTTCGCGGATAACGGACGCTGCCATAATCCTTGTGGCTCGGACACAACATTGCTCCCTCTCTTGGGGGAACGAAAAATTGTCGTCCCGACAATTCTCTTAGGCAAGGTCATCCTCTTTCTTAATTCCAGAGATCTCCATGGTTCCTGTTCTACCCTGAGCTGTTGCTACAGGTTATCGAACTCCATGAATTTCCAATCTCAATCAAGGACTTCGATCTTGACTTTCCGCCTACAGAACTTCGCCTATCTCCATTTCCGTCTTCTAGGAGGTGATCAGTTTCCTAGGACTTTTCCAAAATTCGACTATTGTTCCGCTTCTTCGTCCGTTTCTTCTTTGGCTCTTCTTCGGACAGGGGGGGGGAACTCCCGTGGACCCAACGTTCTTTTGAAGAACACCCCAAGTCCCTGCCTCAGCATTCGCCCAATGCCCCACGGAAAAACCATGGTCAAAAACCGTGGGGGAAGCAGCTTTCTTAATTCGTTGTTGACGGACAAATTCTGAAGAATTAGACAACGGTTACGGAGAAGGCAACGAAGAAGAAAACGATGTTTCTGAAAAACATAGAAAAGAATAAATCTTTGTCTTTTAAACAAATATCTTATATTTACTAACGGGTTCAGATTTTCTACCGACATCAAACCGTTCGTTCACAAAAAGAAGCAAGCATATCTGAATGAACTATTTTCTTATGCTTTTTCGACTTCTGAATGCAAAAGACTACATCACTCAATTTCTTAACAATTTTGAAAGGTCCTTCCCAATGCGATTGTAACTTCAGCGCTTTCCCCACTTTTCGATAAGGATTGAAAAATCAGACTTTACTTCCCTCGGCAAAATGACACCTTCTTGCATTTCGATCATAACGAAATTTAGCAGATAAAGATTTCTGACAAAAATTCCGCCTAGCAATCTCATGAATGAAATCTAATTTTTTTCAAAATTGATGGCAATAAACATTTGTTATCTCTGTTTTGGAAGGAGGAATCCCACGTAACAAATCCAAGGGTAACTTAAGTTCCCGACCAAAATGCAATTCGGCCGGTGAAATTCCAGTAGATTCATATTTTGAAGAATGATACGCGAGAAGAAACATCGGCACCCAACAATCCCAATCTCTTTGATTTTCGGAAATAAATTTCCACAAATAATTTATAATAGTAAAATGCTGCCGTTCCACTTGGCCGTCAGACTAAGGATGTAACGCGGAAGTGTGTTTTTTTAATACCCAACAACTTTGACATTTCTTGGAATAAACGTGACTCAAAACTCCTACCCTGATCAGTATGAAGCTCCAGAGATACCCCATGTCTAGAAATAAATTGTTTCACAAATACATTTGCAACAGTAGTGACCTTTATGTTTTTCACAGGAAAAGCTTCAACCCATTTTAGTGAAACAATCAACAATCACCAACAGATATCTATTTCCTGAAAAAGTAATAGGAAGAGGCCCAAGTATGTCCATTTGGAGTTTCTCCAACGGTAATCCAACATTATAAATCTGCAAAGGAGCTTCCCCTTATCAGCAAGACCTTTTTTTGCGATACAAACTTTGCAAGATTTACACCAATTCTCGACATCCTTTTTACAAGTAGCCCAATAAAATTTCTTTCGAATCTTATCTAAAGTTTTATTCATTCCAAAATGTCCGCCGGATGGAGAATCATGAGCTTCAAGAATCTCTTTAATCCTACTTCGAGGAACAACAACTTGAAGAACATACATCTTTAAATTCGGATTCTCCTACTTTTTATAAAGGATCCCATCCTTTAAGATTAATAAATCCCAGTAGGACCAATAAATTTTTGCCGAAATATCATTTGAAGAAACAATATGCCAGAGCGGACGTTGTCGTTGCTCTTTTCCGAGCAAAATAAAAGAAATAGAAGGATTCTCCAATTGCTCTTTTCTACAGTTGACAGAACCTTTTTCTCCGAAGGTTATTTGTCTCAACACTTCCTTGTCATTTATAACTTCTTTTGATTCTAACCTTGAACAATAACCATAAGAATCTTCTTCACAGGGTCGACGAGGAAGTCCATCAGCATTTTTGTTTGCGCTACCTTTCCGATAAACAATTACGAAATTATATTGTTGTATCTTTTCAATCCAACGAGCCAGCTGCCTTTTTAAATTCTTAAATGATAGCAACTATTTTAGAGACTGATGATCTGTTCGAATTTCAAACTCTTGTCCATAGAGATAATGATGGAAAGATTTTAAAGATTCCACAATTGCTAACAGTTCTCGCCTTGTAACACAATAATTCCGCTCTGATTTATTTAAAACTCGACTATAATAAGCTATAACTTTCTCAGTTCCATATTAAATCTGTGACAAAACAGCCAATTCCGTGGCCTGAAGCGTCAGTATCAGGAACAAATTTCATATTTTCTAAAGGAAAAGAAAGAACAGGAGGAGTAGTCAACACTTGCTTAAGATTTTCAAAAGCCTGCTGACACTGTTCGGTCCATGAAAATTTAGTCAAATTTTCCGTCAAAACAAACAAAGGTTTCGCTATCAACGAAAACCCCTTAACAAATCTCCGATAATATGAACAAAATCCAAGAAAACTTCGAACTTGCCTTTTAGTTGTGGGAACAGGCCATTCCGCCACCGCAGAAATCTTTGTGGATTCGTTATTACTCCTTTTTCAGAAATTATTTGACCAAGAAAGGTTACACTTTTACTAAATAAAACACATTTACCTGGATTAATCTTCAAATTTACTTCCCGCAACCTTGAAAATATTTCACGTAAATTTTCCAACATCCCCTGAAATGTCGGATTAAAAACGATTTCGTCGTCCAAATAAATCAGACAAATTTTAAATAACAACCTATGCAAAATTTTCTCCATCATTCGCTTAAAAGTTGGAGCATTGCACAACCCAAACGGCATGACAATAAACTGCCACAATCCTTTTCCCAAAGAGAAAGCCGTCTTTTCTTTATCTTCTTCTCGGAACCTTATTTGCCAATAACCATTTTTCAAGTCTATTGTCGAAAACCAAACGTTTCCCGACAAACGATCAAGCAAATCATCCATTCTCGGTAATGGATAAGAATCCTTTACAGTCTTTGCATTAAGACAACGGAAATCCACACAAAACTTATAAGATCCATCCTTCTTTTTAGTCAAAACCACCGGAGATGACCAAGGACTATATGATTCCTCTATCACTATCACTCCCTTTCTCCGCATTTCTTTAACAAGCCTTTCAGCTTCCGATCGCAATTTCAGTGGAACCTGTCGAGGATTCTGCTTAATGGGCCGTTTTTCCAACAAATCAATTGTATGCTCGACCACTTTACAATTTCCGGCCGTGACCGCCTCCGAGAAAACGTCTTTGTACTCTGCAATAAATTTAACTTGTTTCTGGGAATCTTCTAATCCTTTTACATGACACGAAAAGGAAATTGGCAACTCCTCCAATTCTTGTTCCTTATTTTCTTTAATTTGCGCGCACAAAACTGCCTCCTCATTGTGAATTGCCTCCTCATTGCCTCCGGTTGTGAAACTCCTAAAATCGTCCGTATGCTGGATTCCACATCCGTTTCTGACAAGAAATCAGTCCCCAAAAGACAGTCATCCCATTTCTACAACGTACATAAACATTTCTAAAGAAAATCTTCCTAATTCAACTTTCAGTTGTACTCGTACACAAACTGGAACCTTTTCTCCCGTCGGGTAAATTAAATTTAATGAACTACCTACCGTATTGACTTCACATCCTTCGATTAACCTTCTACTAACGATTGACGCGTATGAGCCCGTATCTGTCTTAATTCTACAATTTTGTCCATTAATTTTTCCCGTATATGAAAATAGAGACGAACTTACGCGTCTAACGCAAAACTTATTAATTTTCGGGATCACGCTTTCCTCTGCCGACTCAATCCCGGCTAATTCGGCAAAACCTAGTTTGACTGTTTCTCAAACTTTAATAACGGACATTGCTTCCTAAAATGCCCCCTTTTTCCACAATTCCAGCATTCTTGTTTCTCAGAAACGACATTTGTCCCTTTTCTCTGAAATGAATTTTTATAATTTCCCGAATTTCTCCCTTTACTAACATAGTTTATTCCGTAATCCTTCTTTACATTTTTTTCATTCAGCCTTTCTTGGCAAAAACCCTCTCGTCCATTTGTGAATTTCGTTATACGCGGAGATTCAAATTCCTGATTAATAATTTTATCACTCTTAAAAGGAAAACTCATTTCTTGTATCGCCTGAATTGACAATGCACGTTCAATAGCCGTCCTCAAAGATGTAACATTTTCTAGCTGCAATGTCTGCTTTACAAAACCATCTGTTATCGCTGCGATAAATTGGGCACACGAAATTTTGTCCCGAATTTCTGCTGAACACTCAGGATAAGCCTTCCGGGTCAATCTTTCCAACTCCCCTCCCAAAGAAGCAAAATCTTCCCCTGGCTTCTGCTTTCGATTCGAGAATCGTATATAAGAATTTTGGAAATTTTTTCGGTCCCCGAATCTTAGCTCAAGTCTATTTTTCAACGAAAAACTCATTTCCTCATTCCATGTATCTACCAGGTATGTCGGTAATTACTTTCCGGTTTTTGTAACAGATGTCACTAGCCATAAATATGCAATGTTATGATTTGATACATATGTCATTTTATTCTATTGACATTAACCTCAAAACTACACAAGTTACGTTCCGCCAAAATAACAGCGTTATAGATTAATAATTTTTTGAAAATGTCGAGTTTTGTGCCTGAAAACGTGCATTTGCGGCACGCATTACTTTTCTTGTTTAATCAAAAGAAAAAAGCCGCTGAAAGTCATCGTTTGCTGGTAGAGACTTACGGTGAGCATGCTCCAACCATAAGAACATGTGAAACGTGGTTTCGACAATTTAAATGTGGTGATTTCAACGTTCAAGACAAAAAACGTCCTGGTAGGCCGAAAACGTTTGAAGATGCGGAATTGCAGGAGTTGGATGAAGACCCAACACAAACTCAAAAACAATTGGCAGAAAAGTTGAATGTGAGCCGAATAGCAATTTGTGAACGATTACAAGCGATGGGAAAGATCCAAAAGATGGGAAGATGGGTGCCACATGAATTGAATGACAGGCAATTGGAAAATCGAAAAATCGTCAGTGAAATGCTGCTTCAAACGTATGAAAGGAAATCATTTCTGCATCGAATAGTAACGGGTGATGAAAAATGGATTTATTTCGAAAATCCCAAGCGAAAAAAATCATGGTTATCACCTGGCAAAGGCGGCCCATCGACTGCAAGGCCAAATCGCTTTGGTCGCAAGACCATGCTCTGTGTCTGATGGGACCAGGTTGGTGTCGTATATTATGAACTGTTGAAACCTGGAGAAACAGTTAATACTGATCGCTACCAACAACAAATGATCAATTTGAACTGTGCATTGATTGAAAAACGTCCACAATACGCTCAAAGACATGATAAGGTGATTTTGCAGCATGACAACGCGCCGTCTCATACAGCAAAACCAGTCAAAGAAGTGTTGAAATCACTTGGATGGGAAGTTTTATCGCACCCGCCGTACTTTCCAGACCTGGCTCCATCCGACTACCACCTTTTCGCATCGATGGGGCACGCGCTTGCAGAGCAGTACTTCGCCGATTTCAAAGAAGTTAAAAAATGGCTCGATGAATGGTTTAGCTCAAAGGAGAAACAGTTCTTTTGGAATGGCATCCATAAATTGCCTGAGAGATGGACAAAATGTATAGAATCAAATGGCCAATACTTTGAATAAATATATTTTAACTATCCATTGTAAATAACGTGTTTTCTTTAGCGAAAAAACCGGAAAGGAATTACCGACACACTTGGTAAAACCGAACGCGCTTTTCTTTGTAAATGGGCAGCCAATTGTATCGATTTAACAAAATTATCTCATCCATTCGCCCACGCAATCATCTCGAGTTGTCCAATATATTCGCGCAACGGGACCGTCCTGTCATAAATGTCGGGCTTTAACTTTTCTGCGGAAGAAACATAATTTTGAAGGCGACTTAGCTGTGTTAGTTCTCCAGCCGCAGTCAGCTGACTTTGCAGCTTCTGTCGCTCTCGCTCCCTTTCTGCTCGGAGTTGTCGCAGCTCCTCTTTATTTCCCGCATCGCATTTGGTACCGCGCCCGAAGAACACGCCGCCCCGGTTTCCATCATCATCGTCTCGTAGAGATGCTGCCGCTTTCTTGTTATCCGCTGGGCCATTCACCGCCTCCGTACACTCGCGACCGTACACGTAAATCTCAGGATAGTTTTCTACTATCCTGGACGAGCCTACAAAAATGTCGCGCACTCGCAAGACGAATTCCGACGCGCGGAGAAGAATCACTGAACACTGGGTAAAAGAACGAAAAGTTTTATTTATAGCAAAGCTGAACCGCCGCAAACTCTCTTACGCGAGAATTATAAAAACAGAGCCGACACCGAACGCTGCACGTCAGCCCGTGTTAACGGCTCGAATTCAATTTCCCAGCTGTTTGTTTTCTATCGATTTTTCCGTCGTCCAGACAATCTTTTTTCAGTTGTCAAAATCAGATGCCTAAGGTTCGCGGACAACGGACGCTGCCACAATCCTTGTGGCTCAGACACAACAATATGTATAAAAAGGGGGTCCTGGGACTCCTGAATATTTCAGAGGGGTTACGTTTAAAAAAAAAATATTCAATATGAATGTTGTAGAGTTTCAAGAGATCTATCTATTAGTTTTATCAGTTTGATCTTGAGTGACGTTGCCAAAGTCAGATAAAGGTCAATTTAATTTTTTTAAATAGAAACCCCTATTTTTTATTACATCATCTTTTTCTACCAATTGTAACTTTTGTCTGAAACATTTTTTTATTTGCCCAATATTTTTTGAGATATTTAAAGAAAACTCGCTAACTTTTCTGATATTTAACTTACGTTACGACATCTGGCTAACTATTTGTCAGAAGAAATAATAGTATTAGATTTTTTTTACTCTATTTGGTCTCAAGAATATATTGTTACAATAACGTCCTGACTTTTGTTAATTTGATGATTTTGAAATTTCCAAAGGTTGATAAGTTCTCTTTTTATTTTTTCATAATCAGAGGTGACGATTAATACAGATATGCATGATATGTAATCTTATAACAATTATGAATATAATAATGATTGTTATTATTACATTGAATAGGTACAAAAGTTCATGCCCAATTTCTCATTAAAATTCAAGCAGTAATTTTCCATGTAAAAATTTTTTATTAATTAGTGATGTAATCGCTGTTATTTTCTGTAATCTTTTTCCAACGTTTTGATAGCATACGGATGTCATTATAAGACGACCTCAATTTTGGGTTGAAACAGGAAGAAAAATGTTTTTTGATGGCTTTCAAAGATGCGAATTTTTCTTTATTTAAATTATCCTACGATGATTGAAACAGATAATAATCTGATGGTGCGATATCAGGAGAATACAGTGGATGCGATATGACAACCCATCCCTTTTCTTTCTTTAATTTGTACAAGGTCTATTTTGCAGTTGTGGTTTCGTACTGTAGTGAAAAACGACTTTTATAATTGAACCAGAATTGGATGTTTCTCCTAGATTGCTGTCTTTAAATTATGTAATTGTTGGCAGTACTTGTCAAAACTAATCGTTTAGTTAAGGAAGACCAGCTTGAAATAAATTATTTTTTTGCAATTTCACCAAATAGAAAGCATTACCCTCTGAGGATATAAATTGGCTTTTGCCATGAGTTCTGCGTTTATTTGCTTATTCCCAAGTGCGTTGACAATTATTGTGCAGAATCCATTTTTATTTAGATTATAAACTAAGATTTCGTGATTGGGAAATAGTAAGCTTCTCTTTGCCACGAAATAATTTAATGTCGGAAAGATGTGAATAGAGTTATCTCAAGCAGAACACCAAATGCAGCGGAAAATATCTGCAAAGGCAAAACTTATAAGTTTATACTAGAAGAAATTTTATATTTATGCCTATTCGAATATTATTGAAAGAACATTTGTTGCAACCCTGATAAAAAAAAAATTAAAAGAAATCGATGAGAGAAAGATTGTATCAATGTTTTATCCTTATTGTGAATAGTATTAGGAGGTTGCATTAAAAACCGCTGTTTTTTTTATATTTTTTGAGTATTTATTTCAATAACAAAATGTGTGAATATATCAATAAAAGTATTTGCCCTCGGAAGTTCTGACTTTTTCTCACTTTCCTGGCAGAAGTTAAATTCCGCGACGAAAGAACGGTCTGCCTTTTGACTCAATTTGAGCCAATCCATTCAGCAACCCAATTTTCGACTTTTCCATAATTATGAGAACGTGTATTTTCCAAAGCGTGTTGTATCGATCGGAACAGATGGTAATCACTTGGGGCCAGATTTGGAGAATATGCGGAGCGCGGGAGAACTTCCCATTCCAGTTCCATCAATGTTTATTTCATGGCTATAGTAACATGAGGCCGTTGCCATGGAGAAGAATCAATTTTCGGCGATTTGATGGTCGTTTTTACGTCAAATTATCATTCAAACGCTCCAATTGTTATCGATAACATTCGGCTATGACTATTTCTCAACAGCTCATAGTACAAGACACCTGCCATATCCTACCAAATAGAGAGTATTGTTTTGTGACCGTGTTTTACTTTGGTGTTGACGTTGATGGTTGGTCAGGATTAATCCAGAATTTCTTGCGTTTCGAGTTGTCGAGATAGATCCATTTTCCATCGCCGGTCACGATACGCCACAAGAAACTCTTCTTTTCATGCTTTGCAAGCAAAGAAATCGAGATATTTAAACGATTAGCAATGGCGTTTTTGGTCAATTCATGTAGCAGCCATCTCCCTCCTTTCTGGATCTTTCCCATGGCTTGTAAACGTCGTGGAATGGTCGATTTATCGATTTCGAGCTGTTAAGTCAATTCTTTGAGTGTTGAGCAGGGTTTTCTTCCAATAGAGCTCACAGTTGTTCATCTTCAAACTTTTTCTATTGACTTGGCCGTTGTTCCTGAACGTCATAATCATTAGTTTTGAATCGTCGGAACCAACTTCTATACAGAGTGCACGATTTATCTGAAGACATTGAAATATCTCGAGAACTATGCATTGGATAAAAAAAAGTGGTTAATGAAAGTTGTTAATCTCGAAGGGGGATAAAAAATACCTGTTCAATATTTTTAAAGAACATAGAGATGTTCAATATTTTTAAAGAACATACGTAAAGAACATTTTTAAAGAACATTTTAAAGAACGCCGGATTTCTTTCTGTGGGGTTACCTAAAAGATAAAGTTTATCAACAAGTGCTAACAACTCGTGAAAACATGGTAGAACGCATAAGAAACGCTTGCGCTGAAACTCCCGCAGATATGCTTCTATCCTGTGTACAGTCATTTGAAAAAAGGATCAATAAGTGTAATGAAGTTGAAGGTAAAAATTTCGAACACTTACTCTAATTAATTGAACAGTGAGAGGCAAGGGGACTCACAAAAAAGCACCCCGATCTGTGAGAGGCAAGGGGACTCACATTAAAAAAGCACCCGAAGGGAACATAAAACTACTACGTCCTCGTCGTTGTTCCTGTGTAACGCTAAAAGTAGTTTCTCGGAAAAATTCAACGCTATCTATCACGAATGAAAACAAATGTTCCAATAAAAATTTCACATACAATCTAATTCTGCAATGAAAAATGTGGGTCCTCATTTGATATTTGAACGTTATCACCCACCCTACCCCGAGAGGATGGGGGGGAATAACTTTTATTATGTTCTTTAAAAATATTGAATAGGTATTTTTATTTCTCAATCCAATGATCATTTCTAGAGAATTGCGGAAAATATATTTTTTTGATTACAGCGCCATCTATCACGAATAAAAAAAAAAGTTTCGGACAAAATTTATGTATTTTGTGGCGTAGAATCCGTATCTGCAATAAAAAATGGGGGTTTCCATTTAAGATTTCAAAGTTGCCCCCAACACCCACCCCCAGGGGGTGGGATAGGAGGTCGAGTTTGGTATCATTGGATGTCCCTCTTCGAGACTAACAACTTTCATTAACCACTTTTTTTACCCAATGCATAGTTCTCGAGATATTTCAATATTTTCAGGTAAATCGTGCACCCTGTATACAGACAGGGTCATCGAAAAGTATCGGACCCCCCTAATATCTTTAGTTAGAATGCATTTTGGAGAAAATGTCTAATAGCAAAGTTGTATGGTTTCAAGCGGGGAGTAAGACGATGTCCTTGACTTTGACCTTGACCATGTCCTTCAAGATCATTTCAAGGTCAACCTTATTGTTTTAAATGGAACCCCCAACATTTTATTGCATATTTTTATAGCTTATCTCGAGAGCTTTCCAAAACACTATAATAAAACATCTTTTCATTAAGTACTTTTTGAGTTATAAAGATTTGAAGTTAACAATTTTGTGACACAAAATGTAAAATATCTTGTAAAATATTATTTAGTTTTCAGTAATCATAACCTTAATACTTTTGTGCGCGAAATAATGACACCAATTAATTGGTTTGAAGAAAATACATTAATCGAAAAGTATCGGCTCCCCCTAATATTTTCAGTAAGAATGCATTTTGGAAAAATGTCCAATAGCAAAGTTGTACGGCTTCAAGCGGTTATGCTAGTAGGCTATGGCGGAAAACTGCCCGAAGATGATCGCGAGAAGCTGCTGGAATGCGTGTTGTCCGAAGGCGTTGGCGGGGCTGATCTTTATTGTCTCACTCTCGCAGGCACCAATAGTAATACAAGCTCTTGAGCAAACAATGCGGATCACTGATTTGAATCTTTGATGCAGTGCTGTGTTCTTCTTAACGAGCAGCAGTCACCTCGTGGACGAAAACGAACAGCCCCAAAAATTGTTTCTGTAATAAAAGAAGCCAGTGCGCTTCAATTGATTGTCCCAAACATTTTCATTTTGTTTCCAATAGCCCAGAACTTTTTCGTAAATATTAGGTGCTTGCATGTATTTTGATCAGCGCCATATATTGGTGAAAATGCGAAGTATCAATGTAAAACAACCTAACCTAACTGTTAAATTCGATGGTTTTCACATTTCTCTACATAAAATAACAGTTTACCATTTAGTATTATTGAGTTATTCAGTGTATACAGACGCTAATCATGGAACGCTCAAAATTGCATTTTCGACATTCATTACTTTTGTTGTTTGATTTGAAGAAATCTGCTGCCGAAGCCCATCAAACACTTTTTAGAATTTATGGTGATGCTGCTCCGTCATATCCCAATTGTCGGTTTTGGTTTCAACGGTTTAAAAGTGGTGATTTTAATGTCAATGACAAAGAACGGCCTGGAGGACCAAAAAAGTTCGAAGACAACGAATTGCAAGACTTATTGGACGAAAACTCAGCTCAAACTCTCAAAGAACTTTCAGACAGCTTAGCAGTTGATGAATCAACTGTTTCCAGACGTTTACATGCGATGGAAAAGATCCAAAAGGAGGGAAAATGGATACCATACGAATTGACTGAAAATGTCATTTCGAACCGTTTCAACATCGCAGTTTCATTGCTTGCCAGGCAAAAAAAGAAGAGTTTTCTGTGGCGTATTGTTACTGGCGATGAAAAGTGGATCTACTACAACAATCCCAAACGCAAAAAGTCATGGGTTAATCCAGAAGAGCCATCCACATCGACACCAAAGAGAAATATTCATGGCCATAAAGTCTTGCTGTGCGTATGGTGGGATCAGCACGGTGTAGTGTATTACGAGCTGCTAAAACCGAATGAAACTGTTACTGCAGATGTCTACCGACGTCAATTGAACAAATTGAACGACGTATTGTTGCAAAAGAGACCAGCAATAGCGAGTAACAGACGCAAAGTCATCCTCTTGCATGACAACGCTAGACCTCACGTTACAACAGTTGTGAAGGATACACTGTTGCAGCTCGAATGGAAAGTTCTGCCGCACCGAGCGTACTCACCAGACATAGCGCCTTCTGATTATCACTTGTTCAGATCGATGCAGCATGGCTTGGCTGGCACACGGTTTCGAAATGCTGAAGAAGTGCGAAAATGGATCGATGATTGGATCGCTTCCGAACCAACATCGTTCTTTCAACACAGTATCGCCATGTTGCCAGAAAGATGGGAAAAAGTTGTAGAAAATGATGGAAAATATTTTGATTGAAATATATTGTACCGATTTTTTTCAATAAATGCCTTTTTAAAGTGAAAAAAATGATCAGAATACATGCAAGCCCCTAATATTATTAATTGATCTATTAGATTTTCAGTTGCTCAACGAGCTTTTTGCTAGTGCTGGTTGAAATAAACAAATCGATAGTTGGACCAACACTTAATAATTAGTATTTTTCTCTACTTAATTATTTAGATCAGAGCTCGGCAAAATGTGCACGCGACGGCCGATTTTCGACTATCTCCGCTCACCGCTATTCCCTTTACCTCGCCGCTCCGCGCGCTGCCTACAGCCGTTCGAGCCTCAGGGGCGTGTTTCGAACAGTTTTCCACGTCACCCATGAAGTACTATTGTTAATGTTTTTTTTTAAGTGGTATCCCCAGTAAACCTAATCCACTGATGACTGTAACAACCCGTAACTAATTGAACAGAAGCGAAATAAAATATGTTAAGTGAAGAATATTCAATTCGATTTTCGGCGTTTTTCATTGGTAAGAGTGGAAACGTCAATTTGGATATTGCATGTAGCGAGCCGCATAAGACGTGGTAAGGAATCGTCGCTTAAAGAAGAACACTTCTCATTTTTTATAAATTTCATTTTTGAAAAATGAAGAAGCCTACTGGGGATACCACTTAAAAAAAAACGCGTCAACAATAGTACCTCATGGATGACGTGGAAAACTATTGGAAACACGCTCCTGAGGTTCGAACGGCTTGTAGGCAGCGCGCGGAGCGGAGAGGTAAAGGGAATAGCGGTGGGCGGAGATAGTCGAAAATCGGCCGTCGCGTGCACATTTTGCCGAGCTCTGATTTAGATCAATTTCCTATCACTTACCTGATTAATTCTTCTTTGCTCTAATTAAGAATGGCGGAGCTTTCTGAAAGAGATCGAATAACACTGTTAATGATGCGAGGATGGGGAGATCAACAAAGAGGGTATAAAACAGTAACGCGATTATTTAATGAAAATTTTTGGAATGAAAATAATAGAATCTCCAAAACTACTGTAATTCGTACTATTCAACGTTTCGAGGACATTGGTAGCGTTAAAAGCCACCCAAGATCTGGTAGACGTAAAACAGCAACAAATAATGATAAGGCATTAGATGTTTTTTACAGTCTTTCGTTGAAAGTCCCACATTTCCATCAATCGCGTTGCACAAGAACACGAAATCGGTCATGCATCTATCAGTAAAATTCTGAAATGGAATAAATGGCATCCATACAAACTCCATTTGGTCCAACAGTTGTCCGAAGACGATTTTGATAGACGCATCGAAGTTTGTGATCTTATGATGGAGATGATTGTCGACGATCCTCTATTACTTAATAATATTGTTTTCTCTGATGAGGCAACATTTGAACTGACTGGAAATGTAAATAGACACAATTATAGATACTGGAGTGACGTTAATCCTCACTAGATAAGAGATAATCATACCCAATATCCATAAAAAGTTAACGTATGGGCTGGTATTCTTAATGGTAGACCAGTTGGCCCTTTCTTCATTGAAGGCAATTTGACAGCACAAGTATATACAGTCATGCTTCGCGAACAAATTGTTCCAGCTATTCGAGACATAGCTGGTGGAAATATGGATGAAATTTATTTCCAACAGGATGGAGCTCCACCTCATTATGGTGTCATTGTCCATCAATATTTGAATGAAGTCTTTCAGGTGGATAGGGCGAAGGGGTCATATTGAGTGGCCACCTCGGTCTCTGGACTCGACCCCACTTGACTTTTTTTGTGGAGTTACTTGAAAAGTAAAGTTTATGCCACCAAGCCTCAAGATTTAGATGATTTAAGAAAGAGAATAACTCGAGAGATAGAACTAATACCGCCGGAAACGTTCCGGAATGCGGTTTCAGCTGTTTATAACAGATTGGCACATTGCCAGGCTGTTGAAGGGTAACAATTTGAACATTTGTTGTGAATTGTTTGGTACAATTGAATATTCTGCCCAAGCTGACCAATTGGAATGAAATTCGCCTTAACTGGTCGGAATCACACACCACTCTTGTCTTAACTAGTCGGAATCACACACCACTTTTGCCTTAACTAGTCGGAATCACACACCACTCTTGCTTTAACTGGCCGGAATCACACACCACTTAATAAATTGTCAACTTCAAACCTTTATAACTCAAAAAGTACTTAACGAAAAAATGTTTTATTATAGTGTTTTGGGAAGCTCTCGAGATAAGTTATAAGAATATGCAATAAAATGTTGGGGTTCCCATTAAAAAAAATAAGGTTGTCCTTGAAATAACCTTGAAAGACATGGTCAAAGTCAAGGTCATCATCTTACTCCCCGCTTGAAACCATACAACTTTGCTATTGGACATTTTCTCCAAAATATATTCTAACTGAAGATATTAGGGGGGGTCCGATACTTTTCGATGACCCTGTAGAATTTCCGATGGAGCAGATTCACCATAAGTTTTCGCAAGCAGTCGATGAGCTTCAACTGCATTTTTTTTTCAAATCAAAGTAGTGTAGAAGCACACATCGGAAAAACAATTTATCACGTTCTGTTTTAATTCAGTTGTAGAAAAGCCCTTATGTAAACAAAGAATGGCGTCTGACTGAATTTTAGTAGGAAATGTTCGCACTTCAAAATGACATAAGAGACATCTATCACTGCCCACAGCATACGCAGCTAGAGCCATCTACATGTCAACAGCGAGTTTTATTGCAACCTCTTAATAAATTAACAAAAGCTTATCACGATAGATTCACACGATAGATTCTTTGTCTTTTTTTCGTAAGTATGTTATTTATGACATCAATAATTATAATTTTTTATTGTGTTGCACCGTAGTTGTAAATTCTGCATTGATAAAAAAGTACTATAAATGCACAATTGATTCTTGATCATCTCTTTTCCTAAGTATACACATTTATGTCGAATTATTTTATCGTTTTCTTTTCTAAACATTATATATAATAACAGAAGTTGTAAATTCCATTGTAAATTCATGATTAACTTTTTTATGTTCTTTTTCCATACCTATCTATCTTATCAGAAAATTGGAAAGACGCATGAAATATTTAGCTATTTGATTGAATATTCTTCAACAAGGTACGGTAAACTATAGAAAACAATGAGATACTCTATAGATTCCATTGATTTTTATGGCTTTCTTTTTTTTTGATTCTTCTTTTTTTGTTATCGCAGAATTTTTTATGATATCAATATAAATTATTTTTATAATTTCAATATATATAGCACTCAAAAATATTTTGACAACTCATTTATTTGAAAAATTACATGTGAACAAAATAATATTAATGTTTTATTAACATATTTTAAACAATACATACTCTATATTATAACAATATAAGTTCATTTTCGATTAATAAAGTATAATGGAAATACTGAAAATCGTAAATGTTGACAAACAGTTATATTATTATTTAGCAAAATTTATTGGCTAGAAATGTCTTGACATCTTTGGATATATTTCGGATCGTTGTCCTGTTGAAATATCTACCCACAAGGCGATGTACTTCCTTCCGGCAACTTGCTGAGCAATATTTCACTTCATATGAAGATATCAAAAATTGACTTGAACATTGATTCGCTTAAAAAAAACCGGAGTTCTTCTATTGCAGAATCCACTTATTACGTGAAAAGTGGAAAAAAATTATAGCTAACGATGGGCACTTTGAATAAATTATTCTTTTTGTTTCTCATGAAACACAGGTCTTTTATTTGACAAAGAACAGCAGAAACTTATTCAAGTATCCAATATTATATTTAATCGCGGTGTCAAAGTATTTTTTAACTGTGACATTTCGGAAAATTTGACTTTTACGATCTTATGTTTGTATACAAATATTTCAGTTAGTTGGATACTTGAGAAAAGAAAGATACTATATTACAGAGATGCCTTAGAGAAATATATGATTAATTTATTCAAATAACTCTAAAAAATATATGTCAAAATATATTTGAACGCTATTGTAAGCTATTTTTACAATCTCATAAAATAATTTCATAATCGCGAATATATAGCAGCTATGGACGCAAACCTAGATTCGATATGGCAAGACGTAGAAGCGGCGAAGTAAGTACACAAGCAGTGACGTTGTCCTTTCCCTCGTCGCGCATCGGTAATCGTTGCTAGAACAGTTGGGTCGCACTATAGCTCGAACGAACTATAGTGCGACCCAACTGCGAACGAAACGCTTTTTCCTTACTATCCCGGCGCGCGCTCATTTATCCAAGTTTTGAACCCGATAATTATTTGCGAATATCTATTGAGAATAATTTTACTGGTAAAAATAAAAAAAAACTATTTCAAAATATAAATAATAAATGTTTCGATTAATATCCGCCTTTCTGCTTGAAAAACACATTTATTTCAATTATAAAATAAATTGATTAATCAGTCAAAATATTTTCCATTATTTTGTATTACTTTTTCCTATTTCTCTGGTAAGAGATAAATTCCGCGATAGAACGACTCAGGTTTTAAAACCTATTCATCCATTCACTTTCGGATTTTTTCGTAATTTCAAAAGCGATAGATAATAACCAGAGTCTCAAGTTCATAACTATGGTATCGACTTTCCACCTCTGAGGTACATTTACTGAAATACATTATCGGATGCATTTTATGGTCATTCTGCTTTTATAAAAGAATTGCGCCACAGATATACGAACTTGCATCAATATGTAATTCTGTAATAGCTGTAAAGTCATAAAATGCTAATACTGGTTGGTTTACTAACATATTTCGCAAAAATTCAAAAGCTGCCAACTCCTTCTGTCCGAACATAAAAAGCTTATTCTTTTTAAGGAGATCATACAATGGTCCCGCGAAAGAAGCAAAGTTAGGTTTACAAAATTTTCGGAAATAACTAGTAAGATCTAGAAAACTTTGTACCTGCTTAACTGTACGAGGTTGGGGAAATTTACGAACAACTTCTACGTTGCTCTTGTTAGATGTAACACCAGAAGCGGAAATAATGTATCCTAAATAGTTAAGCTCTTAAATAGTTCTATTCTTTTTTCAAAAATCGCCATTTGCTAAATTTCAGCTCTAGTTTATGTTGCGATAATAAATCCAATATTTCAGCTATAATTTTTAAATCTTTTTCAATAGTCACTTGGAATTAGAATATCATCTAAATAGATAAGTATTTTGCCTGTAACCAACAGTGATTCAAAGATGGTATTAATATATCTTTGAAAAGCAGTAGGTGCATTAGCCAACCCAAATAGCATCTTCAGATACCCATATTATCCATCAGGAGTAACAAAAGAAATGAATTTAATTGAATCTTCAGTAATCGGAACGTGATGAAATCCATCTTTCATTATATATAGGGCCATACGTTATAGATAGTATACTCGAAAATGACCGTTATGTAATAAAGGACATAGAAGGGTTCGAACTTACAAGGCAATGGTGGGGGATGTCCCTCACCGATTTGAATGGGCAATGGATATGTTGTAGAGGATCAAAAAATATTAGACACGTATTTTTTTTATATGTGCTTATCTCGAGGTTTAGGGGTTGAAATCACCCCTTGAAAAAAACGGATTTTTTCGTTTTTACCAAATATCTTCTAAAATATGAGAGATATGAAAACATAGTGAATGTAAGAGTTTTACAATATTTCATGCTCTTTGCACCTGTCAATTCAAAATTTTCAAAATATCAAATTTACCCTCCCCGCTCCCCCTCCACTCATTATTTTCACAAATTTTGAAAAATTTTGTAAGAACAAAAATTAAAGAGCATTGAATTCCGAATCCAACCATATATAATAATGTTATTTTCCGAGATACGGACTTCTCGAAAAATAGATGGAAATGTCCGTGTATACCCGTAACACGCTATGCACAGCGCCTACCTCACTCGATAATATACGCAACACGTCCTCTTCGAATAATAGGTGATTAATACCGATACGGAGAATATGTAATCATAAACCATTTCAATATATAGGGTTTGTCGGAAGTGTGGAAACCCTTAAGTAATTTTTGTAAAAATGAAAATATCAAAAAACGGTAAAACACGTATTTTGATATTTCAAAAAAGCTACCCTATGACATGGATACCGATCATTCCCCACCCCTGGTACGCGGGGGTAAAAGGGGGTTGAAAATTTTTAATTGGACTAAGGGTCGAGTGGGGGCTCATTTGAAAGGTCTTTTCATAACAAACACACCCTTAAAATTTTAAGTCACTACGATCCCCCCATTAAAAATGGCGGCCGTTCAAATTTCGAAATTTCATGCACTTAGTGTTATCCAGGATCAACTGCGTGGAAGTGGCATGAATCTGATCCCTTGTGTGTGTGTGTGTGTGTGTGCGCGTGCGTGCGTGTGCGTGCGTGCGTGTGCGTGCGTGCGTGTGTGTGTGTGTGTGTGTGTGTGTGTGTGTGTGTGTGTGTGTGTGTGTGTGTGTGTGTGTGTGTGTGTGTGTGTGTGTGTGTGTGTGTGTGCGTGCGTGCGTGCGTGCGTGCGTGCGTGCGTGCGTGCGTGCGTGCGTGCGTGCGTGCGTGCGTGCGTTCGTGCGTGCGTGCGTGCCTGTGGCTAAACAAGTGTGAATGTGTCGTGATAGGTTGCAAAACAGACGATTGAAAACTGTCATCTCTCTTTAATGATTCAAATCCTTTTATTCCGTGTTTTTAAATAAATTTTACTCAGTGTGTTAAAGTAAATGCTGAAAGTGGCTGCCATTTACTTCCTGACAAAATGCCAATCTTTGATAGAATGCAGAAATGGCTCTGCGATTCGTCTCAAAAAGTATCAAATCTATTTCATCCCTTATTCGCTGTATCAATTCTTGGATGTTTTCAGGTTTTGTTTTGTAAACATTATTCTTCAGGTGTCCCCATAGATAATAATCAAGAGGAGTTAGATCTGGTGACCGAGGTGGCCAATCCTCTCCTCCCTCATTTCTGTTTCTTCTTCCTATCCATCGTAATGGAAAAGTCTCATTTAAAATTTGACGTGGCCCTAAACCAAAATGAGCAGGAGCTCCACCATGCTGAAACCCTATTTCTTCGAAATTATTTGGAAAAATATTTCGTATGGCAGGAAATATTTGATCTACATACTTGTAGATTACTATCTGTCATACCTTTGAACGTTCAGATTTTCTTAAAAAAAGAAAAACGGTCCTATTAAGTAGCCATCTATTATTCCACACCATACATTTATTTTTTGTGAGTATTATGTGTGAGTTTCCCGCACCCAATTCGGATTCTCATCTGACTAGAAATGAAAATTTTGATTATTAACTTCTCCCGTTAACGTGAAAGTTGCGTCGTCTGTAAAAACAATTTGATAAGGGAACATGGGCCGGACATCTATTAGTGCAATAATTCTTTCACAGAAACCTATACGACGTTCTACATCTCCGTCTTGCAATTCTTGAACATATTGTAATTTGTATCGATGGGACTTGTTTTTCTTTAAAATTCTCCAAACGGACAATGGGAGCAATATCGTGAGTTTGAGCGGCTCTGTTAATAGTAGAATTGGGACCTTCAATAAATGTCTGCAGAACATCAAGTTGTTTTTCTTCGTTAATGGCAGATCTCCCTGATTTAGGGCGATTGTTTACGCTATCAGTTTCTCTGAAACGTTCCATTGTTTTTAAGACAGTGGATTTATTAATTCGACGATTCGGATACGTCTCATTAAATAATTGAGCGACAGCAGCATACGACCGCTCGTTATCACCCCATCCACGCATCATGAAGGTAGTGATGCTTTCACGTTCCGACAATTCGCCAGCCATTTTTAAAACGTTTAATTTTTAATCTACCTAAGATCTGTGAGAAATGATTTTAAGTAGCCGTGAGAACTGATTTTAAGTAGCAGTGAGAACAACTGATTTTAAGTAGCCGTGAGAACAACTGATTTTAAGTAGCTGTGAGATCAACTGATTTTAAGTAGCCGGTTGATCCTGGATAACACTAAGTGCATGAAATTTCGAATTTTGAACGGCCGCCATTTTTAATGGGGGGATCGTAGTGACTTAAAATTTTAAGGATGTGTTTGTTATGAAAAGACCTTTCAAATGAGCCCCCACTCGACCCTTAGTCCAATTAAAAATTTTCAACCCCCTTTTACCCCCGCGTACCAGAGGTGGGGAATGATCGGTATCCATGTCATAGGGTAGCTTTTTTGAAATATCAAAATACGTGTTTTACCGTTTTTTGATATTTTCATTTTTACAAAAATTACTTAAGGGTTTCCACACTTTCGACAAACCCTATATATTGAAATGGTTTATGATTACATATTCTCCGTATCGGTATTAATCACCTATTATTCGAAGAGGACGTGTTGCGTATATTATCGAGTGAGGTAGGCGCTGTGCATAGCGTGTTACGGGTATACACGGACATTTCCATCTATTTTTCGAGAAGTCCGTATCTCGGAAAAAAACATTATTATATATGGTTGGATTTGGAATTCAATGCTCTTTAATTTTTGTTCTTACAAAATTTTTCAAAATTTGTGAAAATAATGAGTGGAGGGGGAGCGGGGAGGGTAAATTTGATATTTTGAAAATTTTGAATTGACAGGTGCAAAGAGCATGAAATATTGTAAAACTCTTACATTCACTATGTTTTCATATCTCTCATATTTTAGAAGATATTTGGTAAAAACGAAAAAATCCGTTTTTTTCAAGGGGTGATTTCAACCCCTAAACCTCGAGATAAGCACATAAAAAAAATACGTGTCTAATATTTTTTGATCCTTTACAACATATCCAATGCCCATTCAAATCGGTGAAGGACGCCCCCGACCGTTCTGTTGTAAGTGCTTCGCGTAAAGAAACCCGGCCGGTTTCGCGGCCCGTGCGCGTCGTGTCGCTCTCGCGTGCACCTGGCGCGAGACACTGCCGTGTCTCTTGATCTTAATTTTGACCATGTGCAGTTTCACACTATTATCATTAATTAATAAAAATTCTAATATATTATTTATTACAATTGGTTTTTCTTTATATTTTGTCAAATTATACGTCGTTAATTTAAATAAGCAATAAAGGTTTGATTTTTTGACATTAGTTAAATTAAATTAATCTTTTGTTATTTATGATACCTGTCCACTTAACTTTGTTCACGACTGTAACTATACTCATAATAATAGTACATTTGTCGCTTCATCTATTAATTTTAAATCAATTAATTCTTTAGAATTAATTAATTCTTTGAAATCAATTCTTTAGGATCAATAAATTGTTTGGAATCATTATTGCATCAACTGTTTATTAGTTTTATTGATGAGCAAATGGAACGTTGTACCAGTAATTATCACTGCTGCCAATTTTATATTTTTTATTGGCCACAGCTAATTTCGAACGAAGGGCATATAGTTAGTTCTCATATTCTGTTTAATGTAAAAAAATAAATCATGTTCATATCTCTGATGATTTCGGAGAAAATAGCTTGACATTTTTTGTATAATTTATTGTATGTATGAAATATGTATTTTATATTTTCTAGTATATGGATTGAAATCAATTTATGTGCAGATATTAACCCAGACAGCACACGGATGTCCACTGGACGTCCGTTATATGTCCATTTTTTTTACAAAAGACGTCCATAGGACATACGTTTGTCACAACTTCGGACATAGGACGTCTGAAGGACGTCCGAAGGACGTACATCGGACGTCCTACAGGTCCGATGTCCAATAAGGACATCTTTGTTACGTCCAATTTATATCCACGGACGGTAAATCGGACATACGGATATAAATTGGACATGAAACGTACATCCATTGGATGTCCGGTGCTGTCTAGGAAGTAGTCAGAAATGAAAAATATATCACTCTTATAGTTAACAATAGAAAATATGTTACCTATAAATGTTTAAAAATAATTTATAGAAATAGAAATAAACAAAGATTAGCAAATAATATTTATTTTTATATTATTTTTCCAGCAAATACAAAACTGCACTTAAATATTTAACAATATTTTTTATGTAATATTTTTTAGAAAATTAATTTATTTTCGCATTTTAAACATGAAAATGCTTTAAACATGAAAATGTATTAAGAGTATAAATAAGTTTCTGCCGTTTTCTATCAAAAATTAGGAATTTATTGTGAAAGAACGGTACATTACGTTTTATTCAAAGTATTGTCCATCACTAGCCACAACTTTTTTCCATCTTTCTGGCAGCATTCGAATACCACGTCGGAAGAACTCTTCATCTTTTGAGGCTATCCACGAATCGACCTCATTTTTAGTATCTTCATATGATGTAAAGCGCTGCTTAGACAGGTCATGTGCCATCGACCGGAACAAGTGATAATCGGAAGGGGCAATGTCTGGTGAATACGGCGGGTGGGGTAGGACTTCCCAATTAAGTGTTTCCAAATAGGTTTTGACCGGTTTTGCAACATGTGGCCGAGCGTTGTCATGTAGGAGAATAATTTTGTCGTGTCTGGAGTAGTAATGGGCGCATTTTTCCTTGAGTGCTCGGCTCAATCTCATTAATTGTGTTCGGTAGAAAGCTCCAGTAATGGTTTCGCTCGGTTTGAGCAACTCATAATACACGACACCAAGCTGATCCCACCAAATACACAGCATGAGTTTTTCCATGAATATTCGGTTTGGCTGTCGATGTTGAAGCATGGCCAGGTGGTCTCTATGATTTTCTCTTCTTTGGGTTATCGTAGTGGATCCATTTTTCATCACCAATGATTATATGATGCAAAAAACCCTTTCTTTTATGCCTGGCAAGCAGCATTTCACACGTGCAAAATCGGCGTTCAACGTCTCTCGGCTTCAGTTCATATGGAACCAAATTTCCTTGTTTTTGAATCATTCCCAACGATTTTAACGATTTTAAAAAAGATTACCCAACGATGTGAAATTGCTTGTTGAGTCACTTCTAATGTAAGTGCAAGTTCTTCTTGCGTTTGGCATGATCTTCCTCCAATAATGCTTCCAATTTCGTGTCTTCGTACACTTTCGGCCTTCCACTACGTTCTTTGTCTTCCACGTCAAACTCACCAGTTTTAAACTTTTGAAACCACTCACGACAACTTCTCTCACTTAAAGCAGTCTTACCATATGCTTCTACAAGCAATCGATGCGCCTCAGCTGCAGATTTCTTCAAATTAAAGAAGTAAATCAAAAGTTCTCGCAAATGACGCTTATTCGGCACAAAACTTGACATCTTCGCACGAAAAAAATTATGTGATGCTGATACGGAATCACTAATACTTCAAGGTTATGTTGTTACCAGATGTCCAAACTTACGATATTACGTTTTACATTTGACAATTTCAACATAACCTTCTGGTGGGGCCATCTTTTGTCAAACGGCGGAAACTTATTTGTACTCCTAATATTTATTAAGTTTTATCGAAACTTTTGAACGAGTCCCTTTCTTAATTTCTAATTTTCATAAGAATATAATACGAGGGCAGTTTGATAAGTCAGTGACTTTTTGAATTTTCCGCGCAGTAACTTTAAATGCAGCACTGCTCCCGTCAACTGCCATCTATTAATAGACTACTGTACAAGTTTGGGCAAGCTGCGCCATTTAGTTAGTGTTTGACAGCCATTGAAAGCAGACAACCTCGTGAATTTTAACGAAAATGGAAAAAAGTGAATTTCGTGTGCTGATTAAGCATTATTTTTTGCGTAAAAAAACCATCACCGAAACCAAGGCAAAGCTTAATAAATACTATGGGGACTCTGCACCATCAATTTCAATAGTTAAGAAGTGGTTTACTGAGTTCCGTTGTGGTCGTACCAGCACAAGTGACGCCGAACGTTCAGGTCGCCCAAAAGAGGTCGTCACGCCAGAAATCGTTAATAAAATCCATGGAATGATATTGGACGATCGGAGAATGAAAGTGCGTGAAGTGGCTGAGGCTGTAGGCATCTCAACTGAGGGTACATCACATTTTACATGAATATTTGGACATGAAAAAGCTATCCGCGCGATGGGTGCCGCGATTGCTCACACTCGACCATAAGCGCAACCGTGTGACCATTTCAAAGGAGTGTTTGGCGATGTTCAGCCGCAATCCGAACGAGTTTTTGCGCCGTTTCGTTACCGTAGACGAAACATGGATCCATCACACCACACCAGAGACCAAGGAACAATCAAGACAGTGGGTTTCTTCGGGTGAACGTGCACCAAAGAAGGCCAAGGTGGGTCTGTCGGCCAACAAGGTCATGGCCACAGTTTTTTGGGATGCACGCAGTATCATTCACATCGATTACACCCTTGAAAAGGGTAAAACGATCACCGGCGAATATTATTCAGAGCTTTTGGACAGATTCGATATTGATTTGAAGCAAAAACGACCACATTTGGAGAAGAAAAAAGTGCTGTTCCATCAGGACAATGCACGGGTGCACACGTGTGTAGTCACCATGGCAAAAATCCATAAATTGGGCTACAAACTGCTACTCCATGCAGCATATTCACCAGATTTAGCCCCCTGCGACTATTTCCTGTTTCCAAACCTGAAGAAATGGCTGAGCGGTAAAAGATTTGGGTCGAATGAAGAGGTCATCACTGAAACAAACGCCTATTTTGAAGGCCATGAGAAAACCTATTATTTGGAAGGAATAAAAAAATTGGAAAAACGGTGGACTAAGTGTATCGAGTTAAAAGGAGACTACGTTGAGAAATAAAACTCTTATTTGCCGAAAAAAATATCTTTTATTAAAAAAGTCACTGACTTATCAAACTATCCTCGTATAATAATACAAGATGCCCCATGGGAAGTTGCTTAAACTAATCAGCTACCATTTTCGAATATACTCAGTTATTGTAAAAACAAAAATTGCGTTGAAAAGAGGAAAGTCTACAGTTTTTAATGGGTATAAATAAAATTTGAAAAAATGTTAGTATATTAGTTTATTTTGTTGATGAGAGAAGATGATAAATATGTTAACGATCAAATAAGCTAATGATAAATATTTTCTAAGTACGCAGCATCTGAATTTGTACGAAACTCAATTCTTTTACGAAAATTCGTAAAAATGTTTTTAACATGTCTTTAATATTACTGACGACCATTTTAACAGCTGCTACTAAATCTGGCACTATTTTTGGATTTCCGACATAACAATTATCTTTAATGTACCCCCAAATAAATATCCCCGAAAAGAAAAGCCATATGAATTTAAATCTAGTGAATACGGTGGCCATTCTAGTCCTTTCTGAATAAATTTGGGATATCTCAAATCGATGACTCGGATGCTATAAACTTTATGGATTGCTTCGAAGATTTCCTCCATACATTTCATCATAGCGTGTTCAGTTAACAATTGATTAGATATTTTATATGCATGTTCAATAAATATTAAAAATTTCTGTATACACTGTTATTTTTTATATTTGAAGGGCTTAGGCAGCTTTACGAATGGAAGCATTTGGATCTTGTTCAAAATAATTCTTAATTTCTTCAATATTTTCTTCTACAGCTAGAGACAGAAGTACCTGGCGTAGATCGTGTCTACGATTTTTGATATATTGCGTAAAATTATTGATAATTCTGTTAAAAACTACACAAAAATTATTTTAATGCAGATTTATTTTCAAAAAGTGGAGTGACGTAATACCTAAGTTTGAATAATTCATGAATTCTATACTTTTTACTATCGTTGATAGTTCCATATTGCATAAAATTATTGATAATTTTGTTAAAAACTACATAAAAAATTATTTTAATATAGATTTATTGCCAAAAAAAAATGGAGCGACATAACGCTTAAGTTTAAGTAATTAATGAATTTTAAAGTTTTCAGTGTATTTTTGCTTGTATTTTATGTGTTCTATATTTAGTACGAAACCCCCTATAAGCTCTATTATATAATTTTCTTCTTGAAAAGAAGCACTCGATAAGATAGACCTTTTCTTTCATTGTCAGATGATTCATTTTGACGCGCACAGTCTTGCTTCTATTACAACCAGAATGAAACTGCGGACGCTCAGCCGGGTGATATTAACCTTAAGGCCCGTTTTAAAGTCATGAAGGGGAGAATTAATCATTTAGTTTTAGCAATTTCCCATGGGATGCCTTGTATATTTTATATATTAGGTTGTCTAAAAAGTATTGAACCTTTGGAGGAAAATTAAGAATACATTTATTGTTATTTAAAAATAACATTATGAAACCTATATATGCACCATTTTGTTCGATGACCTTCTGCCATTTTTCCGGCAACACCATAATCCCGTCGCTATAGAACTTCTATGGTTTCTGGTAAAAAAATTATGACACGTGGTTTTCACAGGCCTTTTTTGAAACTAACTTTACATCATTCAAGGAGTCCTACAGAGACCGAAACAAATGATAGCCTGACGGTGCCAGGTCCAGGCCATACGGTGTATACACTGACTGCGTTCCGATATTTACTGTCAGTACTGAAAATCTATAGTATACGTGACACAAACTATATATTTTCAGTACTGGCAGTGAATATCGGAACTCAGCCATTAAAACCTCCCAGCCAAGTTTTCTCAATTTCTGACGGGTCGTTAAAGATGTATGCGGTCTGGCGTTGTCAGCGTGGTATACGACATCCTTTCTGTTGACCAGTTTCGGCCGTTTCTTTTGAATTGCTAGGTGCAATCGCGCTAATTGTCGACAGTACAGGTCCGAGTCTATTGTTCTGCCTGATGACAGTAGCTCGATGTGATTGGAAGGGCTTGTGATGCACGATGCCCTTTCAATCCCACCAAACACACAGCATAATCTTCCTGGACGTCAGTGTGGGCTTTGCCACAGAATGTAGAGCTTCTCCTTACTTCGATCACGATCTTTTTCGCACATTGTTGTCGTAGGTTATCCACTTTTCATCACTTTTAGCTCAATTTCGTTACGTTTCAATAGAGATTCGCAGATAGAAATTCAATCGAGTAAATTTTTTTTAGTCAGATCATGTGGCACCCAAATATCGAGCTTCTTTTTGTAGCCAATTTTCTCCAAATGGTTTAACACTGTTTGGTGATGGATGTTTAGGTCATTGGTGATGTTATGACTGCTTACATGCCAGTCTTGCTCGACTTTTGCCAGAATATCATCCACTTTTTCTGTGGTCGCCCACTGCGAGGAGCATCTTAGACATCGAAATTTCCAGAACGAAAGCGACTGAACCATATTTTGGCTGTTGCTTTTGATAACATATCTTGCATAAACAGCACAAATTTCTTCATGGGCCTGCGCAGTATTTGCGCCTTTATCGAAATAAAATTGTAAAATGTAGCGCAGTTTTGCGGAAAGTTCATTCATCTCCACGGCGCAATACCTTATGTCTGATTATAAGAATTCCAACACTTTTTGTACATCTACTAGCTTCAACTGTCAGCTGTCAAATGACGTTAGGCCTGACCTGCTGCGACTCATATACCTTGAGATTTGGGACACTAACGTTATCTCGTGCGCAAAAGGCTCAATACTTTTTAGACAACCTGCTATTATATATTATTATTTTGTATACTACATATGTTTATATTTTATATATTTGTAATATAGTTATATTTTGTATATTATTATTTATTATATATATTCACTTATATGTTCATTTGTTGTACTTACGAAATAGAAAATAGCAATTTCCCATGGGACGTCCTGTATATTTTATATATTATATATTATTATTTTGTATACTATATATTTTTATATTTTATATATTTATATTGTAGTTATATTTTGTATATTATTATTTATTATATATATTACTTATTATATGTTTGTTGTATTTATTAAATAGAAAAAACAAATCAAACTGTTAAACTCGACGCTTCAACGGTTGAAATTGAAGAAAGAGGCGTTAAACTTAGATTAACAGTTGTTGATACACCTGGTTATGGAGATGCAATTGATAATACAGATAGTTTCAGAGCTATCATTCAATATATAGATGATCAGTTTGAGAGGTTCCTTCGTGATGAAAGTGGTTTAAACAGAAGAAATATTGTGGACAACAGAATACATTGTTGTTTTTATTTTATCTCTCCATTTGGTCATGGGTACGATCACACATAATTTATTATCGCATATAATTAAATTAATTGTTTATGATTAGGTTATTATTAAGGTTTAGAAACTTAAAACATCTTAGATAAAATCTATTTTTTAACAAACTTATTTAATTTATATATTTTATATTTTATATTTAATAATACAGTTTTTTCTTTTTTCATTGATAACAGGTTAAAACCATTAGATATTGAATTTATGAAGCAACTTCATAACAAAGTTAACATAGTACCTGTAATAGCGAAAGCTGATGTACTTACCAAAAAAGAAGTATTACGTTTAAAAAAAAGAGTTATGGAAGAGATTGAAGGCAATGGAATCAAAATATATCCTTTACCAGACTGTGATAGTGATGAAGATGAAGATTACAAAGAACAAGTACGTCAATTAAAAGAGGCTGTCCCATTTGCAGTATGTGGTGCCAATACCTTGCTTGAAGTCAAAGGAAAGAGAGTACGGGGTCGATTGTATCCGTGGGGTGTTGTTGAAGTTGAAAATCCTGATCATTGCGATTTTATTAAATTAAGAACGATGCTAATGTAAGTTATTTTTATTGTAATTATATGATATTATTGTGCAAATTAATCCGATACTTTTGTATTTATACAGAGTGAGGAAACAAGATCAGATCTTCCGAATAATTTTGAAAATATGCAAGATAGAAAAGAATACTAAATACAGAAATTGTAGAGTTTTAAGCTACCCATTACATAACAATACTATCAGACTGGCAAAATGTCGTTTTTTCTATGTAAATGAAAAGCGATTTTTTCATACAAAACAAACATTTTATTCTGTAATATTTTGTCCGCTTAATTCAATAACCTTTTGCCACCTGTTTGGTAGCTTCATGATTCCAGAAGAGAATTTTATTGGTGAAAAACTGATCCAAGTTCTGCTTGATGACCTTATCAGAATTGAATTTTTTCCCTACAAGGAATTTTGCAAGGAATGAAATCAATGGTAATCTGATAATGCAAGATCAGATGAATATGGTGGATATGGTAACACATCCCATCCAAACTGCAATAATTTCTGGCAGATGACTAACAATGTATGTAGTCTAGTGTGTCATGGTGAAAAACAACATCTTTATGATTCATCAGTTTTGAGCGCTTCTGCTTGATTGCTTCGTGTAATTTGTCCAATTGACGATAGTACAATTCTGAATCATTTGATTACTTTTAAGCAGTTCAAAAAAACACAATATCCACAATAATCATATCACAATAATTGTAATTTCACCAAACAAATAATAAAATCTTTCTTTGGTGAATGTCTGCTTTAGAAGTTTTGTGGCGGCTCATCATGTTTGTTCCACGATCTTTCTCGTACATTGTTGTAAACAAATCATTTTTCATCGCCAATTAATATTCGTTTCAAAAACAGATTGTTTTGCTCACGTTTTAGGAGAGAATTATTGATATTGATGAGATGAATTTCTTTGAGCTTGTGTGGAACTCAGATATCGAGTTTGCTGACGTATCCAAGTTTAAATGGTTTTCAATGCTCATATGTGATATGTTTAGCTTTTCAGCGATTTCCTGTATCGTATAATGGCGGTTGGATTCGAGCAATGCTTTTATTTTATCGTCATCGATCGTCTTAATTGGCTGGCCTGACTGTAGTGTATTTTTCCTAGACAAAAATCTTCTGAACGAAAACGAGCAAACTAACGCTAATATTGGCGTTCTGTTAAGGATTCCTCACCATATACAAGGTGCACAATTTATCTGAAGACATTGAAATATCTCGAGAACTATGCATTGGATAAAAAAAAGTGGTTAATGAAAGTTGTTAGTCTCGAAGGGAAACATCCAATGATACCAAACTCGACCTCCCACCCCATCCCCTGGGGGTGGGGGTTGGGGGTAACTTTGAAATCTTAAATGGAAACCCCCATTTTTTATTGCAGATACGGATTTTACGCCACAAAACACGTAAATTTTGTCCGAAACTTTTTTTTTGATTCGTGATAGATGGCGCTGTAATCGCAAAAAATTATATTTTCCGCAATTCTCCAGAAATGATCATTGGATTGAGAAATAAAAAATACCTGTTCAATATTTTTAAAGAACATAATAAAAGTTATTCCCTCCCCCATCCTCTCGGGGTAGGGTAAGTGATAACGTTCAAATCTCAAATGGGGACCCACATTTTTCATTGCAGAATTAGATTGTACGTGAAATTTTTATTGAAACAATTTTTTTCATTCGTGATAGATAGCGTTGAATTTTTCCGAGAAACTACTTTTAGCGTTACACAGGAACAACGACGAGGACGTAGTAATTTTATGTTCCCTTTGGGTGCTTTTTTAATGTGAGTCCCCTTGCTTCTGACAGATCGGGGTGCTTTTTTAATATGAGTTCCCTTGCCTCTCACTGTTCAATTAATTAGAGTAAGTGTTCGAAATTTTTACCTTCAACTTCAATACACTTATTGATCCTTTTTTCAAAAGACTGTACACAGGATAGAAGCATATCTGCGGGAGTTTCAGCGTAAGCGTTTCTTATGCATTCTACCATGTTTTTACGAGTTGTTGGCACTTGTTGATAAACCTTATCTTTTAGGTAACCCCACAGAAAGAAATCCGGCGATATCAAATCAGGCGACCTTTGGCCAGGCAGGCCAATTAATCGGGCCACCTCTGCCAATCCATCTCTGCCTTTTATAATAAGTCGTAGTTCGCCATACACCCACAGTGGCGCGTCGAGCAGTTCCCTCTTCGATTCGAGTTCCCATTTGAGATTTGAACGTTACCACCCACCCTACCCCGAGAGGATGGGGGGGGGAATAACTTTTATTGTGTTCTTTAAAAATATTGAACAGGTATTTTTTATTTCTCAATCCAATGATCATTTCTGGAGAATTGCAGAAAATATAATTTTTTGCGATTACAGCGCCATCTATCACGAATCAAAAAAAAAGTTTCGGACAAAATTTACTCATTTTATGGCGTAGAATCCGTATCCGCAATAAAAAATGGGGGTTTCCATTTAAGATTTCAAAGTTGCCCCCAACCCCCACCCCCAGGGGATGGGGTGGGAGATCGAGTTTGGTATCATTGGATGTCCCCCTTCGAGACTAACAACTTTCATTAACCACTTTTTTTTATCCAATGCATAGTTCTCGAGATATTTCAATGTCTTCAGATGAATCGTGCACCCTGTATAGCAGATAACTTTTGACGGGCTTGCGTTCTTTTAATTTTGGAAGTAAAAAAATAAAATATGGCGGAATGCTCGTTTTGATCTTTCATTTTTAACTCAATGCCAAACAATTCTACCAAATGATGCATTTTTTTTTTTTAAAGAAAGCTTTTTTTTTAAAGTCAGCTGTCAAATGATGTAAAGGTTATAGGATTTGAAGTGAAGTTAATTGCGTTTAATGACAAATAAAGCCATCTACGACACGAAAAGCGACATGACTTTGTTGCTAACCTGATAGTATGACTTTAAACAGCGTCAAGGCTAGGGGAAGGTCACCTTGAATTTTTTTAATAGAAATCCCTATTTTTTATTATATCATCTTTTTCTATCAGATAATTTAAACTTTTGTCAGGAACATTTTTTTACTCGTCTAATACTTTTGAGATATTTAATATTAATTGATAACTTTTTCAATATTTAGCTTACAATATTTCGGTAATTATTTGTTGAAAGAGAAAATGGTACTACAGACTTTTTTATTTTATTTGGTCTTAAGAATATATTGTTACAATAGTACCCTAACTTTTAATTTGATTTTGAAATTTTCAAAGATCAAGTTAACGAAAGATAGGGCACTATTGTAACAGCATATTCTTGAAACTACATAGAGTAAAAAAAGTCTAGTACTACTTTTTCTTCTGACAAATGGTTGTCAAGATATTGTAAGCTAAATGTAGAAAAAGTTACTAAATTTTCCTTAAATTTCTTCTAAAAAGATTTAGAAAAATAAAAAAATGTTTTAGATGAAACTTATTCAAATTAATTGGTAGAAAAAAATGATATAATAAAAAATTAGAGTTTCTATTTGAGGTTTTGAAGCTGATTTTGAGATCTTCATAACTGCTCCCAAGATCAAATGGACATCGCCATTTGATGCATTTGGTAAAACATTTGTATGCTGCGCTCGATTTTCAAGATATTCAGCTGGTACGAGTCTGATCTGGGATACTCTGTATACAGGGTGGGGTGTTATAAGTTTACAACCCGAAGTGTGAACGCGGCGTGCGGCAAGACGTAGATCCGGCGAGATAAAATAACGAATAGCGGCGCATTATCTTTCCCCTCGGCACGCACCGGCAACAGTTGCTGGATCGGCTGGGCCGCGCTGTGGCCTAAATAGCTGCAACGCTTCTCCAATCATCTATGTCGGCGCGCTCCCATTCCTCAGATTTCTGTCATCAATAACTCGATAATTGCGAATCTCGCAAAACGGTATGAGACTTTTATGTTTGTCTTAACCCAATCTACCTTCACACTTCGGGTTGTAAACTTATAACCCCCCACCCTGTATATTGTACAGCCAATACAATACTGTAGTGACTGCTCCTTTGGATTGATATCAATTAGTATTGATTAGTGTAGATAATTGTATTGGTCAGATGTTTTCTATGAATACATTTTCTATGGAAATGAATAAACAAAGGATGACAAAAGAATGAGTTGTCGGGCCGATTTGATGTGTGGCGAATCCGAGTCCGTGAGATCACGTTATTTTGATTATTTTTAATATGCTATAAATATGAACTTGTACTTACTGACTTTTGAAAATTTCAAAATCATCAAATTAACAAAAATCAGGGCGCTAGTATAACAATATATTCTTAAGACTAAATAAAGCAAGAAAGTCTAGTACCACTTTTTCTTCCGACAAATAGTTAGCGAGATATCGTAAGTTAAATATTGAAAAAGTTATCAAGATTTCCTCAAATATCTCAAAAATATCAGACAAAAAAATGTTTTAGACAAAAGTTGTTCAAATTAACTAGTAGAAAAAGACAGTGTAATAGAAAATAAGGGTTCCCGTTTAAAAAACGCAAGTTGACCTTTAAATGACCTTGAAAATAGAGGTCAAGGTCAAAGTTAAGGTTATTATAAGGTAGCTTATTTAAACCCCTACAACTTTTCTTCATTTTTCTTAAAACTTCAATACTGAGGAGTTATGAGGGTGGTCCGTTATTTTTGGGACACCCTGTATATGTGCCCATAGTCCATACTGATAGCTTCCGCTGAATATATGCATATATGCGTCCATAACATTCAACGGGTTAAATATTTAATTAAATTCAATCTCATGCATGTGTAGTTATATTGCACCCATTAAATACAGTTACATTGTCATAATGTAACGAAATGTAACACGTAATACGTATAATGTATACGTTACAAGCAACATATACAGAATGTACGTAAAGTATCGAAACCTCTTAATATCTCGGAAAATACACATTTTAGAAAAAAATGTTTGATACAAAGTTACTACAGTTTTATAAAGCGCATTATATGGTAATATTATTATGACCTTAAATAGCGTTGTCAAGATCACGTAAAGATCATTTTAAATTTCTTAAATGGAACCCCCTATTTTTCATTACATATTCTTGTATCTTATCTCGAGGGATTTCCAAAACACTTGCTCTTTTTTTGTTTACGGGAGGGAAGTCCTTATGGATAGCCCTCCCTTCTTGGGGAAATGGGTGGGGTTATGTCGGATTCTTACCGGCTTAAACCCTCCCGGGGTGCTTGTTAGGCGGGCTGGAGAGGGGGGAGTCGGGAGCACTGCGTCAGCATTCCCTCCCCGACACCCCGGCCCTGGGGTTCTCCGCGAGCCTCTCGCCCGAGTGCCGCGCTCCTCCCCCTTCAGGGGGGGCGCGGTGCCCCGACCGGTTACCCGATCGGGTTGGCCTCCTAGCCCGATTGGAGGAGACAGGGGACACCCACCCCTCTCTCCTAGCCCCCCTCGTTAGTCGAGGAGGAGGCGGGGATGGGGCCCGTCCCCAACCGAGACACCTACTCCCCTCTTCCTCCCTTACAGGCCTAGGCCTGTGGCCCCTCCCCCCTCTGCGGACGGAGGCGGGCCCGAGGCGGTCGAGGCGGCTCCTCGACCAGCGCCACCTCGGGCCCACTATCCAGACTGGGGAAGCGCCGCCCTCTCTATCGCTCCTTGCGACGGATGCTAGGACAGCGCCTCCATTCGGCGGCCTTCTTGCGGGACATGACGTCCTCCGTGAAGGAGGCCGCCGCCGACCAGATCTCCTCGCTCCTGCACATGGCGTTTACCAGGCGCAGGAGCTAGAGGTCTTCCCCGGCGCAGCCCACTGCCCGAGCGACGACATGGCGCTGCTGGTTCCATGCTTCGCATGAGGCCAGCGTATGTTCCACCCTGACCTTCAGCTTCGGGCAATGGTGGCATCGAGCGGTGGATTCCTTTTGGATCCGGTGCAGGAACCGGCCAAAACACCCATGGCCGGTTAACAACTGCACCAGACAGTACGTAAGTCCGCGTCCCCTCCTGCTCGCCATTTCGGCGAGACAGCGGCGGACGGCTTCGGCCGTTCGAAGCCCGGGTCCGCGGGGTCGGCCAGCATGTCCTCCCACCGTACCATTACCCGGGCTCTGGCCTGAAACTTCAGGGCCGCCAGGTCCCTAGCCAACACCACCTCCATCTCCCCGCGGAGCTCCTGCACCCTCCAATAGAGGGTGCATCGCTCTTCGGCGATAAGCTCCACGGGGGGAGGCCGGCCAGGGTCGTCGCCGCCATATACGAGACAGTGCGGAACGCCCGAATCGCCCTCACGATCACCGACCGCAATGCCTGACGCATCAGGTGCTTGTTGCGGTCGGTGGCCATAAGTTGGGACGCCCATATGGGTGCCCCATAGAGGGCGACCAAGAGAACCACACTTACATATAAGCGGCGAGCGTGCCATCTAGGGCCCCCTGGGTCTGCATCAACCTGACAAGCGTCAGGACGATTTTGGACCTGGGGGGCCAGCCACCCGAAGTACAGCTCAAAGTTCCACCTGTCCTCCAACATCAGACCCAAATATTTCATACTGGGCCCGATGCGGACGCGGACTCCGTCCACCATGCCCCGGGACCACCGTGACCCGCGCTCTGGCGGCGCTCCGCGGCTGCCGTCGTGAAAATAGACGGCCTCCGTCTTACGGGGCGACACCTTAAGGCCCAGGCTCCCGATGGAGCCCATCACTGATGCCAGCGCCGCCTCGGCTCGGAGGCAGGCATTCCCCCAATCCTTCCCCCCAGCCACTACTGGTGTCATCTGCGTAGCAGATGACGTGGCAG
This sequence comes from Harpegnathos saltator, assembly GCF_003227715.2. Classification (NCBI taxonomy): domain Eukaryota; kingdom Metazoa; phylum Arthropoda; class Insecta; order Hymenoptera; family Formicidae; genus Harpegnathos; species Harpegnathos saltator. Next base: position 154,771 of record NW_020229943.1, read on the forward strand.
CCGGAGGGGAGGACGGAGCGAAGTACCCGGTCGAATGCGATATCCCACAGTAGGGCTTTCCAAAACACTATAATTAAATGTTTTTTCATTAGGTATTTTTCGAGTTACAAGACTTAAAAGTTGCAGTACTGCCGACATTAGCTTTACTCAAGGTTTACCGCATGGAAATTGCATGGTCGGATTTACATCTCTTTTGCAAGTTCGCGCGCGAGCGTGTGACGTGTGGCCTCGTGTGTGCATACATACATATTTTTATTTAAGTGTGCGTAAATACCGTCACATGTTTCTGAGCGTTTGCATTCATAATAAATGCTCAAATTGCTGGCCATTAACACTCTGACAGTATGCCAGTCTAATGTTAAAATTGGAAATAGGATTTTCGCACACAAAAATGAAAATAGCAAAATCGACGGTACATCTTACACACGCACACACAAAAGACGTGTAAATTCGACCATGAAACTCCCACGCGGTAAACCTTGAGTAATGCTAATGCCGGCGGTACTGCAACTTTTAAATCTTGTAACTCGAAAAATAATTGAAAACTGACGAAGAAACATTTAATTATAGTGTTTTGAAAAGCCCTCGAGATAAGCTACAAGAATATGTATTGAAAAATAAGGGGTTCTATTTAAGAAACTTAAGATGACCTTTTCTTTTTTTTTTTATTACGGTGGGAAAATCCTCATATCCCCGCCCCTTGGGAAGGATGAGGATTATGCCGGATTCTTACCAGCTAAAACCCCACCGGGGTGTCTGCCAGGCGAGCGGGAGTGGGGGGAATCGGGGGAACTACGCCGGTATTCCTTCCCCGACACTCTGGCCCTGGGGCTCTTAGGGAGCCCCTCGCCCAAGTGCCGCGTCCCTCCCTTTCAGGAGTGTGGCGCGGTGCCCCGACCGGTCACCCGGTCGGATTGGCCTCCTGGTCCAATCGGAAGAGAGAGGGGACACCCATCCTCTCTCCTAGCCCCCCTTGTTGGTCGAGGGGGGGCGTCTCCAAACGGGACTCCCACTCCCCCTCTTCCTCCCTTACCGTCGCGCAGGGAGTGGCAGGCTCTAGGCCTGTCGCCCCTCCCCCCTGCGCGGACGGAGACGGGCCCGAGGCGGTCGAGAAGGCCCCTGACGGATCAGGAGTGGCTCCTCGACCGCCACCTTCGGGCCCGCTGTCGAGGCACATTAAAATGATCTTCACATGACCTTGATAACTATTCAAGGTCATAATAATATTGCCATGTAATGCACCTTAATGCCATGTAAAACCTTACTAACTTTGTATGAAACATTTTTTTCTAAAATACGTATTTTCTGAGATATTAAGGGATTTCGATATTTTTCGTACACCCTATATGTTAGTTGTAATTTCCCATTCATAGAAAGTTGTACTTATACGGGGTCCCACATAATACATGGACGTCCAACAGACGTCCAGTGGACGTTCGAATTTGGACTTCGGGACGTCCATAAGACATCCAAGAAAATCCGACGGACGTTCATAGGACATCTATAGAATGTTCGTTTTTCACAATTCTGGACGTCCATAGAATATCCAAATCAAGGATCTAAAATGGGCATCATTCTCAATTCTCCACTATTTGTAATTATAAGCAAAATAAACATTCAAAAATACGTAAAGGAAAGGTTTATCAACAACAAAAAAATTCTGAAATGCAAAAAATATTAATTTTTATAATATATCAATATGTAAAATTTAATTTCAAAATTATTAAATTAACAAAAGTTAGGGCATTACTATAGTAATATATTCTTGATAGTAAATAAAGTAAAAAAGTATAATATTATTTTTTCTTTTGACGAATAGTTAACGAGATATCGTAAGTTAAATGTTGAAAAAGTTACCAAGTTTTCCTTAAATATTTCACAAAATATTAGGCAAATAAAAAATGTTTCAGACACAAGTTGTTAAAATTAATTTGTAGAAAAAGAAAATATAATAAAAAATTGGAGTTTCTATTTTAAAAAATTAAATTGACCTTCAATTGACCTTGAAAATGCCGCCCAAATAAGAAACAGATAATGCCATTCTCTTTCCCCTTCGAAATCATGGAATACATGTTTTAGCTTTTTTTAATATCTTTCACAGTTTTCGAGATTTTTTACCTGTTACGTTTGAAATTTAGCATCCTCTATATACAGGGTGTCCCATTTAACCTGACAAATCGTAATATCTGGAAAACTACATGTCGGATAAAAAAAGTGGGTAATGAAATTTGTTCGTCTCGAAGGGGCACATCCAATGACATCAAACTCGACCTCCCACCCCACTCCCGGAAGGTGGGGGTGGGGGGCAACTTTGAAATCTTAAATGGGAACCCTCATTTTTTATTGCAGATTCGGATTCTACGCCACAAAATACGTAAGTTTCGTCCGAAGCTTTTTTTTTTATTCGTGATAGATGGCGCTGTAATCGCAAAAAATTAGATTTTCTGCAATTCTCCAGAAATGATCATTGGATTGAAAAATAAAAAGATACCTGTTCAATATTTTTAAAGAACATAATAAAAGTTATTCCCTCCCCATCCTCTCGGGGTAGGGTGGGTGATAACGTTCAAATCTCAAATGGGGACCCACATTTTTCATTGCAGAATTAGATTGTACGTGAAATTTTTATGGAAACAATTTTTTTCATTCGTGATAGCGTTGAATTTTTCCGAGAAATTACTTTCAAAATTTCTCCTACATTCGCCATAAATGAAAATCATTTCAATTTTTTCTTGCACAGTTACATAATCCATGATGCAAAGTCAGAAGAGAATGATAGTGGCATGGAACACTCTTCAAAAATTGATTAAGCACCTCTCCTGATTAGAAAGGTAAGTGTCTAATAATGATCGTCTCTTAAGTTCTATGGGCGCGGACGATGAAGAGATGCCACTAACAAATTAATTATGCAAAATCACTCCGATGGTGAGAGGCGAGTGGACTCACCTAAAACAAGTACCCAAGTATTGGGTGAGTGCAAAAGTTCGTGCGGAGTTTCAATAGATGGAGTTATAAGCGTAAAGTGTTGTCATTAATACTTCCATCTACATATTATATAACGTTGGAAAGGTGACGTCTTCAGCTGTTATTAAAAAAAAAATCATTTGTTTTCATACAAACTGCTTCGAGAAATATCACTTTAAAAATGAGTATCGATAAGGTGCATTTACGGCATGTTATGCTTTACGAGTTTCGGAAGGGAATAAACGTTGCCGCAGCCGTAAAAAACATTCAGAATGTTTATCAGGATGAAGCACCAGCTAAACGAACTGTGGAAAAATGGTTTGCTAAATTTCGGCGCGGAGAATTTAACCTTGAAGACGAGCCACGCTCTGGTCGACCTTCTGACATTGATGACGATGTTTTGCGTACTTTAGTGCTCAATAATCCGCGAATTTCAACAGAAGAAGTTGCTACAGCACTAAACGTTGACCGATCAACCGCTTTTCGGCGTTTAAAAAAGATGGGATTCGATTTGAAGCTCGATATATGGGTGCCCCATTTGCTGACCGAGAAGAACAAAATCAAGCGAATTTCTGCAGCCGTTTCTTTACTCGGGCGGCTCAATAACGAGTTGTTTTTGGATCGACTAGTGACGGGCGATGAGAAATGGGTCCTCTACAACAATGTTCAGCGCAAACGGACATGGAAACAATCAGGTGAGCATGGTGACGCAATGCCAAAGGCCAGTTTGCACCCGATGAAGGTGATGCTCTCTGTTTGGTGGGATTGCAAGGGCATAATCTATTTCGAGCTTCTCCCCGCTGGCGAAACGATTGATTCGGACAAGTACTGTCGCCAATTAACCAATCTGAATCGAGAAATAAAAGAGAAACGTCCGATTTTGTCAAATCGCAAGGGAGTCGTCTTTCATCACGACAACGCCAGACCACACGTTTCGAAAAAGACGCTGCGCAAACTGAAGAGCCTGAAATGGGATGTCTTAACGCATCCACCGTATTCTCCTGATATCGCACCATCTGACTATCACTTGTTCCGGTCATTGCAAAATTATTTAAATGGAAAAAACTTTGACTCTTTGGAGGCCTTAAAAAACGGCGTCTCTTCGTTCTTCGAATCTAAACCGCGCAGTTTTTATGATCGAGGCATCCGTATGCTGCCAGAACGTTGGGAAAAGATTATAGAAAACGATGGAGAATATATCATTGATTGAATAAAGATTTTTGTTTGCCTAATCACTGTGTGACTTTTACTCACAAACTCCGCACGAACTTTTGCACTCACCCAATAGAAGGGAACAGAAAGCTACTACGTCCTCGTCGTTGTTCCTGGGTAACGTTAAAAGTAGTTTCTCGGAAAAATTCAACGCTATCTATCACGAATGAAAAAAATTGTTTCCATAAAAACTTCACGTAAAATCTAATTCTGCAATGAAAAATGTGGGTTCTCATTTGAGATTTGAACGTTACCACCCACCCTACCCCGAGGGGATGAGGGGGAATAACTGTTTTTATGTTTTTTAAAAATATTTTTAAAAATATTGAACAGGTATCTTTTTATTTTCAATCCAATGATCATTTCTGGAGAATTGCAGAAAATCTAATTTTTTGCGATTACAGCGCCATCTATCACGAATAAAGAAAAAAGTTTCGGACGAAACTTACGTATTTTGTGGCGTAGAATCCGAATCTGCAATAAAAAATGGGGGTTCCCATTTAAGATTTCAAAATTGTCTCCCACCCCCACCCTCGGGAGTGGGGTGGGAGGTCGAGTTTGATATCATTGGATGTCCCTCTTCGAGACGAACAAATTTCATTACCCACTTTTTTTTATCTGACATGTAGTTTTCCAGATATTACGATTTGTCAGGTTAAATGGGACACCCCGTATATACAAACGAAATTTAAACAAGCCTTAAAGCATACTTAGTGCGCATTAGTGCAAGCAATCAAATTCACTATAAAAATTTTTGGATAATGACCATTGACGTCCAACATTGGACATCCTATGGATGTCCTAATATGGACGTTTTGATAAGTCCAAAATCGAATATACGATGGACGTCCATTTCACATTCATGGACGTGTTGACGTAAAATGGACATAAAATGGACGTCCATAGGACATCTTGTACTATCTGGGGTGTTTCTGAGTGGTTTGTACAATCTTTCAGGATATGTTCCAGGGACCAAAACAAGCAGAAAATATCATATGAACATGGGGTCGAAAACGCTTACTTACTAAAGTTATGACGATTCGAAATTTTCCTGCAATAGAAAAAGAATTACGACAATTCAAAGAACCGTCTTAAGAAAAATTTTCTCTTTTCAACATCAGATTTAAACAGTTCTCGAACAGTTCTTGAAGCACTGTTGGCTGTTACCGGCTTGAATTGTTCAATTTCTCATAATCGCCGATTAACTGCTGAACGTTTGATGGTTTGGAATTCGACGGCCTGGAGTTTCTTGCTACATTCGAGCTTTTCATTTGTTTTTTGTTTTGTTTTTGTTTTGTTTTGAAGTAAGACTATGTAATTTGACGTAATAAGTTTAATTATTAAAAAATTTCAAAGCATCATAATTCCAAAAGCAAGCATTTCAGTTGAAAATATCCTACAAAGCTCATTTGTAAGCCTATTTTAAAAATATAAATAAATATTCATTTGAAGAATTGGCGGATATCCATCTGATGTATGGCCGTGCCGGTGGAAATGGATCGGTTAGCCTCTTGAATGTACCAAGAAACTTTTCCAGACCGTCAAACTCCAAATCATCAAACATTTGCAGCAGTTGATCGCTGACTACGAGAAACTGAGCAATTCAAACAGCCAAGAAACTGGTGTTTCAAAAACTGTTCAAACAATTGATGTTGAAGAAAATATTTTAGATCGAGTTGGCAACAATCCCAGCATTAGTACAAGAAAAATTGCAGCAGCAGAACATATATCTTACATTATCATATGGAGAGTTCTGCATGAATAGCTACTTTATCCATATCATTTGCAGAGAGTCCAGAGACTCTCTCCAGCAGATTTTCTAGCAAGATTGGTGTTTTCTCAATGATTTTTACAGCAGTGTGTGGATCTAGTTTTTAATTCTTTTTTACTTTTTACGGATGAAGCTGGTTTTAACAGGGATAGAATAATTAATTTTCACAATAATCACCTCTGGGCAGAAAAAATCCTCACGGTATTGTGAAATTTTGGCATCAGCAGCAATTTAGCCTGAATGTTTGGGCAGGAATTATCAGCGATCACTTGATTGGGCCGTATTTTTTACCAGCAAGATTAAATGATGAAACTTATCGCGATTTCCTAGAAAATCAACTTCCAAGACTCCTAGAGAATATGCTATTGCCTATATGACAAAGAATGTTGTTTATGCATGACCACCCTATTTCAGTCGATTCGCCAGATAATTCTTAAATGCCACCTATAAATGCCACCTTAAATGTGATCTATTCTGGTCGATAGATAGGTCGGGGGAGACCGTGGCCAGCATGCTCACCTGACATGAATCCATTGGATTTCTTCTTCTGGGGGTATTTGAAAACTCTTGTTTATTCTATCCCAATACCACATGTTACAACTCTTCGTCAGCGGATCTTGGATGGCTGCAACATCATCCATAATATACCTGGTATTTTCCAACGGGTTCGCCAATCAATGCGGCGACGTGCACAGGCTTCCTTGGAATCTAATGGAGGCCATTTTGAGCATTTACTATAGCAAGTGTATTGTCTTGTTATATCCGTAGAAATAAATAAATGCGGTAAATATAGAGAATTTAGGCCTATACGCCGATTTTGATGAGACTAGGCTTCGATGCGTTTTTGCACGAGAAACAACTTTTTCCTCTGGCAAAATCGGCGGTCTGCCCCACGAAGCGAGATATTAAACGTTAAAGTTGACGACTATACAAATTTCACATAGTGTGAATTTAAACAAAGTTTCACAAGTGGTACATGGCTAGCCAATACTAATCTCGATATTACGATAATTGTCCGTTTTATTGGGTACTTTCTGATGATACGTCCTCCGACTATACAGGATGATTGAAAACAACTTTCGACCCCCTACCCGTACCGCCCCTTCGGTGTGTGTGTATGTGTGTGTATACATGTTCGGTACAAACATTCGGCTAGTTATTTCAACAGTCTTATCATGATCTTGACAATATATATGAAGATCAAAGTCAAAGTCACTTACTGTTCTCATATACACGTTGGAACAAAAACAATTCTCGTGTTGTCACGATACAAAAATTATAAGTTATATTCTCCGATCGACGATCGAATACTTTAGTTCATTGTTAGTGGTCTTGTGATTATAATTTATGGAAAAATGAAATTATTTGAATTTCTATCGATGTGTGAGCGCCAAAATGAATTAATAGAATTTTTGCGAAAATGTGGCATAACAAATACGGAAATGATATGTCCGCGATGTAATAATAAACTTGCTTTAAATATGTCGACATTGTTTCGGTGTCGAAAAGTGATTATTAAACACAAAAATAAAAAGAAAAAAATTTCATACAGTGTGAATTTAAACAAAGTTTCACAAGTGGTACATGGCTAGCCAATACTAATCTCGATATTACGATAATTGTCCGTTTTATTGGGTACTTTCTGATGATACGTCCTCCGCGCTCTGCATTCTATAAAGAAGAATTAGAACTCAGCGATAAAACTATTGTTGATTGGTCAAGTTTTTGTCGTGAGGTAAGTTATACTTTATTTACTAATTATATTTCCTTTTAAGGAAAATATTTTCTATTTTGAACTGTATTTCATCCCAGGTGTGCGTTCTTTGGCTTGAAAATCAACAAAATCCAATTGGCGGAGAGGAAATTGTTGTCGAGATAGATGAAGCAAAAATTGGGAAGCGTAAATACAACCGCGGACGTCTAATCACAGGCAAATGGATTTTCGGTGCCTTTGAGCGAGGTACAGGCAAAACCTTTATTGTGTCGGTCGAAGATCGTACCAAAGAAACATTGTTGAATATTATAAAAAAATGGATTTTGCCAGGAACAACGATAATGTCGGATATGTGGAGGGCATACAATTGCTTAAATGACGAAGGCTTTATTCACTTAACTGTAAACTACTCAATGAATTTTGTAGATTCCGGAACTGGTAAGTTATAAAATGTGTAATACTTGTATATGTACAACTTGTAGACAACAAGAATATAAAGTAATATTGTTATAGGAGCTCATACCCAGAATATTGAACGAACGTGGCGAGAAGTTCGAGCCAATATTTCACGCTACGGAACACGAGAAAAATATTTAATCGGATATATAGCAGAACTTTTCTTTAAACGGCGATACAAATTTAACGACCGAATAGTTGGTTTCTTCGAAGCCATCGGACAATTTTTTCCACCAGGATGGAATACAACTGACCCATGATTAATTCGTATCTATATTTCATAAATAAAACATACATAATTAAGAAATCACATATCAGAATTTAACATTTTCTTTTCATTTTTGTGGCGATGTTCTCTTCACTCAATATGTATTTTGCAAGACGAAGTGAAGTTGTATAACGTAACCTAAACCAAATTTCAGTTCTAAATAAATCGCTTATTAATCTTTCTTACTGTAAAAAATAATTATTGTTAGTGAAGTATTGTTGGCGAAGTGACGGCGGGGGGCTGCGCCCCCCCGCCTTTTTAAAAAATAACCAAACCTAACCTAGGTTAGGTTAGGTTAGGTTATTTTTTAAGAAGGCGGGGGGCTCCGCCCCCCGCCGTCACTTTACCAACTGCATCCTCTAAAGTGCATAATTACCCTATTGCCAACTTTAACGTTTAATATCTCGCTTCGTGGGGCAGACCGCTGATTTTGCCAGAGGAAAAAGTTGTTTCTCGTGCAGAAACGCATCGAATAAGCCTAGTCTCATCAAAATCGGCGAATAGGCCTAAATTCTCTATATTTACCATAAATACAGTTTGGAACTTCTATACAATTTAACCTTATAATTTATTCTACTGCAGGAAAACTTTAAATCATTATAACTCTAGAAAGAAGCGTTTTCGACCCCATGTTCATATGACATTTTCTGCTTGTTTTGGTATCTGGAACATATCTTGAAAGTTTGTGTAGACCATTCAGAAACATCCTGTATAACAGAAATATTGCATGTTACTAAAATGTTATATAACTATTATATAACTGTAATATGGTTATATAAAAAATTATCCCTAATTTTCTCGTGTCTTGCGTCCGTCGATAGCTTCGATTTCAAGCGGTGCAAGCGGTCACCCATCCATAATGCTGACCACGCTAAGCTTTATTTAACTTGAATTCATTAACTTGAATCGAGTGGCATGCAGTAATCTCAATGACTCGAACGATGTTCTTATGACTTGTACTTATATGATATATCTTTATAACATTCATTGTATATCCTTGGAGGATATACATATGAATTATAATAACATTATAACCTTTTTTGTCAAAAATTAAAACAACGCAACAACATTTGATATGTGACGAATATAAATATAGACTATGTCTCAAAATTATTGATAATGGAATATAATAGTAAACCCCCCAAAAAATAATTTGAAATAAATTCAAGGAAGTCTAAATAAAAAATTTTAATTATTAAATCCAAAAAAATATTTTGAAAAATATCTCAAATCGTACTTTTCATCAACATAGTATTTTTTAATGAAATAGAGTTTTTATTTTTTAAAATAATATTGTAAAAATATAATATTTTAATGAAACAACTCAAAATCAAACATGTAAGAATATTAAGTCTAAAGAAATTTTTCTCTGTGTGAGTTTTGTATAATATACAAGTGTTCTTAAACGTTTAAATAGTATAAGTGTGGATATCCCCATGAAAACAGGAACGTTGTGTCCACGTGAAATCCATGTGGTTTTGTGGATTCCACATGAATCCAACGTGCATTTCACGTGGATTCGACGTACGTTTTTGGAGGATATACATATGAGTATGCATTATGAAAGTCAATATATTAGGTGTGTGAATTCGGTTCGCTTTTTTCTTCCAAAAAAAGATTTTAGTATGAAAAACATGAAAAAGTGCACTAATCAAAGTATTTGCCATCACTTGCTATTATTTTTTCTCATCTGTCTGTCAGTTGTTGCATTCCGTGACGGAAAAACGACTCGTCCTTCGAAGCGATCCATTCATTGAGCCATTTCTCTATTTCTCCATAATTGTTGAAATGCTGGTCCGAAAGCCCGTGTGTCATCAATCTGAACAAGTGATAATCGGATGGAGCAATGTCTGGTGAATACGGCGGGTGAGGTAAAACGTCCCAGCCAAGTGCTTCCAAGGTGGCCTTCACAATCTTTCCAACATGTGGCCGAGCGTTATTGTGCTGGAAGATCACTTTGTCGTGTCTCTTTGCATATTCCGGCCGCTTATTCTTCAATGTGTTGTTTAAACGGATCAATTGTTGTTGGTAAAGTTCGGCAGTGATGGTTTAGCTCTGTTTTAATAGTTCATGATACACTACACCCTTCTGGTCTCACCATATACAGAGCATTACTTTCTTGCCGTGAATATTCCGCTTTGGTATCGATGTGGATAGTTTTCCTGGATCGCTAATGGATTTCCTTCGTTTGGGATTATCGAAATATATCCACTTTTCGTCTCCAGTCACAATACGAAGCAAAAAACCTTTTCTTTTTCGCTTGGCAAGCAAGATTTCAGACATAGTTTTTCGTCCCTCGATGTTTTTTTCTTTCAGTTCGTATGGCACCCATCTTCCTTCTTTGTAAATCTTTCCCATGGTTACCAAACGCACAGAAATTGTTGATCGATCAACATTCCACAATTGCGCGAGCTCATGTTGTGATTGACACGGATCTTCATCGATTGGCGCCTGCAATTCCTCGTTCTCGAACTTTTTCGGCTGACCTGGACGAGGTTTGTCATCGACACTAAAATTATCACTTTTAAAACGTCGAAACCATTCTCTGCATGATTTATTGGTGGCAGCACTTTCACCATAAGCTTCTACAAGCATTCGATGAGCTTCAGCGGCTGTTTTCTTCAAATGAAAACAGAAAATGAGAACTTCTCGGAAATTATGCTTTTTTAGCTCGAATTTTGACATTTTCGAATCAGATAAACACGATGTTATTGTTACAAACCCAAACGTTTAACGTTAAACATTCAACTGAATATTATTGCCAGATATCAAAACTAAAAAATAAAGCCTTTTGCAGACATTAGAGGTTAGAAAATTATATAATACAGCAATTGATCGTCAGATGGACCGAATTAATTCACACATCTAATAAATAGGCAATACGGTCTACTCAAGCGCGATGAAGGCATTAAGTACAGAAAAACATAGAACTACACAACAAAGCATCCACAAAGCATCCTCAAAAAAGCGGAACAGAATTTCTGATTGATTAGCCTTCCACAATTTCATTTATTTGTTATTGTTCCGCTTTGTTATTTCTTTCTTTATCGGAATGCCCTTATTCGCAATAGGAAGCATTTGCAGCTTTTAATAGATGCATGAATAATTATGTTATATAACATCAATGTAATATGAACGTAATTACTATTATATAACGTGTTACATTACTGTTATATTATTATTATAATGTTATCTTCAGTTTATAACAAAAGAATATAAAAGATATACAGGGTGAGCAAAAAATACCAGGACCCCGAAATATATCAAGAAATATAATTCTTATGACAAAATGTTTCAGACAAAAGTTGTAGGTTTTCAAGTAACGCATTACATAGCAATATCAGTATGGCCTTGAATAGTATTATCAGCGTTACGTGAAGGTCATCTTAAATTTCTTAAATGGAACTCGCTATTTTTCATTACATATTCTTGCAGCTTATGTCAAGGGATTTCTAAAACACTATAACTTAATGATTTTTCGTTAAATATTTTGCGAGTTACAAGATAAGTTCTTGTAGCACTTCTTCAGATCTTTTCAAAGCTTACCCACTTTACCCACTTTAAGTAAGTTATTTCGAAATTATCGAGCTTTTTAAGATGTCTAGTTCACGGCGAGATCGCCAATTGTCCAGCCAACAGAAGCAAGACTGTCCAGCCAACTAAGGCAAGACTGTCCAGCCAACTAAGGCAAGACTGTCCAGCCAACTAAGGCAAGACTGTCCAGCCAACTAAGGCGAGACTGTCCAGCCAACTAAGGCAAGACTGGAAAGGTTTATAACAATTGTTAAAAATATCCACTATCAACAGTTTGACAAAAAGCTACCCTATCGTAAAAAGATGAAACGGCATTTTGAATATAATCAATAGGAATAATAGCAGCTTCATCAAGAATCCGATTTCGTAAATCATCCAGATTTTATGGATTCGTTTTATAAACTCTGTTTTTTAAATAACCCCACAGAAAGTAATCAAAAAGTGACAAATCTGGCGATCGAGGAGGCCATTCTACAGGTCCTCTTCTACCTATCCATCGCTGAGGAAACACTGTGTCCAAATAATTACGGACGTCCCTTCCGTAATGTGGGGGGGGGCACCATCTTGTTGGAACCATATATGCTCGAAGTTGTCATCCATGATTGCTTGTATCGCTGGAACTATTTCGTTTCTTAGCATATTCTCATATTTTATCGTCGTTAGATATCCGTCAATAAAGAGTGGACCTATGAGAACATTATTCAAAATGCCTACCCAAACATTCACTTTCTGTGGATACTGCGTGTGTGTTTCTTCAATCCAGTGAGGATTTGTATGTGACCAAAATCTACAATTGTGTCGATTAACTTGGACATTTAACTGAAATGTTGCTTCATCTGAAAAGACTATATTTGACAGATAGTTAAAATCTTCATCTTTTCTTTCCATCATTAACTCACAAAATTCAATGCGCTTATCAAAATCATCATCACTTAACTCTTGTACGAGGTGGGCTTTATAAAGATGAAATTTAATAATTTTAATATTAATTTAATAAGTTTTAATATTTCAAGCACAGATTTTTTATCTAGATCATTTTGCTGTCTTACTTTGCGGGTAGAATCATGCAGATTTTCAATGAAGGATTAAACATCTAATGATTCTTCTGGATTTGTTGCTGATGCAGGTCTACCTGATATTGCACAATTTTTCACACTACCAGTTTCCTCAAAACGCTTTATTGTTCTCTTAACAATAGATTTTGAAATGGCAGTATCTTAATCACGAAATGTTTAATTAAAAAGCTACTTTATATCATTATACGACCTTAATCGATCACCCCATCCTCTCATTATCAGAAGAGATATGCTCTATGTTCTCGCTCTGAAAGACGTAGCATATTGACAAGCTGAAGAATTAGACAAACCGAATAAATTAATACTAGGATCAATTCAAAATTTCTCTAAAGACAATGCTGAAGAATAATAACTGAATGAAATGCAAGTGACGATAGCTAATGCTGTTTTTTAACTATTGCTCGAATTCGAAACTCAAAATATTTAATATTCCTTTCACTTTATATTTTAAGAGAAAGTCGAAATCGCGCAGGCGTGCAACCTCCACGCGGTACACCTTGGATAATGCTAATGCCGGCGGTACTGTAACTTTTAAATCTTGTAATTCGCAAAATACATTCAGTTATAATGTTTTAGAAAGCCCTCAAGATAAGCTACAAGAATATTGTCGCGCACTCGCGAGACGAATTCCGACGCGCGGAGAGGAATCACTGAAACACTGGGTAAAAGAACGAAAAGCTTTATTTACAGCAAAGCTGAACCGCCGCAAACTCTCTTGCGCGAGAATTATAAAAACAGAGCCGACACCGAACGCTGCACATCAGCCCGTATTGACGACTCTACCCAGGTAGAACATAGAAGTCATAATGATGTCAATATGACTTTATTTGTCAATTAAACGTCACTGACAATAACAGAACAGACAATAACACAAAAATGATATAAAAATGGCAAAAGTATATACCCAGGTAAAACAAAAAATCATAATAATATAATTATGATATAAAAAAAAAGTCATTTTAAGACAAATCAAGATGATGTCATTCGATATAGTTTTCGTGATGATTTGATGATGTTTTTTTGATATTGAAATGACGTTATGGTGACTTTTAGAACTGTACATTAAAATAGAAAGTCACAATAATATCAAAGTGACGTCAAAATAACGTCAAAATGACAAGAAAATGATTTAATCATGATTATAAAGTGTGTTTTTATAGTCTTTTATTATTCATTTTGAAGTCATTGTGATTTTTTGTTTAAAGGATAATATAGCTTATATCCATACATATACAATGTCCGAAAAACATTTTAGAGATATCATATTTCTAAAATGTTTTTTGGACATGTATATGTATTTATACATGTATGTATTTATACATGTATTTGTGTATGTATAGATAAGAAATATAGGGTAAAAATGTAAATATAAATATTGGGGTGTTATTTTGAGAGTTTTCTTGGGTGTTATTTTGAGAGTTTTCGTTGAGCGTTAACCCTCATTTGAGTGTAATCTTCAATTGATCCGAAATCACATCCAATTTGAGTGTTTTTTCGGTGTATAACACTCAAAGTTCAGCGTTTTTATCAGTGTTTAACATCCAAAGTTAAGCGTTTTTTGAGTGCTAACATCCAAAATTGAGGGTTTTTTTTCCATAAGGGCTAATATACATATATCAGGTGTAGTAAAAAGAAATCCATTACTTTTGCATGAAATTGAAGGCTTTAATTACCATAGAATTTAGGCTTTAATTACCATTAGAATGATCCGATTTAGGTCAAATATGCGCCGTTTTGTTCGATAACTTGTTGCCATTTTGAAGGTAATTTCATTATGCCTCTCTTATAGAAGCCCTCGTCTCTATTGGCAAAAAATTGAGACAGTCGATTTTCACAAGCCTCTCTTGAAGCGAATTTTTCACCAGCAAAATTGTTCGCCATGAACAGGAACAGATGGTAATCACTTGGTGCCAGGTCCGGACTATAAAGTGGATGCATAAGAACCTCCCAACCAAGCTCCCGGAGCTTCTGGCGAGTCACTATCGATGTGTGTGGCCTGACGTTGTCCTGATGGAACACAATTCCTCTCCTATTGGCCAAAGCTGGCCGCTTCTGGGCGATTGCTTCCTTCAGACGGTCCAATTGTTGACAGTTCCGAGTTAAGAGTTTTGCCATAGGGGAGCAGCTCATAGTAGATAATTCCCTGCCAATCCCACCAAACATACAGCAAAACTTTCCTGGCCGTCAATCCTGGCTTGGCCACCGTTTCCGCCGGCTCACTGCGATTCGACCATGACCGTTTTCGCTTGACGTTGTCGTAAGTGATCCACTTTTCATCACCAGTGACCAACCGCTTCAGAAATGGGTCGATTTTGTTGCGATTCAGCAGCGATTCGCAGATGGAAAATCGGTCCATGAGGTTTTTTTCGTTAACTCGTGTGGCACCCATACATCGAGCTTCTTTTTGTATCCAGCCTTATTCAAATGGTTCCAAACGGTTTTTTGTGCAATCTTTAGCTCTTGGGCAATCGAAACAGTGCTTACATGACGGTCGGACTCGACAATGTCCATGATTTTATCGATATTTTCGACAATTGGCCTTCCAGTGGTGCATCTTTGATATCGAAATTACCGGAACGGAATCGACGAAACTAAAATTGCGCGTGATTGGCTGTTACAGTATCAGGACCATAAACACTATTCACATTTTCAGCCGCCTGGCTTGCGTTTTCGCCTTTATCGAAGAAAAACTGTAAAATATAGCGTATTTTCTCTTTGCTAGTGTCCATCTTTGACGCGCGCTCATACAAAACTGAGTCAACTAATCACAAAACTGTCACAAAAGTTTTTTTAGTACGAAATCTCATCTTTCTAACGCCATCTAGTGGAACCCGATCGGACTTATACAACGCGAGATACAGATAACTAAAGCCATCTATTGGAAAAATAATGGATTTCTTTTTACACCTGATATGTTATATGAACAATTTTTTGTATGAAAATCTACAGTTTACGTTACACATAAGATTCCTGAGGATAATAACGTCATCAAACCTCAAAGATTCTTAAAAATATCGCATATGTTATTTTACCCAGATAACATAAATATATTTTATAAATATTATATAAATATTTTTCTAGAACATTAGAATATTCGCACAATATATCGATAAGATGAAAAACATTTTATGCATATATATAGAATGTTGAAATGAGATTAGTTTTAATATTTTATATATATGAAGGGAACACGCAGTAATATATTCAAATAATATCCGAAGTAGATTATTGATACTATGTCAAAAATGTTCATAGAATGTTCATAGAATGTTTGAAAGACAAATTATCTAAATTGTACAATCGTTTGCAAAACAGTATTGCTATTTATTTTTGGTGCAATTTTAAATCATAGCCGATGGGATAACGAGAGAATTTATTTTATCGAAAGTTCCATATCCAATTTGGATCGAAAGTTCCATATCCAAATTGGTTTTTTTATTATTATTGGTTATTTTTTATTATTATTGATTTTTTGTTATTATTTATTTGTATTATTATTGATCTTGAATATTTGTCTTTTATTATTATTGATTACTATTATTATTGGTATTATTTTTTATTATTACACCAAGGCACACTAAATGCATATATTCTAAAGGAAAACTGCTAATCATACTAGGTGCGCAACTAAGTTTCCGGGTTTCACACATGGATGGCGCTAACGATACATGTAGTCGATATACATGTGTGAAGTTGTGTTTTTTTATAGCTTGGACATCTGTTAACAATAACCAGTCGTAATACCAACACATATCGCAACGCAAAAATATTTTTTCTAACAACGAAGATGTCGAGCTTTGTGCCAAATAAACAGCATTTGCGGGAAGTTTTGCTTTTCTGCTTTAACTTGAAAAAAAGTGCAGCTGAAGCACGTCGTTTGCTTGAGGAGGCCTACGGCGAAGATACACCATCGAAAACTACCTGTGAAGATTGGTTTAAATGCTTCAGAAGTGACGATTTCGAGACTGGGACAAGGAGCGCTCCGGAAGGCCAAAAACAATTGAGGACGCCGATCTGCAAGCGTTATTGGATGAAGATGATACGCAAACACAAGATCAACTTGCGGAGGCATTAAACATGACTCGCCAAGGTATTTCCAAATGTTTACATGCCATGGAAAAAATTCAAAAGGAAGGAAAATGGGTGCCGCATTAGTTGACTGAGAGACAGATGGGAAATCGAAGAGCCACTTCCGAAATTTTGCTTTTGCGGCATGAAAGAAAAAGTTTCCTGTATCGAATTGTTACTGGCGATGAGAAGCGGATATATTTTGAGAATCCCAAACGCAAAAAAATCGTGGCTTTCACCTGGCGAAGCATCAACATCGACGACACGGCCAAATCACTTCGGAAAGAAGACAATGCTCTGCATTTGGTGGGACCAGAAAGGAATCGTGTACTATAAGCTGCTGAAACCTGGCGAAACTGTCAATGGGCATCGCTACCGACAACAACTGATCAAATTGAACCATGCATTGTTCGAAAAACGGCCAGAATGGGACACGAGACACGAACGAGTGATATTGCAACACGACAACGCTCCGTGCCATCGCACTTCCATCATCCAGGACACCATCACAACGCTGAAATGGGATCTGCTACCGCACCGTATTCGCCAGACCTGGCCCCTTCCGATTATCACTTGTTCCAGTCGATGGCGCATGGCTTGGCTGGGAAACACTTGGCCAATTTCGAAGAAGTGCAAAATTGGTTGGATGAATGGTTTCGGTCCAAAGACGCGTCGTTTCATCGTCGCGGTATTCATGTATTGCCAGAGAGATGGCAAAAATGTGTAGCTAGCGAGGGACGATACTTTGAATAAACCATTTTTTGTATTTCTCTTGAAATTTTCCATTTTTCATTGATTAAGAAAACCCGGAAACTTAGTTGCGCACCTAGTATAAATCAAAGGTATTCTTTCTAAAATTGAATTACCTATATGATGTTCTTCTGGTTGGACTCTGTTATGAAAATTTTCATCCGTTCTTTTAACACAATTAATTTTAGAGTAACATATTCTTCCTTTTATATATTTTCCTTTTTGCGTACATTTTGTATATGAAAAAAATTCAGTATGGCCTTTACAATAAGTAATAAGTGATTTTGCTGGAGCATCACAAATAAAGGCTTTAATAGCAAATGGTATCATATGGTTTTTATAAATAAAACCTTGTTCTGATAATTTTATAGCTTCTACTATAAAGTTTTCTAAGAAATCATTTACGTTACTAGGCTTTTCATAATCATGATATACAGTCTGTAAAGTAAGAGCGTGCACGGCATAAATGGCAGTTGGCTTCAAATATCGTCCTAGTTTTTTTGTGAGCCAGTAGATGAACTCTGTCGTGAATGCTTTGTCACAAAAGATTCAGTTGGTGTCGAACTCTAACCTGAGAAACACGTTAACCGCCATGAGTGCTGCATACGCATCGCGCTACGAGGCTGTGTTCCTTTGTTCCCACCCCAAAGGACCAAAAATGTCATATGCAGTGGCTGCTAAATACATAGGAAAGTCAAAATCGTTCGTCGCTAAGTGGGTTCAGCAATATAAGAAGATCAAAAATGTCGATGACTTGCCAGAACGTGGCTCGATAGGCAAAGTGACGCCGAATATGGAAAATGGAATATGGAAAAAAAATTGTGAATTTGTTTAAGCAGAACCCGACCTTAATGCTTAAAATTTATGAGAAGTGTTTGTTGCCGACTGCTGAACGATGCTTCATAAAAAAAAACGAGGACTGGATTTTACAGGAAGACAACGACCCAAAACACCGGAGCAAGCTTTGCACCGAGTGGAAAGAGCAGTCTGGCATCGTCACACTTGATTGGCCATCGCAGTCGCCAGATGCAAATCTCATTGAAAATGTGTGGGCATATCTCAAGCACAAGCTTCGAGGAAAAAGTGTGCACTTTGAAACGGCTGACACGACAAATTCGTCTCATTTGGAGGTCTTTACCGAACGAATACACAGTCAACTTAGTGGAAAGTATGCCTCGGTGATGCCAGACAATTATCAATGCCGGTGGTGACTGGACTCATTATTAATGGTATAGCATTTTTCTTCTCATGGAGTACAACAAATCCATGTACTTAAAAATCATTAAAAATAAATTTTTCTACACATTAACCCGTGCACGCTCTTACTTTACAGACTGTACACCTATCACTCCTATATATTGAGGATATTCATGTATCGAGCATAATATGGAATATATTTGAGTGTTAGAACTTTTGCTAAGAGGTAAACCATCAATGTTAACTAATAAATTTAATTTTTGTGGTTGTTCCTCTAACAAATTGATAAGCTTTTCAACTGTAGATTGAACTCCAATGTGTGAATAAGTGCCTGAACCTACAGGTTTGCTGAATATGTGTCGAGAAGTATGGAGCAAAGTTCTGGGATCCTGAGGCACACAAATATTAGCTTCTGATTTTAATAATTGTAGCAAATCTCGTAAAGCTGAATGTGAAATGTTATGCGATATTACCCATAATCGTAATTTATTGATAAAATTATTTTCATTATCTTTTACTACATTTGGTCTTAGATCTATTGAAGCATTGCATTCTGTAATATTATCAAAATTATCCAAGGAATCTGAAGTATTAAAACAGTCTGTTTTATTATCACAGTGCAATTCTATATTTTCCATGACTGTTGTATTGGGTTCTGAAATATTGTTATTAGTATTACATATTGATACATTATCAGAATCACTTGAATAATTTTGTGATAAATCTAAACATGTTGCGGTTCTTCTCTTTATTTTTCTATGTAGTGTTGCTTTAGAGAATCTACGTTTCATTAATAATAATCTTAAAAGTAATATTGTTTAACTTCTAAAAATGATTGTGCAGTGTGTGTGTGGTGATGGCGCCTTGGTTATTTTTCATACAATATAATACACAAATCACGCTTTTATTATTTTACAAAAAAATAAAAGTATATTTTTATTGCAGGAAAACAAAGAAAATGCATAAGGTATAAATATAACATCAGACTAACTTTAATCATAGTGGGCCGTCAAATGTTGTTTATTATACCGTTCCTTGTACTACGCTTTCTATTGGTCTGTTCTTTTCAGCTGCACTGCTACACGCATCAGTGTAACAGTGCAGCTGAGAAACAGACCAAGACAGACCAAGAGTGGCGTGTTCGTTTGAATTCGTTGCTCTGACTAGTTTTGTTACATTCAGTGAACATTTATGGAATATTAATATAATATTTCTACCGACGATTTTTGTAATATTTTAAGTAGATTTATAGACTATTCTACAAAATAAAATATTCTATTAACATTTATACATGATTTCGTTGAGAAGATTCTTGTAACAATACATTGGATGCAGCATTGAATATTTATAGAATATTGTGTGTTATCTTGGTATGAATGTCACTTGAATATTACGATAAACGAAATTCCAAGATTTGGTCACAATGTCATCATCTTTCTTACATATTACTTATATTTGTTTATTCTATTGTTAACACAACTGTAACGATATAGTCAAGCGATATAAATATTTCAGAAACTAAAGTAATTATTTTAAAGTGTTTATATTTATAATACAGCATATACCCAGGTAGAACATAGAACATTTCTATATTAATTTTTATATTTATTTTAATTTTTAGTATTTATATTGAATACTCAGAAAATATAATTGAATGAAAATTATAAGTATTACTCTCTAAGGATATTAGTTTACTTTGAATAACATTTAAATTGCATTTAAAAAACAAAATAATTAATATTTTATATCTTACTTTTTAAATTCTCTTAATAAAAATTTTAATTTCGACTTAAATAAAATATCGCCGCGCCGGCGATGGCATTTTGACGCTTTGACGCTGCTGCACAGTGGGGCGAAAGCGCAAATTGCGGGACATACGGGTCAAAGATCGAATTTTGAATTTTCACATGTATAGTACGGAGTATTTAGTTAAATACTTCTACTTTTTTTTCCTGTATCGCAAATTGCACCGTGGCTAACAGAATACTACTTACATGCCGTCAAAGTAACATAGTCGACAACATCTGCGTAACGTTACTACGATGCATTCATCGATTCAACTCGAAGATACATGTATAAATATGTTTCTATTCCAATATGCATATCGTTTTAAGGTTACTATTATATAAATATTTCTTGCACACTTTTCCAAAAATATTGATTCTCTGTCTTTATTTATCAGTTTTCCCAAGTAGAAATTTTGGTCATAAAAATATGATATTTATTGAAGGTTATAAAAAGAGCTTCGTATTACTTCGTCCTATGCCTTACATTTTTTGAAAATATGCGCACTAGGTGCGCAACTAAGTTTCCGGGTTTCACACATGGATGGCGCTAACGATACATGTAGTCGACATACATGTCTGAAGTTGTGCTTTTTTATATCTTGGACATCTGTTAACAATAACCAGTCGTAATACCAACACATATCGCAACGCAAAAATATTTTTTCTAACAACGAAGATGTCGAGCTTTGTGCCAAATAAGCAGCATTTGCGGGAAGCTTTGCTTTTCTGCTTTAACTTGAAAAAAAGTGCAGCTGAAGCACGTCGTTTGCTTGAGGAGGCCTACGGCGAACATGCACCATCGAAAACTACCTGTGAAGATTGGTTCAAACGCTTCAGAAGTGACGATTTCGAGACTGGGACAAGGAACACTCCGGAAAACCAAAAACAATTGAGGACGCCGATCTGCAAGCGTTATTGGATGAAGATGATACGCAAACACAAGATCAACTTGCGGAGGCATTAAACATGACTCGCCAAGGTATTTCCAAATGTTTACATGCCATGGGAAAAATTTAAAAGGAAGGAAAATGGGTGCCGCATTAGTTGACTGAGAGACAGATGGGAAATCGAAGAGCCACTTCCGAAATTTTGCTTTTGCGGCATGAAAGAAAAAGTTTCCTGTATCGAATTGTTACTGGCGATGAGAAGCGAATATATTTTGAGAATCCCAAACGCAAAAAAATCGTGGCTTTCACCTGGCGAAGCATCAACATCGACGACACGGCCAAATCACTTCGGAAAGAAGACAATGCTCTGCATTTGGTGGGACCAGAAAGGAATCGTGTACTATGAGCTGCTGAAACCTGGCGAAACTGTCAATGGGCATCGCTACCGACAACAACTGATCAAATTGAACCATGCATTGTTCGAAAAACGGCCAGAATGGGACACGAGACACGAACGAGTGATATTGCAGCACGACAACGCTCCGTGCCATCGCACTTCCATCGTCTAGGACACCATCACAACGCTGAAATGGGATCTGCTATCACTTTATATTTATACTTTATATTATCACTTGTTCCGATCGGTGGCGTATGGCTTGGCTGGGAAACACTTGGCCAATTTCGAAGAAATGCAAAATTGGTTGGATGAATGGTTTCAGTCTAAACATGCGTCGTTTTATCGTTACGGTATTCATGTATTGTCAGAGAAATGGTAAAAATGTGTAGCTAGCGAGGGACGATACTTTGAATAAACCATTTTTTGTATTTCTTTTGAAATTTTCCATTTTTCAACTTTATTTTCCATTTTGCGAGCTCATGATGAAAATTTGAAATATTACAGAAAAGAGGCTTCAACGCTTTGATACGATATTAAGAGGATAATAATAAATGTGTGAAGTTACAAATTGATACGTTATTTACTTTTCCCAAAAAATATTACTGGAAACTTATTTTTTCGAGATAACAGGTCATTTAATGTTATTATCCATGTACGCGTGAAAGAGGAAAAGAGAGACAGATATGTTACAATTAATTTAAATAATATGATAGAATTGTTTATTTTTCGCGTAAAAGCATGTATTTCTCAAATAGAATGAAGAAAGAAACGTAGTTTTCATTATTTCCATTTCTTAAGTACTTCTTTGAACAAATGCTTGATATATCTGATATTATTTCGTCATATATTAGTATTTTCAAAGAGATATATATTGCTAAAGGGCAGCTACAGGCATCTGATCTCAACATATTCGCATAGTCTTGGATATATATTTTCGAAAAATATAAGGCATAGGACGAAGTAATACGAAGCTTTTTTTATAACCTTCTATAAATATCATATTTTTACGATCAAAATTCCCATTTGGGGAAACTAATATATAAAGACAAAGAATCAATATTTTTGGAAAAATGTGCAAGAAATATTTATATAATAGTAACCTTAAAACGATATTATTATGCATATTGGAATAGAAATATATTTATACATGTGTCTTCGAGTTGAATCGATGAGTGCATTGTAGTAACGATACGCAGACGTTCGACCTATGTTACTTTAACGGCTTGTAAGTAGTATTCTGTTAGCCACGGTGTAATTTGCGATACAGGAAAAAAAGTAGAAGTATTTAACTAAATATTTCGTATTATAACATGTGAAAATTCAAACTTTCGATTTTTTACCCGCAATTTCGCCCCACTGTGTATCAGCGCGCGGCGAGGCGATGATGAACGCGCCGCGTGTACGCTGCAAATCTAAGCGTGTTTTCTCTTTGCCAAAAGTGTGTGACGCATACTTCTGGGTTGCAGACGTTAATTAAACGTTTATTAAACACGACGATGCAGACGTTAATTAAACGTTTATTAAACACGACAAATGCGCATTAAACGCAATTGCGCGTGTTAAAATTATTTTTTCACATAGAAACGCTATCATTTCCACACCACCTATGAGGTAGATAGCTTGGTGTGTTTTTTTTTACGTGGTTTCCCCAGTAGGCCTAATCCACGGTTACTGATTAGTGTAGTAATTGTTCGAAGTGCCTTCCTCCAACTTGTAAGCAGACTTCAGCTCTTCGTGTTATCTCTTGCGTCGCACGGTGCGCCATATCCGGCGTGATGGTAGCGAAGGCCGCAATGATTGCTGCACGTACCTCCTCTTTTGTACCATAGCGCCGTTGCTCGACTAAGGATTTGACGTATCTTCATATAAAATAATCGAGAACGTTCAAATCCGGCGACCGTGCCGGCCAAGTGATTGGGCTACCGCGACCCATCCACCTGTCCGAAAAACGCATATTTAATATTAGGTTGGGGAAAAAGAAATCCATTATTTTTCCGCTTGATGGCTTTAGTGGTATATATCACGTGATTTATTAATCGCATAGGTTAATATTTATACTCGTTGGAAAAGTGACATTTCGTACTAAAAAAAATTCTTTAACGGTTTTGTGATTTGTCGATTAAGTTGTGAGTTATAGCACATAAAAGATGTACGTCAACAAAGAGAAAATTCGGTATATTTTACAATTTTGCTTCGATAAAGGCGAAAATGCAAGCCAGGCGGCTGAAATTGTGAATGGTGTTTATGATCCCGATACTGTCACAGCCAATCACGCGCAATTTTGGTTTCGTCTATTCCGTTTCGGTAATTTTGATGTTAAAGATGCATCTTGCACGGGTAGGCCCGTCGTCGAAAATGTCAATAAAATTATGGAAATGATCGAAGTAGACCGGCATGTTAGCAGTCGTAGTATCGTCCAGGAGCTGAAGATCGACCACAAAACAGTTTTAAACCATTTGCATAAAGCTGGATTCAAAAAAAAGCTCGATGTTTGGGTGCCACACGAATTGACGCAAAAAAGCATGGTGGACCGAATTTCAATCTGCGAAGCCTTGACCAAACAGAACGAAATCGAGCCATTTCTGAAACGGATGGTGACTGGGGATGAGAAATGGATTACATACGACAATATTGTGAGAAAATCGTGGTCAAAGCGTAGCGAAACGGCTCAAACGGTGGCCAAACCAGGATTAACGGCCAGGAAGGTTTTGCTGAGTGTTTGGTTGGACTATAAAGGAATCTTCCACCATGAGCAGCTTTCATATGGCCAAACACTAAATTCGGACCTCTATTGTCAACAATTGGACCGTTTGAAGCTAGCGATCGACCAGAAGCGGCCAGAATTGGTCAATACGAGAGGAATTGTTTTTCATCAGGACAATGCCAGGCCACATACGTCTATAGTGACTCGTCAGAAACTCCGGGAGCTTGGTTGGGAAGTTTTGATGCATCCACCTTATAGTCCGGACCTGGCACCAAGCGATTACCATCTGTTTTTGTCATTGCAAAACTTCCTTGATGGTAAGAAATTGACCTCAAGAGAAGACTGTGAAAATCGCTTAGTCGAGTTTTTTGCAAATAAGGACAAGGGCTTCTATGAAAGAGGGATCATGAAATTACCTTTAAAACGGCGACAAATTGTAGAACAAAACGGTGCTTATTTGACCAAAATTGAACAATCCTGACTATGTTAAATAAAGCCTTGAAATAAACGAAAAAATAATGGATTTCTTTTTCCCCAACCTAATATTTCTTGCACTGCACACAAAGAGTGCGCGGGAGCCCCGTTGTGCTGGAATATCATAATTTCGCGTGCGCGGAGAGGAACGTCCTCGAGGAGAAGAGGTAGCTCGTTCTCAAGGAATTCCGCGTACCTCTGCCCATCGAGACGTGGCGATAAAAAAAATGGGCCGATCTGAAAATAATTACCACATTTAAATAATTATACGCGTAATAAAACATGTTCTGCATATTGCAAATTACAAAAATACATACCACTCTGTCCGCAATTACTCCTGCCCACACGTTCACCGGCCACTGGTATTGAAAGGCGCATTGCCGAACAGCGTGAGGATTCTTATATGAATGATTGTCATAGCAATGTTGCGAGAATTAAACACGCCATTCGGTGTGAAAGTCGCCTCATCCATCCACAGAAAACGGTCGGGAAATGATTTATGTCGCCGACACTGTACGGGGAGACCTGCGCGTGTTTCACGTAGATATATTAACATTTTTTAATTTAGTCTTTTATAAAAATAATAAACATACCTGCACAAAAGTGCGCCCGCGGTGCTTCATCACGTGGAAGTAACTGTTGCACGCGTCGATAACGGTAGGGCCGCAAATTATTTTGACGCAAGATGCGATGCACCAAAGATTTGGATAAATGTAGGCGTCTCGATAATTCGCGCACACTACATCCGGGATCGTTTTCGATCTCGTGCAATACTCCCTCCTCGTCGCGGATCGAATGCAGGACGGGTGCACCAGCGCGAAGTTTATGGACCGGTAGGACTCCTCATTTCCTTTGCTCGTCTTACGTAAAATCTAATAGTATTTCGCGAAAGATGCCGCGCGCGATTACAATATCGCTGCGCATAAAGACGCGCCGCGACATGATTGCTATAATCCACCCTCGCGTAGCACATCAACATGTCACTGATTTTTAGAAATTTCAAAATCATCAAATTAACAAAAATCAGGGCGTTATTGTAACAATATATTCTTAAGACTAAATAAAGCAAGAAAGTCTAATACCACTTTTTCTTCCGACAAATAATTAGCGAGATATCCTAAGTTAAATATTGAAAAAGTTATCAAGTTTCCCTCAATCTAAAAAAATATTAGACAAATAAAAAATGTTTTAGACAAAAGTTGTTCAAATTAATTAGTAGAAAAAAACAGTGTAATAAAAAAAGGGTTCCCATTTAAAAAACGCAAGTTGACCTTCAAATGACCTTGAAAATAGAGGTCAAGGTCAAAGTCAAGGTCATCATAAGGTAGCTCATTTAAATCGCTACAACTTTTATTTAAATCATTTTTCTTGAAACTTCAATACTGAAGAGTTATTTGGGGTGGGACATTAAAATGGGACACCCTGCATAACAGTTATATTGTGTTTACTGGGCACATACTAGTCTACTAGTAGTATAGTCATAAAGCTGATATACGTAGAATAGGTTGCAAACACGCAGTTGCGAGTTGCATAGGATGGTAACTACTAGTTGCAGAATGTTATTTCTGGTTGCAAGGGGCAGTCGCAGTTGTTAAAAGAGAGTTTCCCAACTTTTAATTTTTTAGCGATAGTAACCAGCAACATCTCAGTCAATCAAGTACCGAGTTTAGGAAACGAAAAATAAAACCTGACACCATAGATAAAAATTGTGTGATATAAATGGTATAGTGTAATTTTTGATGGTTTTGCAGATGCTTATACGTATTTCGTTATTTGTAAAAGAAAATGGATACTGAAGAGCGGTACGAATTATACGTGCATGGAGCAGTTGGAGAAGGGTGGGATAAGTCCGAAATACGATCGTATATTTATCTTTATGTGTACTAATCGTACACATAAAGATAAATCAATTTCTAATTAATAAAACTAAACCAGATTTTAAGAATAGAGAAAAAATATTTGGAAAATTATTGGAAAATCATTTAATAAAATAGGTCTTATATATAATATAATATAATAAAACATTTCTCTTTTATGTATTCTTTATATAAAATTTAAAGCTTTTATTTTATAGCCTGAATGCAGCCTTGAGGCTGTTAGATATCAAGTAATTTTATTTATTTCTTATTAAAGATTTTATCTCATTAAAGTGGCTATTTCAATATTTCATTATTATCATTTCAATATTCATTACTTTCAAACTTCGATTAATCGGTAAAAATAAATAATATTATCAGATTACTTAGCTAGCTATCTTTGATAAAAATTAATGGATAACGAAAAAGCGAACATTCTATTTTTTGATTGGCTATTTCTTCACAACTTGCAACTCTCAACATCTCTATGTAGATTAGGCGTTGCAATGATTTACAACTTGCAATTGACAACTTCCTATTCCGCAACTTGTAACTAGGCATTGCAACCTATACTGGACTGGCCCTTATTCTAGATAAAGACCCAGCTATTTTTTTAAATATATCCTTAATCGTTCTTATATACAGAGTGCGGTGAAAGTATCGGACAAGTGAAATATCTCGAAAACAAGATATTTTAGAACAAAATGTTTCATACAGAAGTTGTAAGGTTTTAAAAAATGCATCAAACGCCGATGTTTATTTGACATTGAGCATAAGCTTGGAAGGGCTCTCAAATTTGGGTTGAATTTTTTAAATAGAACATCCAATTTTTCATCGTATTGTTGTATCCGAGTTACAAGGTTTGTGGTAGTGTCCGTAATCCTCGAGCCTTAGGTATCCGGTACCGATTTTGACAGCTGAAAGATGATTGATTGTCTGGACGACGGAAAATCGATAAGAAGAAAACAACAACAGCTGAGAGAGAGTCACGAGCCGTCGTCGCGAGTTGATGTGACTCAAACGCTATTCTTAATTATTGTTAGAACAAGAGAATTCGTTAATAAGTGAGAGTTCGTACATATTTGAAGTAAAGAAGAGTTCTTTCTTTTTTTAAAAGTCTTGTCCAAGTTCATTTTGGTGGATGCGTGGCTGAGGAGCATAAGGCTCCTCAGCCACGCATAAGGCTCCGTCACAAAACTTTTTACGCAGGCGGCTTTAGCGGCGGCGAGCGTTCGAGTCCCACCAACTGCACTTCACTTTACGTTCCATTTTCTTTCTTATGTTAGGACAAATAATACATATTTTCTCATTTATTCTTATTATTCTTTTTTTTTTAAGTGAAATTAAGGAAATTTCAGGCTGTTTCAATATAAAACAAAATGAAAACAGTTTTTTCATCATTAATTATATTTTTCACATAATTTATAAATTTGTGGCGGTAATATAATTTATATATCATACGTCGATTTTTATTTGTTATTCTCGTCTCTTTCACGAAATATTTCATAACATATATTTGAAACAATATGGAAGCAGTATGAAATATTATGTGAAAATGGGACTCGCACAAGGACCAGCAGGTATACCTGGCACTGTTTAAAAAGTCCCCTATTTTTGCTCTCTTGTAACGGTTTTCACAGAGGGATTCTCATGTATTGTGATGCGTATCACCAGTCTCATGACAGCATTTCTAAAGAGAACATCGCAAGAAACGTTAACGTGCAGTAAAAACGGAGACAACGGACATTACTGGTGCAACAATTAAACACTTGCAAATTCTTGCAAAATGTGATATTACAAAGGAGGACCTGACAGATGCGATCGAATATTTTCGTGATAAATATGTCTTATTAGTAAATAATTGGAGAAGGAAAATGTCAGCATTTACATTTAAAATTAAAATTTAAAATTATAATGTTAAATTATTATTTACAGATATTCTTATACATTTTCACATGATATTTGCTGACGCGTCACGAAAATTTTCTAATAACGTCAAATTGGTTGGTGGAAAATTATTTGAGAAATTTGTCAAACTGTTGAGCCAACATGAAATTATGGATGAAAAGGAATATTACGTGAACGAAGACCAAGAAGATATTCCTTGCGAAGATATACCGAGTACGATTCAGAGTGTACCTGATGAAAATTATGAACCTCCGCAAAAAGTTCGTGCGTCTTATGAAACAATTCCATATGAGATGAAATTGAAGATCGTAATGACTGCTGAAGAACATTCACATTGGACATTCCGGATATTACAGCAGCGATTTAGAAAGTATTTACACCGTCCCACGGTAGACCGGGAGACCCGAAAAAGTGGCCAAAAGTCGATCTCAAAAATCAGATGAAACGCATTTTTTATTTTTATGTAGACCACTTAAATTACATATTTTGAAAATTTTATAAGCATTGGATAGATGACATTTATTTGACAACGATTTGAATTCAATAGTTAGTATGAAAAAATATCTAATTATTCATTTAATTAAATATTTATTCATGATGTATTTACTTGAATTTTAAATATTTCTTCGTTTTATTGTACTACTTGTACATTGACTATTTATGGAAAAAAACGATCGTACTTCAGATAAAGGAGGAAATGGAATTCCGAAACATAAAAGTAATATATTATCGGATATTCGAACTTTTGCATTTTTCCGAGTCGCGGCAACTTGCGGCAATCATCCGATCAGGAAAATGAAGGTGTCATTAGATTTTTCAGAATGTACGCTTGAAGAAAAGTCGGCCCATTTTTGCCCGAATTCATATTCTTCGAAGAAATTCGTGACTGAACGTTTTGCAAAGCGTGTTGTTAAAAATCTTGAAATTTATTAGCCCTCACCAGGCCAACCACTTTTCACTACGCACATAGATGCGTAGATCTTTGTCATCGAAGTTACCGAAGAGAGATTCAGGCAGCCTCGGGAAACGAAGCAAACCGATATCTTGACGACTGACTTGGTTAGCTTCGTTTTCCGAAGCTGCACGAATCTCTTTTCGGTAAGTTTCGGCTTCGAGTCACCGATATGTTATGCATGTGGTAGTGACATCCCATATCGAATGGTGAGAGATCCCATGTCCCACACGATTCAGAAGCATTGCTACAAGGCATCGAGTAACACAGTGCGAACGAGCGAAGCACAGTAAAAATACTAGATAGTAGTACACCCGAGTAACAGCGTGCCACTTTTGTCGGAAAAATCATACCTTAATGTGTATTTATATGTATGCACTGTAATGTAGTTCGGACGTCTATATTGAACAATAGAGAGTCTACAACATAAAATTGCCGATATCCACGGATATCTGTGCTAATCAGCATTGCCGCTCAGCATAGTGATAATACATACTTTAAATATTAAATAAAATCGAATTTCCTATCAAAAGCACAAGTTTGTTTTTGCGATTCTTATTTTTTTCTCTATTCTTTTAAAGTGTACTCACAAGCACCCCAAATTGTTGACTATAATTTAAATTCCGATTTTCATGCATATTTGATCTAAAAAGGTCGCCTTATTAGATCCGCCATATAGAATTTATAGTTCTTGACATCAGATTCGGAATCAGCAACCCTAAAAACCTGTAGAGTACATGTTTGAAAGAGATTAGTTTATTTTATTAATTTTAGCCACTTTTTCAGGTCTTCCGGCCCACTGTGCGTTCGTGTGATCTTTCACGTTTTAAAAACTCTGTTTTGTCAGGCGGAACTTCTAAAGACAAGTTGACTGCAATAAAAAATAACGCCTACGATCGCTTCACAGAAGCGAGACATAACAAATAATTAGTGACAAGGCATTTGTTGCAACGGTGGGCCATAGCTGCAGCCGCGCAGTATAATGATGTAACAAAAGAAAGTGAAGAGCAAAATATTTTTCATTTTATAGCATCGAAGACATGGTTGACTGTTTTTCTACACGAACGTAGAATTTCTAATCGTCGCATTGTCCGATATCTTTCAAAAAAAGAAATAATTTCACCAGAAGCGGTCATAAAATCAACGGAATAATTTCAAGCATTAATTCGAGCAGTTTCACAGGACTACAAGCCAGATTTTATAATTAACACAGATCAAACGGGCTGTGAGTATCGAGTTAATATAGCGCACACTTACACACACATTAATGAAAAATTAGTTCAATTGTACATCGGCGATTTAAATAAAGTATTACACATTAGTACACCGCCCAGTATCCTTTAACAAAATCCGGTAGGCTATTAAATAAAATGTTCGTTTGCTTGCAAGAATTCACTGATAGTTTTGGAGTGCGTATGCAGAAAGAATTTAATGAATTATTAGAATTATGTAAAAATATCGTTGTTGTATGTTCCAAGTCCGGCAAATTAACAACATTATTATTTGAGCAATATTTGAAAAGTATTATTAAACCATACGTCAAAAACAAGTCGTTTTTGTTTATTGTTGATTCTTGGGCAGGTCAGAAAAATATTCAAACTTACAACGAAATATTTCGCGACGACAATAACAAACCGACATGCAATTTACAAATCATACCGCCAAAGTGTACACCGATATGTTAACCTTGCGATGTATATTTTTATAGCCAAGTGAAGATTATAATAAAGAAAATTCAAAACTGCCCGGACTTACTTTCAGGAAACGAAAGCATATAATTAAATATTCGAGCTGATGCGATTCGAATACAGTCGCTCACACATTATTTATTATCTGCGCTGAGATTTAAATGTATGCTTGAATATGTGTGGTATGCGTCCAAATTAGCTGACAATAGAGATATCTTTTTAAATGTTAACCACCTATGCTTTCCGCCAAATATTTTTAATATTAAATGCGTGTGTGGACAGCAAAATTCGTTTATGAAATGTTCATGGTGCAACAAAGTGTTATGTTTCCAATGTTTTTACACGAATTTTCATCCATAGCATTGCGACATCATGAAAACATTTTATAACATGTTATAAAACTACATTAGCTATATTAAAAAAGTGTCTACTTATATATAACATTAATATTTTTATGTATAATATAATACATTTATAAATTGTGTGAAAAATATAATTAATGACGAAAAAACTATGTTTTATTTTGTTTTATATTGAAATAGACTGAAATTTTCTTAATTTTACTTAAAAAAAGAATAATAAGAATAAATGAGAAAATATGTATTATTTGTCCTAACATAAGAAAAAAAATGGAATGTAAAGCGAAGCGCAGTTGGTGGGACTCGAACGCTCGCCGCCGCTAAAGCCGCCTGCGCAAAAAATTTTGTAACGGAGCCTTAGGCTCCTCAGCCACGTCGTTTCACTGAAAAGTGGTATATAGTTTCTGTTCATATGTGGCATAACGACGTGAATCTAATTTTGTTGTACAATTTCTCTTAAACAAAGGCCTATTCACACAAACGCTTTTAGGGTTTTCATCTCCTATATTCAACCTATCGAACGAGCTATAACTCGTTAGGAAATCGATTTTGCAATTCGCGGCCATTTCTTGTAAGCTTTAGTGTAATAACTACTTCAGATTTAAGCACAAGTACAAATGTTGCTCTCAATTTAAGAATTAACTTCAGAGTTATTCTCAACTTTAGCATTCAACTTTGAGTATTCATTTGAGTGTTATTCTCAACTGTAAAGTAACTGTCAAATTAACTTTCAAGTTGAGTATAACACAGACAATTCTCAAATTGTGGATAATACTAACATCAATACTCAAGTATAAGAGTTTACAGTCAAGTTGAATATTATACTCACAAGGAGATGGCAAGACATGTAAAATCGATAATTGAATGAGTCATATTTCATTCGAATGGAGGAGGGGGGGGAGTTGAGTACATAAAAACCCTAAAAAAGTTTGCGTGTATGGGCCTTCGTTTGCGAGAAATTTACAATTAAAAAACAGCTACATGTTAAGTGTAATAACTTGGAATTAATAAGCGTGAGACGTGGTAGCCGCGGCGACTAAGGTACGCGCTAGTATCTTGTCGTCTATGTCCGAGGTTCGAGTCCTCGCAATGTCAACTTTTTTTATTTATAATATGTATTATTAGGTATACAACTTTGCTTCCGCCGTTTTTTTCCGAAATTCGAGGCTTTATTGTAAAAAACTGGTTATACATTTATGATTCAAAGTATTGTCCATCGCTGGCCACTACTTTCTCCCATCTTTCGGGCAGCGTACGAATCCCGCATTGAAAAAGCTGGTCATCTTTTGAAGCGATCTACGAATCGATCCAATTTCTTACTTCTTCATAAGACCGGAAGTGCTGGTCAACCAGGCCGTGTGCCATTGATCGAAACAAGTGATAATCAGAGGGAGCAACGTCTGGAGAATACAGCGGGTGGGGTAGGACTTCCCATTTCAACGTTTCCAAGTATGTCTTGACCACTTTCGCAACATTCGAGGGTCGAGCATTGTCATGCTGCAAAATCACTTTATTGTGTCTCTCGTTGTATTGCGGCCGTTTGTCTTTCAATGCTCGGCTCAAACGCATTAATTGCGTTCGATAACGATCTCCTGTGATTGTTTCAGTCGGTTTTAACAGCTCATAATACACTACGCCGAGCTGGTCGCACCAAATACAGAGCATGACCTTGGAGCCGTGAATATTCGGTTTGGCCGTCGACGTGGAAGCATGGCCGGGATATGCCTATGATTTTCTGCGCTTGGGGTTATCGTAATGAACCCATTTTTCGTCCCCAGTCACAATGCGATGCAGAAATCCCTTCCGTCTTTGCCTTTCAAGCAATTGTTCACAAGCAAACAAACGCCGTTCAACATCTCTCGGTTTCAACTCGTACGGCACCCAATTTCCTTGCTTCCGAATCATTCCCATGTCTTTGAGGCGTTTTGAAATTGCTTGTTGAGTCACTCCCAATGATCGTGCCAATTCTTCTTGACTTTGACACGAGTCTTCATTGAGTAATGCCTCCAATTCTGCATCTTCGAAAACCTTCTCTCTTCCACCGCTATGCCGGTCTTCGACGTGAAAATCACCGTTCTTGAAGCGTTGAAATCACTCACGACACGTTCTTTCACTAATAGCGGCCTCACCATAAGTATTTGAGAGCATTCGATGAGCCTCAGCCGCAGATTTCTTCATATTGAAGCAGAAAATTAAAACTTCCCGCGAATGACGAGAATTTGGCTCGTAAACTGATATTTTCAATTGAGAATAACTTGATGATGCAGACACAAATCGACTAATGTTTCTATGGGGTTATGTTGACAGATGCTCAAGTTTATTGCATGACGTCTATGATCTATTTATTTCGACCACTACTTACCGCTAAAGCCATCTATAGGAAAACGGCGGAAGCAAAGTTGTACGCCTAATATATATATATATATAGCTTTATTGTTCCCCTTGGGGTTTTTTCCCTTCCTCCTATCTTTTACACTCTATTCTCCTATTCTACCTTACAAACTATTCGCAAACGACCCGCACGTGCGAGAGAGAGCGCTCCTCATACCCACTCTCATTCTTCCACTCTTCCATTCTCTCCCTCTCTCTTACTCTCCATTCTTCTCCTTTCACACCCTGACTTCCGTTTCCGCCGCTCTTTCTATCTCCTCCTTCCTTCCCTACGCCCCCCTCCCCTCTCCACCATTTCTCTACCTCTCTCATCCACCTTTCCCTCCTCTCCCAGCACCCCCTCTCCATTTCCTGCCATCCCTTCTCTTCCCCCCACCTCGTACACTCCTCCCATATGTGCTTCCACATCTCTCCTCTCCCATACATCCTGCATCTCCTTTTTTCCTTTTCCCAGTATCTACTTCCCTTCAATTCACACCCGAGCCTGAACCTCGCTATTCTCCTCCATCTACTCTTCTCCAAGCCCCTCTTTAGATACTCTGGTATTCCCCTTCCCTTTACTCTTCCATATCCCTCATTAAACCTTGACTCTTTTATCCTTTCCCATCTTTCCTCCTCCTGTCTTCTCCTTTCCCTGCTCTTTAGTTCCTCTCCCTTTATCTTCCCCCTTCCTCCCTTATCTCTTCTATCTATTTTCCACCCTCTGTCCTCAAAAAACCTTTTCCTCTCCTCCTCCTATCTTCCTACTTTTTTTCCTCTTCTCGCCCTTCCCCTCATCTCCCACCAACACATTCTTGCTATCTCCCCGCCCCCTCCCTCCCCCAACCTCTTCTCATACCCCCACGTTCTCATTCCCGCTCTGCACCTCATTTGATTCCTCTGCATCTCCTCCCTCACCATATATCCCGGCGTCCACCTCTCCACCCCCAGTACCCATCTCAGATATCTCTCATGCAATTCTTCTATTTTTCTTCTCTCTCTCCATCCCCAAATCTCCACCCCATAACTTACCACCGGTCACACCAGTTTATCAAACAGCCACATCCTCTTCCCCCAGTCCTTTCCAAATCTCTTTTTTCCCATTCCCCATATCTGCCCCATCATCTTTGCTGCCTTCTTCACCCTATCCCTCACCTGTGCCTCCTGCCCTCCACTCCTTCTCACCACATACCCTAAATATTTATATTTCTTTATCTCCTCTATTCTCTTCCCTTTCCATCTCCAGTCCATCTTCTTCCATCTCCCTCCATTCTTCCTACACCTCATTACCTTCGTCTTTTCTATGTTAACTTTCAACCCCTTCCCTTCAAAATACTTTTCCAGCCTTGCCATCATTCCTTTCATCCCCTCCTCATCTTCCGCCAATATCGCTACGTCATCTGCGTATGCCAACGTGTACACTCTCCCCTCCCCCAGCCTTACACCCCCCATCCCCCTCTCTTTAACTCTTCATCTATGCCCGCTATTAGTAATATAAATAATAGCGAACTCAGTGGACACCCTTGTCTTACCCCCCTTCCCGTCCAGAACCTTTTTCCTTCTCTCCCCCCTATTCTCACTCTGCTCCTCGTCTTCCCTAATACTTCCTCGCACCTTCTGACCAGTCCTTCCCTTACTCTCCTTTCTCTCATCATTTTACCCAACACCTCCCTATTCACCGAGTCAAACGCTGCCTTTAGATCCACGAACAGTACTATCAATCTCCTGTCCCTCCTCTCCACTTGCCTGTTTATTAAATAATTCAATACATATATGTTGTCCACTGCCCCCCTTCCCCTTTTAAACCCCGCTTGACTCTCCGGCAATATCTTCTTCCCCTCCACCTCCTCCCTCAGCCTCTCCGTCAGTATCGCGGCGTATACTTTATATGCCGTCTGAGTCAGCGTCACCCTTCTATACTCCTCCACTCTCTCCCCTTCCCCCTTCTTCTTTATCGGCACTACCACTCCCTCACTCCATTCCTCTGGCCAACCCTCCCCTGCCCATACCTTTTCACATATTTCCCCTAACCATCTCTACACCTCCTGTCCCCCGTACTTCCATACCTCGTTTGGAATTCCACCTCCTCCTGCTGCTTTCCCATCTCTTAATCCTTTTACCGCCCTCCTTATCTCCTCCTGCTCTATCCCTTCCTCCCCATCATCTTGCCCTCCCCTATTTACTTCCCTCCTTACCCTTCCCTCTACTCCCCCTAATATTCTCCTAAAGTATTCCTCCCACTCCTTCATTTCTATCTCCTCATTCACTCCCCCTCTCCTCCTCCTTTCCCTATTTAGCATCTCCCATATCTGTTGTTCCGTCCTCACTTCCTCTAATTCTTTCACCCATCTCTCTCCTTGTTCCCTCTTCTTCTCCTCGCATATCTTCTTATACCTTAACCTCTCTTCTCTATATTTTTCTCCATCTTCTCCCCTTTTCCTCTATTCTCTCAGCTCCCCCCTCAGTGTCTTCTTTGCCTCCCTACACTTTTCATCCCACTACCCCCTCACCTCCTTTTTCTCTCTCCCCTCCCACCCTCTCAACGTTTCTCTTATCCCTTCCTCTAACCTCCTCCATTTTTCTTGCACTCTCTCCTCCCTTTTTCCCCTCCTCCTGAACTCCTCTCCAAACCCTTCTAGTTCCTTCTTTGACCACCTACTCTGTCCTCCCCCACCCCTCCTTACCTTACTTTCTCCTCCCTTTCCCCTTCCTCCCCTTCCCCCTTTTATCCATACAACTACCGGCTGATGGTCTGACTCCACTCTCTCTCCTACTTTCGTCCTCTCTACCCTTTCCATCGTCTCTCCATTTCCCATTACATAATCTATCACCGATGGCCCCTCTCCCCCCATGTATGTCCATTACCCTTTCTCATCCCCCTTCGTATTCCCATTCAATATCCACCACCCTTTCCCAGAAATTTACATAGCTTCCTTCCGTTCTTACACACCTTCTCATCCTTGGACATCCTGCTAACCTCCTCTCCTCTCTCTTCCTCCCCTCCTCCTACCGCTTCTCCTCCCTCTCTCCCTGTTCTCGCGTTCCAATCCCCCCTACTATCGTCCTCCCCTCCCCCCTCTCTCCTCCACCCACTTCTTCATTCGTTCTAGCTTTTCCTCCATATCCCCATTCTCGGAAACCCCTATTACTCTCCACCATTCCCCCGCCATTCTCACCTTCCTCACCATCATTCCCTCAACTTCTTCCTCCTCTTCCCTCCTCACCTCCATCCCCTCACTCCCATCACCATTCCCCCTATTGCCCTTCCCTTCCTATTCCTTCTCTTCGCTCCCTGACATTCCCACCTGAATCCTTTCGGTAACCCTTTTTTCACTCTTCCCCAACCCCTCTCCTTCGTCCACGTCTCTGACAGCACCATTATATCCCATCCCTTGAGATCCTCCCAGAATTCCCTATCTTTATTCCCCAACCCCGCCACGTTCCAAAATGCCACCTTGTATACATCATCTCCCTCTCTCCTCCCCCTCTTCCCTCTCCTCCCCCTACTCCTTCCCCATTCTCTTCATTCCCTTTATCTCACCCCATTTTAGTTTCTCTTCATCTCCCACCACTTTTCCCCTACTTCATCCCCCCCTACTTCATCCCATCTCTTCATCTTCCCGTCTACTTACATCTTCATATATCCCACCTTCACCCTCCTACCCCTTCTTTTTTCCGCCTCTGCCTCTCTCTATCCTCCACTTCGCCTTCCTCTCCTCCACTGTTAGATCGTCCTCTATCCTTTCTCTCCTCCCTCTCAGTTTCTTCTTCGCCTCCATCACTTTCCTTTTTTCCTCCAAACTTCCTAACTTCACCAATACCATCCCCTCCCTTTCTTTCTGCCCTTTTCCTATCCTCTTCACCTCCTTCATCTCTACCTCTGAATCCATTCTCCGTCATACCTCCTTAACATCTTCCTCCACTCCTTTCACTCCTATCTCCACCCTCCTCACCACTATATTTTTCCTCCTTTCCTCCCGCTCCTTTTTATCTATCTGTATCTCCAACTCCCTTATCCTTTTTTCTCCCTTCTCCCCCATTCTTCCCTCCTTCATCCTCTCCCCCTCCCATTTCTCCCATCTCCCCAACCTTTCCTCCATCCTTTTTATTTTTTCCTCCCCCTCCCTCCTTTCTCTCTTCCATTCCTCCCATTCCTTCTTTCTCTCTTCTCTCTCCCTTCCCAATTCCTCTCTTAGTTCCCTGTTTTCTCTATCTCTTTTCTCCCCCTCCCTCTTCACTTCCTCTTTATACCCCCTTACTTCTTCTATTAATTTCCATACCATTTCTTTCATTTCCTCCTCTCTTATCCACTCTCCTTTCCCCCCTTCCCTCTCCTCTCTCTCTAATTTCCCTCTTTCTCCCTCTTCATCCTCCTCCTTCCTTACCTTCACATTCTTTTTACCTCCTTTTTCCTCTTCATCCTCCTCTTCCTCTCCCCACTTGTCTTCCTTTTCCCCTCCCACATAATCTCTATACAACTCTCTATACTTCCTGTGCTGTTCGCGCTGTTTCTCCTCAACCTTTCTACGTTCGTCAACCTCCCTCTCCTCTTCTCCCCTCTGTTCTCCCGTCTCTTCCCCTCCTCTTCACTCCCTTCCCTCCCTTTCCTCCTTCCTCCATCCTCTTATTCCACCCTTCTTTCTCCACCTTTGCCTTACCTCCCTTCAAATTTCCTTCGTCTGTCTCTTAGTTCCCAGCTACGCCACCAGACCGCACCACCTCTCTCGAACACCCGTCTCTCTCCTTTGTCCACCCTCTCCGCTTCCTAACCTCAACCACCTGCTCGCTCTTCTCACTCTTCTGCCCCTTTCTTCTACCACCCCCCTCCTGCCCTTTCTCACCTTCGACCCTAATCCCTTCCATTGCCTCCCACACCCTTCTCCCCCCCCCCCTCCATTCTCACCACTTCCCACTGAACCTCGTCACAGTTTAACTACATACAGTTACGACAGTCGTCCGATTTAGAGGTCCGATTTTCTTTTGCGCACGCGTTGACTGTACGGCTAAGAACATGGCGGACTGTTATTACGAAGTCACATGTGAATAAATGAAAACATGTAATATATATGTGAAACGTATATGTGAAAAAGCAAAAAATAAAAAATCTAAGTGTATTTGTGTACTATCCACATAAAATGAATGCCAGAGGTGGTAATTCCTGTTCTTTTTTTACATGTAAAAATATTTGTAGAGGAACGGAAAATAAAATTAGCTTTTTCCGATTTTCTAAGGATATTAAAAGGTATGTTAAGGTTATGCAAGAATTTATTATAAAAGATATACGTAATAATGTAAATATTTAGAGATTTTACAGCTTTTAAATAATTAGTTTTAATTATTTTGGAATTTAATACGTTCTTTATATGAGATATATGAAAGTCTCAACTTCTTTAATAATAAAAATTAAAAGAAAAAAATTGTTATTGAAGTAAACTTTGGGTGGAAGCTTGTGGGCGTCAGGATTTAATAAAGAAGACATGTGAGGAATTGTATAAAAATTATCGTGTTTGTGTTATACATTTTTCACAAGAAATGTTTCTTAATGACTTACGAAACAGGCTTCAGTCGTATGTTGTTCCTATAAAAGAGTGTAATACACAAAAGAGGAAAACTACTCCAATGTCTCAGTCTAATTGCCAAGAACCATTAGAAGCAGGTAAGTTATTTAAGACCAAAATATTACCCCAAAATTAGTTTTATTATATTTTATCTTTCCTCCGTCTCTTTGTTCTTTCTTCTTTTTTGTCTCTTTGTATAGATATACGTACATATTTTCATTATATTTTTCATATGTTTCATTATTCCAATTGTTATTTATGGTATAAAAAGTAATATGTTTGTTTTATAGGATCAGCCATTCTAAATAATGTAAAACCTAGTACTTCAAATTATGTACCAACAGAAATGCAGAAAGGAATAGGTAATTGTTATAAAAGGAAATACTTTTATCACATTGTAATATTTTATGAAACTGCATATAGCTTTAAATTTATTTGCAGATGAAGGATTATCTATTCCCGAACGCAGTAAAAAAACACAAACAGATTTGATTTTATCATTTTTTAAATATTTTTTCATTTAAACTGTTTCTATTGTATTTTACCCTTTTTTCCTTGCTAACCTTTATTTACTTTCTAATTCATATTAATTTATTTGATTGTGTGTTGAGTTTAATTTGTATCAATTATTAACGTCACTTGCACTATATTTATATTTTAATGTAAATCTGGATTACTTTAAGTTGGAAATAAGATGCTTACTAATTGCCATTAATTGCTATTCTTGCTATAATTATTAATAGTTCATTTAATATTATTTTAGGGCAAAACCGAAGTATTTTGACATCTAAAGAAGTTTTATTGTAAATAAAACAATTTATGCTGTTGTACAATACAAAGATTCATAATATGATTCAATAAAAGATATAACTTATTTTATTTTTGCATATTTAAGATATTAATTATTTAGGATAATATATTGGCATACAATACATACATACATACATATATATATATATATGTTATGTATTAAATAAGATTCGTGAATGATCATGCGGCATACATTACATATGAGTTTTTATGGCGACGTTTACTGTC
Organism: Harpegnathos saltator; assembly: GCF_003227715.2. NCBI lineage: Eukaryota > Metazoa > Arthropoda > Insecta > Hymenoptera > Formicidae > Harpegnathos > Harpegnathos saltator. The sequence goes on from NW_020229943.1 coordinate 195,759, forward strand.
ATATGCTTATATATTAGATCTAATTTCATAAAAGTTCTCTGTCATTATTTCCTATGTAATGTATCTTTTTTTTTAATTAATAATAAAAAATATATGTGATCGTTTGCAAAAGGGTAGAGAACTTTTTGTTTAGTTTGACCTTATTTATCTTCATAGACGGTATTGCGTGTCATGCGTCAGGCATTCCGTATATTGTTTTTTAATTCCATTAATACATTCCTGAAATATGATGATATTAAAAATGAAAAGTAAATTTACATCAATATATAGTTGTATACTACAAATTATACATAACTTTGATCTAATTTAAAAATATTTTGCGTGAGATTTGCGTAAGTCCTTTGATATCGTTCAAATGGAGCGCCCGTACAGCCCTCAACATGGCTGATCAATGACCACTGACATCAAAGGAACCGACAGCTACTGTCGTAACTGTATGTAATTAAACTGTGCCCTCGTCTTATTTTCGCCTTGTCACTCACTGCTATCACTTATTTCGTCGCCGGAAACGGAAGTCCTTGTACACCTAATACTATATTTCATAATATTTTAAATATTTTTATTATTTTTTATAGGACAAAAATATAATGCACAAATATACAATAATATCTGTCTTATTATATCAAAAAACAACAAGAATAAACGTTTTAATTATTTATTATAAAATTCAGACATTGCTGTACATTTTTCTTTATGTACCAGGTCTGTAAATATGAAACCGGAATTTGCCCATAGATGGCCCTAGCTGTCAATGTAGTTACCGTCAAACCGCGTCATTGGCGCCATTTCCATTTGTTGACTTCTAACAAAGATTTTTAACTCACAATAATACAAGTTTCATACAACAGCGTAGTTTGTAATAGCGTTGAACATGTCGAATTTTGTGCCTGGAAGCTACGATTTGCGGACAGCATTGATTTTCTGTTACCATTTGAAGAAAACTGCTGCAGAATCGCATCGAAGCTCACGGTGAACATGCTCTTGGTAAATCACAGTGCCTTGAGTGGTTTAAAAAATTCGAACGTGGCGATTTTTACGCGAGAAACGAAGAACGTAGAAGACCACCGAAAAAGTTTGAAGACAGCGAATTGCAAGCATTTTTGGATGCCGCTCAAACGCAACAACAACTCGCGGATCAATTAAATGTGACATGAGAAGCCGTCTCCATATGTTTGAAAGCCATGGGAAAGATCCAGAAGATGGGAAAATGGGTTCCACATGAACCGAATGAAAGACAGCAGGAAAACCGAAAAACCACTTGCGAAATGCTGCTCGCCAGGTACAAAAGAAAGTCATTTCTCCATCGAATTGTGACTGGCGATGAAAAGTGGATATATTTTGAGAATCCTAAACGTGAAAGATCATGGGTAACTCCAGGCGGACCATCGACATCGACTGCAAGGCCAAATCGCTATGGACGGAAGACAATGCTCTGTGTTTGGTGGGATCAGAAGGGTGTGATCTATTATGAACTGCTAAAACCTGGCAAAACCGTTATTATTGAACGCTACCGACAACAAATGATCGATTTGAATCAAGCTTTGCGTGAAAAACGACCAGAATATCAAAAAAGGCAACACAAAGTGATTTTGCTTCATGATAATGCACCATCATACACAGCAAAAGTGGTCAAGGAAACGATTGAGGTGTTTAGTTGGGAAATACTTTCGCATACGGCTTACTCACCAGACTTGGCTCCGTCCGATTATTACTTATTTGCACCGATGGGACACGCACTTGCTGAGTAGCGCTTCACTTCTTACGAAAATGTACGAAAATGGCTCGATGACTGGTTTGCCTCAAAAGAGCAACAGTTTTTTGGCGTGGCATCCACAAATTGTCAGACAGGTGGGAAAAATGTATAGCTAGCGATGGGCAATATTTCGAATAAAATATTTTTTATTATTTTCATACAATAAACGTATATTTTCTATATAAAAATTCCGGTTTCATATTTACATACCTGGTATTGCCTCGAACATAGGACACGAATAAAATCGATCTTTCGTTTTTGTCCCTTCGTAAGAAAAGTTTCTATTATTATAACATAATTTCGAATATTGAATATTCGAAAGAATACTAATCAAGAAAAACCGAGGTCCACGTAGCCCTAACAGTTTCTTGAAATCATAATACGCATGCGCAAACGAATACCTATTATAACAATAGAAACTTTTTTTATAAAGGGACAAACAAGAAAGATCGATTTTACTCGTGTCCCATGTTCGAGGCAATATATAAAGAAAAATATACAGCAATGTTTGAATTTATAATAATTTTTTCTATTCATTGAATTTATAATAAATAATTAAAACGTTTATTCTTGTTATATTTTATGTAATAAGACAGATATTATTGTATACGTGTGCATTATATTTTTGTCCTATAAAAAATAATAAAAACATTTAAAATATAAAATATAGTAATATATTATATTAATATAATATAGTAATATAATGTATTATAAAAAGAAGTTGGCACTGCGAGGACTCAAACCTCGGACGTAGACGACAAGATACTAGTAAGTGCCTTAGTCTCCGCGGCTATCGAGTTCACGTTTATTGGTTCCAAGTTATTACACTTAACATGTAGTTGTTTTTTTAATTGCAAATTTCTCGCAAACGAAGGCCCATGCACGTAAACCCTTTTAGGGTTTTTGTACTTAACCCCCCCATTCGAATGATATATGACTCATTCAATTATCGATTTTACATGTCTTGCCATCTTCTTGTCAGTTGAGTGTTCGAATTTACGCTCAAATTGAGTGTTATTTTGAGTGTTGTTTTTCGTAAGGGTTGGATAAATTAAAATAATGCAATGTATATACGCTAAAAATATACAATAAATATATATTTTTACTGTGTAACAGTCCTATATAATAACATTAGTTAATAAAATGGAAACTGATCAACATACGTATGTACATTTATTAATTAATATAATATTATAAAAAAATATATACTTACAATTTTGATATATGGCATACTTATTATTTATTTCACTATTATTCTTATGATTATGCAGTATTTTATCAATAAGTATTAGTTTAGCATATTTTAATTTTTTTTCTCTCAGTGTAAATAATTATAAATAATTATAGTGGAGCATTGTATTAGAGCATATTATTGTTATACAATTATTTTTCAGTTTATTTAAAATACAATATTTATAGTTTATATTTAACTTAAGAATTTATATAAAATATATAATTTACATAAAACAGTTTATTATATAAATTGCAATTGCATACTCGAAGTTGGCTGCATTTATTTATACAATTTAAACAATCATGTTTAAAAAGCAGTTTTTAAATTTACAAGTATTCGCACTTAGCATTTTAGCGTTAACACAAAATCATTAAAGTTAACAGGTGATTTTTGAAAATATTCAATTTGAAGAATAACATTCAAAAGTTTTTATAGGATTTACACTTATCTATTCAGTGTTATATTCAAGTGTTCAGAGGAAACTTTTAATGTTCGGCGTTTACACTCAAACTGGAATGCGAATACTACCCAGATAGACAGACATGTTGGCAATAGTGTGCATGCATTCAATGTATATTTTATGATACCATTGAAGTGGCATAACATGTTTGTAATATGCTTGCTATAAGAAATACGTATTTATTATTCTATACTTTGCAACAAAATATCACTTTGTTTATATTACTGATTAATTACGTCCTCTTGCCGACACAATTGTAGCAATTAAATATAAACTAAGCTCACAAAAATACAAATAAAAATAAAAATAATAAGTTAGGCAAATGAGAGCTAACGTCGGTGGACAAACGTAAATAATAACGCTGATGAACAGGCACAATTACACAGAATTTATTAAAATATTTACATATGTTTTGGTCCTATTTTTTGGACCCTCCTCAGTGTAAACAAGTAAAATGATAACGCAATGAAAAAAGTTTTGGCAATGAAAAAACTTGCAATAAAAAACCGTGTCTATTGAGAAACAATGGATCTAGATGTAAAGGCTCAAAAACAAAAAAATGTGAAAATTATCAAACAATCACACTTCTTCGCCAACAGTCGAACACCATATTGAGTATATTGATATAAAGCATGCTCTCGCAACGCTTACTATGAAATAGTGATAATTTTCACACTTTTTTGTTTTTGAGCCTTTACATCTAGATCCACTGTTTCTCAATAGACAGTTTTTTATTGCGAAATTTTTTTCATTGTGAAATATTTTTTCATTGCGTTATCATTTTACTTGTTTACACTGAGGAGACTCCAAAAAATAAGACCGAAACGTATGGCAATATTTTAATAAATTCTGTGTAATTGTGCCTGTTCATCAGCGTTATTATTTACGTTTATCCACCGTAAGTTTTCACTTGCCTAACTTATTATTTTTACAATTGTGGCATGTACCGCAATTGTGCAATGGCATCAGATTGCTTCTTTTATATGCTGCTACAATGTTTCTTGTATGAAGACGCATCTTTATGTATTATTATTTTAATTCTCGAATTTAGTCTCTATGCAGACAGTCTGCCGAAATTTGTCTATCTGGACAGTTATTGAATGTACACACTCCATCTTTTAAAGTATACACTTAATTGTGAGTATTAATATTCAGTCTTTAGATATAAACATTCAATGTTAGAGTAAATACTCAATATTCAGTGTGAATACTCAGTGTTCAATGTAGACACCTAAAATATAAGGGTATATATAAATTTGAGAGTAAACTCTCAAAACATTCAGTGTTTGAGATGTTTTTCTGTAAAAGTTGCATCATCTAAACTTTGGAGGAGAATATTTCTTCATATAATTTATTCACTAGACTTAAACCTGTTAGATTATCATTTTCCCAATTGTTCCAATATACAATACCTGACTGATATATATTTTGAACTAATATAATAGATTCAGAAAGATTTTGAAGACTACCCTAATAGCAAAGATGTCCAGAGGACGTCCAGAGTACGTCTTGAGGACATCCTGGGGATGTTTCTTCATCCTTAGGAGAACATGTGCTATTAGGGTGACTCAAAAGCTAAGTTTCTTTCGTGAGGATGTCTGTCGTTAACTGTCTGATAGATAGAACAAAGTTAGAAAATAATGGAGATTATTTCGAACATTAAATTTATATTTGATTTTTTGTGAATATACTTTCAATTTTATGAGAAGGTACCAGATTAATTTGCACAATTAATATATAATGACATTAATATTGTATATTTATACATTAGTATTATTTTGTATATATTATTTTTTAGCACACATATGCAAGATTTACAAGAAGTAACGCAAGAAGTACATTATGAAAATTACCGTAGTGAAAGATTGGCGAAAGGAGCACCAGTACCACCTCGACGTCAAACGTAAGTGCACATTTTCTTTTATCTTAAATTATTATATGATTTTTAACATGACTAAAGAAAAATTTGCAATAGTCGAGAATAAAGATACGGGTAATCGCCATTCATACAATATTCTCTTTAAAATTCTCTTTATCATTTTTAAATATATAATGTTTCATGCACATAGATTATATACAGAGTGTCCCATTTTAAAGAATCCACTCAAATATCTCAGAAACACTGCGTTAAATAAAAAAATGCGTAAGATAAAAGTTGTTTAGCTTGAAGGGGGACATAGGACAATGATAGCATTTTGTTTATAGATGACGCCACTTTCGAGATATTCACTGATTATCAATTTTCTTAAATAGAAATCCGTTTTTTACTATATCATATTTTCCTACCAATTAATTTAAACAACTTTTGTTAACCGAAACATTTTTTTATTTGCTTAGTATATTTTGAGATATTTAAGAAAAACTTGGTAACTTTTTCAACATTTAATTTACTATATCTCGCTAATTATTCGTCGAGAGAAAAAATAGTATTAGACTTTTTTACTTTATTTACTATCAAGAATATATTACTATAATAATGCCCTAGCTATTGTTAATTTAATAATTTTGAAATTTCCAAATGTCGATAAGAAAATAAAGTAAAAAAGTCTAATACTATTTTTTCATTCGACAAATAGTGAGATATCGTAAGTTAAATGTTGAAAAAGATAAGTTTTCCTTAAATGTCTCAAAATATTAAGCAAATAAAAAAACATTTCAGACAAAAGTTGTTCAAATTAATTGGTAGAAAAATATGATATAATAAAAAACTGAGATTTCTATTTAAGAAAATTTATAATCAGTGATAATGTCGAAAGTGGCGCCATCTATAAACAAAATGCTATCGCTGTCTTATGTCCCCCTTCAAGCCAAACAACTGTTGTCTGAAACATTTTTCGATTTAACGCAATGTTTCTGAGATATTTGAGTGGATCCTTTAAAATGGGACACCCTGTATAATATTAGTGGTCTATCTATCTACTTGACTGCTGCATGTTTTTCGTTTATATCATACAGAGTGCGCCAATTTAGTTTCAAGAACATATTGTTACAATAGTTCTGTTACGTCCTGGAGGAGGAACGCAACTTGACGCTTGCTTTCGCAAGCTCCGACGTACTCGCAAATCTGCGGAACAGATCAAGGATCGGAATGACCCCTTTATCTGGCGCAGACGTGCGTCGGTGGTCCTTTATTTAGGTCAAGGAACTGAATCCTTTTACCTGGGATAGGACCGTGAGCGACGGTTGAGGGAAGGGAGAATTTTTTGGTTGAGAATAATTATTTGGAAAACGTGATTGGTTTACAATTACAAACAACTTGTTTTATTAGTGATTAGACGGAAGTTCACAATGAAATAAAATTTGTAAGATTTTATAATGTGTCCGTATACATATGTGGTTAACAATCGCGCTCAGAACAATGATTCTCGATTACTCAGAACAATATTCCGTGTTCGTTATGTCCGACTGTGATCGAAAGGATTGGCCACTGGCGTCTGATTTAACAATTAAGGAGGAATGAATTAAGGAGGAATGAATTAAGGAACAATTAAGGGGGATAGAAAACGGAAGTAAAACGAAAGGAAAAGAAAAGAGAGAGAAGAAAATATAAAAAAATGAAACGAAAGAGGTCACTCAAGTAAAAGAAAATATAAATAACTTACTGCAGGACTTCTCTGATCTTAGTAGACAATGAAAGGTGTGGTTGCTGCGTCTCTGTGAGGATAGATGCCTCAAGTTCTGCGCCAAGGACAGGCAGCTGGTTTCGGCAGGATCGCTCTCAATGGCCCAAGAAGAAGGCACAAGAAGAAGGCACAAGATCGTTGCACCGAATAATTAACAAGTGAAGAATACTGGTCGGTCTAAGCCACAAGTTGGCTTGATTATTAAGAAACCCTGAAGGGGTGCTGGATCGGCGAGAAGTGAGTGAGACTTTTGACTTTTCTCAAAAAGTCAGCTCGGTTGAGAGAGTGGAGTTTTGGGGGGAATGTTCCAGAAGATTATTTTGTAGGAGATAAGATGCATGTGGCAATAAGAGGATTTCGAAAGTCTTTTGTAAATAAAAAAAAACGTGGCAGCTATCTTAAGAAATAAATATCGATATTTCTAAGAACGATGTCGTGGTACTGTTATCAATGATTAAGCGCGTGGGAAACAGGATGAGAGTTGGTTCAAGATTGTTAGTATTTTCGGGGTATCGAAAATTCCAGAGATATCGTCGTGTGGTATCATGCCTGAGTGCATTCGGCCATATGATAAGTAATAAATTCGATTTCCCTTATTTATAAAAGAAATCTAGGGTCCGCTGAGTCAGCAGGACGTAACACCCCCCACCTTAGACAAATGTTGGGGTAACCAACATTTGCTAGTGGAGTGTATTAGCTCAAGGCTTTCGTATTACGCGAAGTTTTAATTGCTATACTTATAGACGAATTAAGATACTCGTAATAACATAGTTAAAAGGAGGAAAGATAGAAGGAGACTTCCATATTTTCCTTCTCTTCTTTCGTCCTCCTAAAAATTATTGAATAAAGTATAAAGGTATTTCTGTTTTGTTTGTGGTTTAGGATTAGGAAGAGGAAAGATAGAAGGCAACCCCCAATTCCTCTTCCTTCTTTTCTTTCGTCCTTCTATATGGATATATGTGTATGTATAAAGTAGAGAGAAAAGAAAATGATGTTGAAATAGTACATTATAAAGAGGAAATTGATTGTTATAATTTATATCATTATTATAAATTATTCTAAAATTATTATTATTATTATAAATATTTCTCTTTTCTCTCTCTCTTTTTTTATTAATATTATTATCATTAAAAAAAATATATACATATATATATATATATATTTTTTTTAGGGATTATATGATGTACAATATGATATATAATATGAATGCATGTAGTATATAATGCGATACATATATGTATATACAACGTGTAGGAGTATGTAAAAGTATATAAAAGTATAAAAGTATATAAAAGTGTAGGAGTATATAAAAGTATAAAGGTATAAGTATATAAAAATATATAAAAGTATAAGGATGTATAGTATATATGCATTATAATATTTTTGGCTCTAAATTGAGAGGAAGGGGCGACAAAGTTCGTTAGTCGCGATTGCCTGACCATTACAGATTTGAAATCGTTAGCTTGTAATAGTTGTAATTTCAACTTGGTGGAATTAACTTTCTGTAGCGGTATGTCACATTCTTCTATAGTCTTCTATAGTCAAAAGCGATATAGTAGTTATGTTGGATGAAGCTGAACCACAATCATATCCTATTATCCCCTTGATAGCGGGAAGATATAAGGTGAGGATAAGCAGAATGATCCCACGATGCATCCATTCATCCCATTCCTTTTCATTGGTTGCGTATTGTTTCAAATATTCTCCTAGTGCGTGGTGAGATCTTTCCAAGGAACCGTTTGATTGTGGATGGAAGGCAGTTGTACGAAACCTTCGTATTCTGTAATATTTTGCTAATTTTCTTATTAGATCGCTGATGAAATTTCTTCCTTGGTCGGTGAGCACGGCTTTAGGTGGTCCAAAAATAGCGATAAATCTCTTCACGAATTTATCGTCTATTGTTGCAGCAGTTTGATCCGGTAATGGTACGGCTAAGCTGAATTTACTTAGTTGATCTTGCATTGTGAGGATATACTCGTTACCATTTTTAGTACGTGGCAGTGGTCCTACTATATCCATGGCAATTTTATCGAATGTCCATCCTGGAGTATCCGTTATTACCATGGGTTGTTTAGTTTTTACTCGGACCAATTTCTTTAATTGGCATTGCAGACATTGTCGAATATAACGTCGGACGTCTGATTTCAGATTTTCCCAGTAATAATTCTGACGAATTCTGTTGTATGTTTTAGTTACTCCTCTGTGACCTCCCACTGGAGTGCAATGCATTTCCTGAAGTATTGCTTCACGTATATCTCTTAGTGGATATTTGATCAAGCCTTTGCAAATAATTATTCGTATGGTTGAATCCAAAAATCCTGTCTGAAATTTAGTTTTGATATCATTCCATGGTACATTTAGAATATATTCGCTCTTGGCTACACTTATACTTGTGAGATTCATGCTCTCAGCAGTCTGTCGCAAATTGATTATTGCTTGTGTTATATTTTTAAATATCAAAGTTGGGCCTTCCTTCTGATCTTCGCTGATCGGTAGTATAATGTGATATCTCTTGTTTCGCTTTATAAATTTTGCGATGCTTATTGATAGATTTGTAATCTTCGGCATTTCTTGTTTTTCGAATAATTTATTTCCTCCATCATCCACAGGATTCCCTGAAATATCTGTAAAATATAGCAAATTATCTTTGCGTAGAAAATGTAAATCCCTAGAATCTATCAAATTGCTTTCTTTGCCTTGTGATTTCATATCGGTTGTTACGAGTGGTTCGTTTTCAGTATCTTTTTCGTCCGTGTCCTCAGGTAGCGGCTTTGGCGGTAGGTTTCGTTTCTTTACTTTTATGACCCCTTCATGTGATTCATTTGATTGAGTCAGCTGTTTCGCTCGGTTTCGGGTCATGATAGCCCGAGAGGCTTCGGTAGGTCCCTGTGTAGAATCCCTGCATTCAGTATTCGTAGGTCCAGGCATATGGACCAAGGCTTCCACCGTTTGAGTTTTTGGTGATTCCATTGTTTCTTCGTCAGTCAGTGACGAAATATCCTCGAGAGAGTCCTCAGTCAGTGCGCAGTCGTCGGAAGGATGTGCGTCACGAACATTCTCCTCGGTTGATTTCTCGATATGTGGGTGATCATTTGTGAGATATTCTTCGTGAGTGTCTTCTTCGTGTGATTCTTCAGTGTCGCTGTCTTCTTCAAGAAGGCGTTGGATAATTTCAGCATCCTTTGGATCATTTGGATTCAATTTGCTTCTTGTATTTATCATCTTGCAGTCCTTCGAAGGTGAGTCAATAGGATTCCGTGACAATGCATCCGCATTTACATTAGTTTTACCGGCCTTATAAACTACATCATAATTATACTCAGATAATTTCAATCTCCATCGAAGTATTCGCATGTTCGCATCCTGAGCGTTCTTAAACCACATCAGAGGTTTATGATCTATTACTAGAGTAAATTTTCTTCCGTATAAATACGGTCTAAAATGCTTAACACAATATATTATTGCTAAAGCTTCCTTTTTGTAAGTATCATATTTTATTTCGTTCTCACTCAGGGTACGGGATGCGTAAGCTATAGGTCGATCCTTATTAAAACTCCTTGAGATAGAATTCCGCCTATGGCATAACCGGATGCGTCGGTTTTTAAAATAAATGATTTTGAGAAATCGGGGTATTGCAGCACAGGTTCTTTACATAATTCGTTCTTCAGTATTGTGAATGATTGTTGTTGTTCTAATCCCCATTGGAAAGGTATTTCCTTTTTTAATAGTTGTGTTAAAGGTCTTGATAATTTAGAGAATTCAGGAATAAATCTTCTGTAATACCCCGCTAATCCCAAAAATTGTTTAATATTTTTCGGTGTTTTTGATATTGGAAATTCGTGTACAGCTTCTAGTTTTTTAGGGTCCGGTTTTACTCCTCCATTGCTAATCACATGACCTAAATAATTGACTTCTCTACGTAAAAATTGACATTTATCGGGTTGTAATTTTAAATTAGCTTCTTTGAGTCGCTGCATTAGTTTTTCGAATTTACTTTTGTGTTCCTCTAAAGATGATGCATATATTACAGTGTCGTCTAAGTAAACAAATGCTTCTTGTCCTTGTATTCCTGATAAAACTATATCCATTAATCGTTGAAAAGTTGCAGGAGCATTTTTTAATCCGAAAGGCATACGATTAAACTCATAATGTCCAAAAGGAGTGGTAAACGCGGTTTTATGTCTATCGCGAGGATCCATTTCAATTTGATGGAATCCTGAAGCTAAATCAAACACAGAAAAATATTGAGCTCCACCGAGTTGATCTAGGATGTCGATTATATTAGGTAACGGATAAGCGTCTCCAATAGTCTTATCGTTTAATAAACGAAAATCTAATACCATACGCCATCGCTTATTGCCTAATTGATCTGCCTTTTTGGGTACAATCCAAATTGGAGTATTATACGGCGATTGAGAAGGCCGAATAATACTGTTTGTTAATAATTCTTGAACTTGTTTATTAATTTCTTGTTTGTGAACTTGAGGAAATCTATATTGTTTTGTATTAATTGGATATTCATCTATAGTCGATATACGATGTTGTAGTACGTGCGTCGAAGTTAATTGTTCTCCATAAAATTCTCTGTAAATGAAAGCAATCTTGGTGAGATTGTATTAGTTCAGTTATGCTACTAATTTCATTTTTACTTAAATATTTAAAATCCATTAGGTCAAATAGTCTCGCTAATCGTTCGTCATCATGATTGTCGGTTGAATTTATTTGGAGAACGTTTATAGGCGACTTTGAATCAATGAAATCATTATGGAGATAAGTGGCAGTGTCTATATCGCACTGTTGCTTCGTTCCGTCGGATCGTTGATTCGTGTCAATATTTCGTCTGTCCGTCAAAAATTCGGCTGCTGCAGACTTACCAGCATTTGTGGTTGAGGCTGGGAGAGCTAAAACTGTCGTATTGTTATTAGAAGAATGATTACATTTAAATTCGATCATATTATTTCGGTTAAAAGATTGTAAAGATTCCTGGTTACAAGGGAAAATTGAAAGATCAATTACTGGCACACAGTTAGTATAGTTTGTAATAGTTTCATTTGTATCTATTATATATAATTCTCACTACATTTTTTAATTTTTTGAGTTTTAATATTTTCATAAGAAGCTTTAATAACCCCTTCTTGGATATCATTACATTTTTTTGATACTTCTATAGATTTTTCTGTACTGTCTTAATTTTGATATTCAGCATTTAATTCCCTTTTATTATTATTATTGTTATATGAGCTCGAAATATTCCTATCAAGTTCATAATTTCTTATGTGAAGGTTCCCTTCTCTTTGATTCCCTACTATCTCCTTGGAAGGACGGGGAAACTGGAAACTGTCCCCTTGGATTGGAGTGTTAGGGTTTGAACATAGAAATTGAGAACCATCCTTATCCTCATGAATATCATTTAAACTTGTTTTTGAAGGAATGAGTGAGCCAAATCTTTGCTTATTGTTTTTCAACGAACCAGGAATTTTGAGAGTAGTATGAGAGGTCGCTACCCTTTTATCATCCTGGATATTATCCTTAATTTCAATATTATCTGAGGATTTATAGGAGGTTTGGAAATTTCCCTCCTGGACTTCAATTAGGATATCATTCAAGGATGGGAAAGTCTGGAAATTGCTTCCCTGATTTGGAATATTTTGAGAGTTAATATTCATGCACTGATTTCTTGTATTTTTATTCCTTTTTTCCTCGAATTCATTATTTTGAATTCCTGAAATTTTAAATTTCTTCTCTTCTACTCTTTTATCATTCGAACTGTTATTTTTTATCATTTTGTTAATATTCACTGAACCTTGTTTACTTTGATTATCAATTTGTTCGATATTGAATAGTTGTCCGCGTGGCTCGAGGCCCAAAACCGTGCTTCCTTTATGGTCAAAATCATCTATCTCATTCTTTCTCCTTATCATGTCATCGTTTTTTTCGTATACCGTTTGAGTAGCAGGTCGTATATTAATGGTTGGTATTATAATTTCCACTTCCCTATCTAATGAGTTGATTGCGTCCATATACACTTTGCCATCTATGTTTTTTACTTTTAAATTCAACTCCTTCGCCAACAGTTATTTTAGGTAAATATCCCTTCTTAACATGTGAATTGCCAATTCGTACGAAAAATAAGGTTTTAGAACGTGCAGGTACTACTATAGATTCAGGTGAATAAAAAGGAATTTTAATATTTAAGATATCTAACTGTCCTTTAGAATAGTCAATTTTTGCTTTCGTTTGTTGGAAAAAGTCGTTTCCTAGGATGCCACAAGATTGAATAGGAAAGTCATCAGAGATAACATGAAAATTAACAGGAATGCCCAAAATTATTATTATTATTTCCCCTATAGTATATACGGGATATTCATTGATCCCACTTAACTTTAATATATGATTCGAATCTATTATGTGATTCTTCGGAGTCCGGTGCCGAGCATAAAAGTTTCGGAATAATTATTGTTATCTAAGCTTATTTGAATGGTAGGAACACAACTTTCCTTGTTCAAATTAATTTCTACCTGCCGTATTAAAGGAGTTCCGTCATGGTTTCTTGTGCTCGATTGGTCATTACCGCGCGTCTGTTCCCGTCGGTTCCCCGAGTCGCGCCCGCCGTCGGGGAACCCGATTGGTTTCCCTGCTTCTTTCAATTATTTTCGACTCTTAGAAGGTAGTTTTCTATTGTGTGTCCCGTTTCCTTGCAATATCTGCATTGATTCGCTAAATTTTGCATTGTAAAATTTGAAGTATTTCCCGATGACCGATTTTCACGGCAATTTCGACTATGTCCCGTTCTATTGCAGATTTGATAAATAATTTGGACGTTATTTCCCAAAGAATTGCTATTAGTAACTTGTCTTTCTCTACATTGAGATGCTCGATGTCCGCGTCGCCCGCACCATTGACATACTTCGTTATTAGGAATATTATTCCGGTTAGGATTCGCGTAACAATTCTTCGCGTTATGATCCGGTTTATCGCACATTTGACAAATAATATTAGTAAAATTAGAGGAATTACCTCTACAATCTCTAGAGACGTGACCACGTCTCTGGCAATTTTGGCATATAACCTGCTGATTATTAAGTGAACGGCAATTTTGAGTATGACTGGGTTTAGAGCATATCTGACATGAGACGAAATCACTTTGTACGATTTTTACCGGCTTTTGTCCGATAGCTTCTCGGAATCTACATTTATCTGCACTATGGCCCCGTTTTTTGCAAATTTGACAGACTAAAATTTCAGTCCCCAAGGATTTTGTTGTGTTTTGTAATATCAGTTTACATTTATCTGCTGTATGACCGGATTTTTAGATATTTGACATAAATCTGTATTGACTTGAAAACCTTGCAACCCGCGTATTTCGAAAATATCCCATAATTCTTTTTCAATTCTTAAAGCTTCTTCTACGGTTACGGTTACATCCAAATTTATGGCAATTCTTTGCTCTATTTCGGGCTTCAGCCCTCTGATAAAACTATGAACCAATTCATTTTCTAATGACGTTTAAGAACGATCTATTGTTCCGTTATTCGTGATCCGATGTGCTTCTAAAATACGTTTACTTATTGCTTTTGTTCTGTTCGCGTATGTGAGTACTGTTTCATCGGTTCGTTGGTAATTTCGCCCTACTTCAACTTGTAATTGCATTAAGCTTTTAGAAGAGCCGTATACATGTTTCAAAAAATTTGTTAACTGACTAATCCGCGAGAAATCCTGGTCTTGTACAGAATGACGAACGTCGCCGGTTAATCTAGTTTGAATTATTTTAGTCAAATATTTTTCGTTTTCGGGCGGTAACATGGACTTTGCTAATTCGTATCCTTCTATAAAATATTCTACAGGTAGATTTTGACTATCAAAGAAAGAAACAGCCTCTACGGCATATCGTAAAGTAGAGGAAGAGTTATTTGTTACTACGTTATCGTTCATGGTTTCTGTGGTTGTAATAGGTTTTAAATTAGATTGTTCTCTATGATTGCTTTGTTCCGTAAGATCTTTTACCGTAAGTTTACTGCTAGGATCAATTTCACTTTCTGTGACAACCAAACGGAAGGAATATAAGGAATTATCAAAAGATTTATACCGCGTAGGTTCAGCGCAAAAACTAGTTTCTTCAACAGATATTTCTGCGATAGGACTCGAGGGTTTATTAGTTCTTTGAGGTGAATCGGTTAGGCCAAATGCGGTAAGAGAGAGTGGGCTATCACTCAAAATTTTTCGGTTGGTTGGAGCATCGATGTCACATGTAGGTGCAGGAAATGTTTCAGGGGTATTAGAGGTAGTTTGTTGGTTGTGTGGCACGAATGCTGTAGATGTATGTTGAGGTGGTTCCGATGATTCTAACTCGCGAGGACGACGAAGTGGTGTATTCTCGACAGCTCCGCGGAAAGTTTTTTCCACCTCGTCTTTATCAGATTTAGACCGCGTATTCATACCCTTTTCCAATAGTCACTCTTATCATCCCGGACGAGCCCCCAATTTTGTATGTTACGTCCTGGAGGAGGAACGCAACTTGACGCTTGCTTTCGCAAGCTCCGACGTATTCGCATGTCAGCGGTGCAGATCAAGAATCGGAATGACCCCTTTATCTGGCGCGGACATACGTCGGTGATCCTTTATTTAGGTCAAGGAACTGAATCCTTTTACCTGGGATAGGACCGTGAGCGACGGTTGAGGGAAGGGAGAATTTTTTGGTTGAGAATAATTATTTGGAAACCGTGATTAGCTTACAAACAACTTGTTTTATTAGTAATTAGACGGATTTCACAATGAAATAAAATTTACAAGCTTTTATAAAGTGTACGTATACATAGATGTATAAACAATCGCGGTCTGAGCAAAATTCCGTGTTCGACTGTGATCGAAAGGATTGGCCACTGGCGTCTGATTTAACAATTAAGGAGGAATGCCAAGGGGGATAGAAAACGGAAGTAAAACGAAAGGAAAAGAAAAGAGAGAGAAGAAAAGATAAAAAAAATGAAACGAAAGAGGTCACTCAGGTAAAAGAAAATATAAATAACTTACTGCTGGACTCCTCTGATCTTAGTAGACAATGAAAGATGTGGTTGCTGCGTCTCTGTGAGGATAGATGTCTCAAGTTCTGCGCCAAGGACAGGCAGCTGGTTTCGGCAGGATCGCTCTCAATGGCCCAAGAAGAAGGCACAAGAAGAAGGCACAAGATCGTTGCACCGAATAATTAACAAGTGAAGAATACTGGTCGATCTAAGCCACAAGTTGGCTTGATTATTAAGAAACCCTGAAGGGGTGCTGGAGAGAAGCGTCTGTCCTGGGTGCTGGATCGGCGAGAAGTAAGTGAGGCTTTTGACTTTTCTCAAAAAGTCAGCTCGGTTGAAAGAGTGGGGTTTTGGGGGGGAATGTTCCAGAAGATTATTTTATAGGAGATAAGATGCATGTGGCAATAAGAGGATTTCGAAAGTCTTTTGTAAATAAAAAAAAACGTGGCAGCTATCTTAAGAAGTAAATATCGATATTTCTAAGAACGATGTCGTGGTACTGTTATCAATGATTAAGCGCGTGGGAAACAGGATAGGAGTTGGTTCAAGATTGTTAGTATTTTCGGGGTATCGAAAATTTCAGAGATATCGTCGTGTGGTATCATGCCTGAGCGCCGTATGATAAGTAATAAATTCGATTTCCCTTATTTATAAAAGAAGCCTAGGGTCCGCTGAGTCAGCAGGACGTAACAGTTCCCTAACTTTTGTTAACATATTGACTTATGGAAATTTCAAACTCATCAAATTAACAAAAGTCAGGGTACTATATATTCTTGAAACGAAGTAGAGTAAAAAAGTAGTAGAGTAAAAAATAATAGCATTTCTATCTAAAAAATAATCTAATAGCATTTTTTCTTTTAACAAATAGTAGGCGAGATATCATAAGTTAAATATTGAAAAAGTGATTAAGTTTTCCTCAAATATCTAAAAAAATATTAAGCGAATAAAAAAATGTTTCAAATAAAAGTTATTAACATTAATTAATAGAAAAAGATTATATAATAAAAATGGTGGTTTCCATTTAAAAGTATTAAATTGACCTTGACCTGATCTTGGCAACGCTACTCAAGGTCAAACTGATAAGATTAGTAAATACATCATTTGGAGCCTTATATAACTTTTGTCTGAAATATTTTTCTGTAAAACATCTGTCGAAATTTTTAAGTATTTCCATACTTTTGGCTCACCCTATATAATATACTTTACTGTCTAAAACTTATTTCGATATTTCTTACTTTTACAACTAATATTTGAATTTCTCCTTAATACAGTCTTGTAGAATCCGAGAAAAACAGCGCTGTGTCAGATAAGGATCGTATATTACAAGAAAAGGAAGCAGAAATACGGCATATGCAAGAATTGTTAGCTGTGATGCAAGCACAGATGCAACAACAACAACCTTAATTAAACATTCTTTTTTATACCAACATGCAAAAGAAATGACTTACTGTTATGCGTGTGCCAAAAAAAATTTATAAAACTTTATTAATAACATATATAATCAAGATCTTGACATGGATGCAGTATTTTCGTATAAATATTGTCTTTTTTAAGACAATTTTAACACACTATATGCATTCTAGATATACTTCGAATAAATATGAAAACTAACAATGCTTTTGATACATTTTCTATGTTCTGAACTATGAATTACTCCTATTTAAGAATTCCTTATATCTTTAATAGCAATTTTATATTATAACACCAGAAATCGTGAATAAATGTACATTTGCAAATAATTTTTGGGTTGTAGTTTTGAAAAGTTCATCCACCAATTCTTATAAAACAATCCTAAATATTCCCAAATAAATATATCTAAAAGTTTTTTGGAGTAATTAAAAATTAACTGTAATAATGTTAAAATAATATATATAGTGATTTATTTTATAATTATACCCTAATTATACTTCCATAGGCGTCCACATCCGCGTCAAGCCGACGATCAAGTATCTCGGCCTGACGTTGGAGAGCCGATGGGAGTTTGGCCCGCATTTTAGGGAACTGGCCCCCAGAGTGCGTGGGGCAGGGCTGGCCGTTGCTAACCTCCTGCGCAACCTGGGAGGTCCAGGTTGGAGGGCTCACCGCCTGTACATGAGTGCGGTCCTATCCATCGCCCTGTAGGGGGCGCCAATTTGGGTGTCCCAGCTCAGCACCTACCGCGATGGCATACGCCGACTGCGGCAGGCGCTGAGGCCTATGTACATAAGGGTGATTAGGAGGTACCGCACAATATCGTACATGGCGGCGACCACCCTGGCCGGGACCCTCCCGTGGAGCTCCTAGCCGAGGAACGGCGAATCCTATATTGGAGGATCAAGGAGCTCCGCCAAGAGGGGGACCTAACGGCCGGGGACATGCGCGCCTTACGCTCCCAAGTCGTGGCCCTGGAGAAGTGGGGGGACATGTTGTCCGACCCATGGGGGTACGGGTGCGAGACGGCGGAGGCTGTCCGCCCCTGCCTGCCCGAATGGGCGGGCAGGAGGGGATGTGCACTGTCCTACCATCTGGTGCAGATGCTGACGGGCCATGGGTGCTTCGGCAACTATCTGCACCGGATTGGGAAGGAGCTCACCACCAGGTGCCACCACTGCCTCGTGCTCATGGACGCGGCGCCCCATACTCTGGCGGCTTGTCCCGTCTGGAGTGAGGAGCGCCGGGTCCTGGCCGGGGCAGCGGGGGTCCCAGTGGAGGATATTTCGCTCCCACAGATGGTTCGAACCATTTGTGAGAGCGAAGAGGGGTGGGAAGCAGCGGTCTCCTTCTGCAGGGACGTGAAGTCCAAGAAGGAGGCCGCCGAACGAGAGCGCCGGCCACGCCAAGCCCGTCGTCGACGACGGTATAGTCGGCGCTCCCCGGGGGGAGATCTAGATAGCAGGCCCGAAGTGCCTCCGGCCGAGGAAGAGGAAGGACTGAGTAGCAGGGGTCCAAGCCCTCCTTGGCCGCCTCGGGCCCGCCTCCGTTGACGGGAGGGATCTGGGAACTCTACGGTGTAGAGCCCAGATCCCCCCCTGCTTCGGACAAGTAGGAATGGGAGGAGTGGTGCCCCGTTTGGGGACAGGCCCACTACCCCAGAAACCCTCCCTCCCTGGCTGACGGGGAGGGGGGTAAGGGGTGAGGACGGATGCCCCCTCACCCCATAGGTGAAACCAGAAGGCCAACCGGTCGGTCTTAGACCGACCGGGACCGCGCCCTGGATTTCCTTTGTGGAATAGGGCGCGGTAACAGGTGGCGGGGGGCTCCTGGAAAGGAGCCCTGGGGCCGGGGTGTTGGGGAAGGAATGCGGGAGCAGTGCTCTTGACTCCCCACAAACCGGTCCGACAAATAGGCATCCCGCAGGGGTTTTAGTCGGTAAGAGTCCGATATAACTCTCGACCCCCCCCCCCCAAGGGTCGGGGGTATCCATGATGGATTTCCCCTGCGTCACCAAAAAAAAAAAATTATACTTCCATACGTAGCAGATACTACGTAAATAGTAAATGCGTATTAAGTAGTAAGCGTACAACCTCGTAATAATATATTATAATATATGCATTTTTTTACGTACCATGTGCATATATGCATATATTATAATATAAATATTGTAACTTAGATTGGAAACTTTTTCTGAATAAATTCAAAGAACTCGATTACCGTGTATTATTCCTGCCAAAGGCACTAAGATATATAAAATCCGAATTAATATAGGGAGACACGGAAAAGAGAAGAGAACGCAGAGCAGTACTATAATTGTAAACGTGTAATCGTGAAATTTGTTTAATATTAAACTTGGTTTTGATATTTTTTGCTTGAAAAACGCATTTATTTTAATAAGAAAACAGACCAATATATTATATACAGGGTGTTATAAAAGTCCCGGAAGAGCAGAATAACTCAAAATATGAGTCCTAGAAAAAATGCGAAATGCTGGGTTTTTCTGATTTTTTCCTGGCTATCTGACGGTGAACTTGGATTTGACCTTGACAATGACCTTGAAAGTCATTTCAAGGTCAGGTCAATTTTTTTAAATGGGACCCCCTACTTTTGACCCCAGAAATGAAAAGAACGGAAAATTTTACGTTCAGATATGATCTTGAACACTGCCACATTTGACCTCTAAAGGTCACATAAAGGTCTAAGCTTGTTTTAGGCTGAAAACGCGAATATCTTCGAAAATGCACCTGCTAGGGAGCAATGTTATGCATAAGAATGAGAATGTAGAGGTTAACGAGGGACATTCAGCCGTGACCTTGCCCTTATTTTCGAGGTCATGAGTTAAGATTATTATTAAGATAAACCGGATTTTTTAGAACGGAAAATCCATACTTTTGGACTTTTTTAGGACTGAAAATCCATACTTTTAAAAGTGTCAAGATTGAAAATCAATTCAAGATTGATAAAATTGTACTACCCCGGTTGCCGCTCTCCGTTAGAATTATTAAACTTGTTGCGCCGAATTCGCCAGGAACGCTTCCTTGGCCTATCATTATATCGCGTCGTATCTAAATTCGCGATTGCCGCATTATTGTCCACCCGCGGTTAACTATAAAATTGTAAACGTTTTCATTCTAATATAACCGAACTGTTTAGGCAACACTTTGGCGGGGTTCTTATCGTTGTTGCATCCGGGTATCGAGTAACTCGCGTCTTGCTCCGACACAAAGAAGAAGGACTCCTGGGCCCGTCGGCGAACCGCCCGCTTCTTCACTCTCGTTGAGGCCGTCACACGTTTCGGACGCGTGCTCACAAGTCTCCCCTTGACTATTGTACTTAGAGAATTTTCAAGTTCCGTCATCTCGTGACGGTCTCTCATATTCTCGTATATCTCCTTTTTTCTTTCTGGTTCTTTCTCATTACAATTGTTGCAATCAACTGTCTAGCTCGTAGTTTTGCAGTCTCAATTATTTGTGATTTCAACCTCTCGATCTTATTAATTAACTCGTAAAAGAAAAGAGAGTCGCGACATTCGGAAGCCGGGAGTGCGATATCGCGAGCGTTCAACGTCCACCATCTCAGCTAGGAGGAACGCCGGCACATACGAGGGCTCCTTCTCCCGTTCCGTCGGACGCCTAAACAGTGGTGTTCCAGCCATCCGATCACAGTAAGCCCTTCGATATCGAAGTTAATAAAACAATATTTGTCTTCCTCTATGTCGTTCGATGTGTTTCGCAAACCGTGTATTGTTCTCCGTACAGAGGCACTTTCCTCATAGTCATATCCGCGACGTAATCAAATAAATTTTATTGAATCCAATAAAATTCCACGGGACGTAACAATATATATGTATATAGGGCCCTCAAAAAGTCCGGGAACGCTAAAATATTTCGAAAAATATGAAAAATATGAGAAAATGTTTGATACAAAAGTTGTAGGGCTTAGAAAGGTCTATTTAGCAGTCATATTAGTTTGACCATAGATGGCGTTGCTAAGGTCATATGAAGGTCAACTTTCCCCCCTTGGAGCTCATGGCCCTGTCATACAATAGAATGTATGACAGGAAGCGGGAGCTCTTGCATACAGGGAGGGCGGAAGAACCGCTCGCCAGGGCAATAAGAAGAATGAAGCACCAGACTCGACAGGTCCTCCTTCAAAGATGGCAGGGACTCCTGGCTAATGCCAGGTATGGAAGGAGGACCGGCGAGGCCGTCCGACCCTTCCTGCCAGAGTGGGTAGGAAGGGCCCATGGGACCCTGACCTTCAGGATGGCACAGGTGCTCACCGGGCATGGATGCTTCGGTGAGTACCTGTGCCGGATAGGCAAGGAGCGCACGACGACATGCCACCACTGCGGAGATGACCATGACTCCGCGCAACATACACTCCAGAGCTGCCCCGCCTGGAGTGCCGAGCGCGGAGTCATGGTCCGGGCCATAGGCCAAGACCTCTCACTCCCGAGGATAGTCGGGGCGATCCTCGGGAGTGAGAAGAGATGGGATGCATTCTCCTCCTTCTGCGAATCGGTAATGACGCAGAAGGAGGAGGCGGAAGAAGCGAGGAGAAGGGCAGAGGGTCGGGGAAGGAAAAGGAGGCGGCGCGAGAGGCACCGCCAGTGGAGGGCGGGGAGAAGCAGGAGTAGGGAGGGGGACGTTGACTCGTCAGAGGAGGACGAGCTCAGGAGGATGGTGGGTCAACCACCACCTCCTTCCCCCCTCCCCCTCCTGCTCCCCCCAGGCACCAGCAGCGAGACGGGGAACCCGTAGGGGGCACGGTGCCCCATGCGGGTCCCGGAGAAACGGAGGCGGTAGGGTGGCGGTGGTGGTCCTGCAGCGACTCACCCCCCTGATGGTGGCGGCAGCCATGCTGACCGCCCCCCCTGCAGCGGGGGTGACTACGGCGCCACCGCCGCCGCCACCCCCTGCTGTCCCTCCAAGGGCAGCGACGGGCGATGGCGGCGGGTGGGGGACAAGGCTCCGGCCCAGGCCCCACACCCGCAGACCACCGACTCCCACGAAGAAGGGAGTCGGATGAAAGTAAGGGGGGGAGAGGGTACCGACGGTGACAAACTGTCGGAAAGATACCCCTCCCCCCCTACTCACCGATCCGATACATGAATCGGATATGCGGGAGGGGGGGTCACTAGGACCCCCCACCCCATTCCTCTGCGGAGGTGGGGAGAGCCCGGCGGCTAGGGGAGTATATCTCCCCGCAACCGCCGGGCGGGAGGGTGGGGTACAGGGCGGGGACTCCCGGTGCCCCAACTAACCCTCCCAGCGTAGGGTGGCTGGCTGATACGGTGGGTCAGTCAGCCACACAACGTGTATTGGCGGCGCCTCGTCTGGTCGGGAACGGTGGTGAAGCGGGCCTCGGCCAGCCTCCCCCTTCCCGACCGAAGAGACGAGGCGTGAGGGGTGGGAAAGGGGAACGGTGGTCAAAGCGGGCCTTCGGGCCGGCTTCCCCCTTCCCCTGGGGGAGCGGTGGTCGAAGCGGACCTTCGGGTCGGCTTCCCCCCTCCCCCTCCCTGCCCCTCAGGGACAGAAGGTGCAAACCTGGACTCGGGGCCCCGATTAGCAGTTACGCGGCACCGGGGCCCCGACCCAAGTCTCTTCGCAGCGCCACCCGGGGAGGTTTTAGCCGGTAGGAGTCCGGCATAACCCTGGCCCTTCCCCGAGGGTCAGGATATCCATGATGGATTTCCTCCTCGTCAAAAAAAAAAAAAAAAAATATGAAGGTCAACTTTGTTTTTTTAAATAGAACCTCTTATTTTTTATTGAAAATTCTTGTAGCTTATCTCGAGAGCTTTCCAAAACACTATAATGAAGTCATTTTTTATTAAGTTCTTTCCGAGTTATGACACTTGAAAGTTACAGTCCGCCGGCATTAGCATTGCCCAAAGTATATCGCGCGAAGGTTGCATGGTCGAATTTACACCTTGCACGCGCGCGCGCGCGCGCGCGTGTATGTGTATGTGTCATTACAGAGATCAGGATCCTACGGTTCGTCACTCCTGCAGTATTTTAAAACTCTAAACCTTCTCCGTATTGTGCGTGCGTGCGTGCGTGCGTGCGTGCGTGCGTGTGTGTGTGTGTGTGTGTGTGTGCGTGTATGCACACATTACATTTTTCAAGCTATTGTTTTTTACTTTTTCAATTAATCAAATGTTCGACATGTCTTCCTTCTACTGTTTGGCAATGAGCTAAACGTTCATAGAAACTATTGATCATATGGCTCATTTGTTCTAAAATGATTAGAGATGCTTTCTGCATTCGATTATTCAGGTTTTCCAAATTACATAGTTTCGTCGCATAAATCTTACTTTTAATGTGTCCCTAAAAAAAGAAATCAAGGGGAGATAGATCAGATGATTTAGCAGGCCACTCAATGGCACCTCTCTTACCTATCCATTGATTAGGAAAAGAACGGTTAGGACGATTAGGAAAATTCTCGAACACGTGCCGCAAAATGAGGTCCTGCTCCATCTTGCTGGAACCAAACGTTTTGCATGTTTGCGTCAAATAAATTTTCAATTTAAAGAATGATGTAATCTTGCAATAGATTTTCATATTGTTCAGCATTTAAATCACCATCTATGAAAAATGGGCCTATAATACCGCGATTACAGATCCCTGTCCAAACATTCAATTTTTGTAGATATTGTGTGTGAAGATCACTTATCCAATGTGGATTTTCGTCACTCCAATATCTACAATTGTGGCGATTAACAGCACCATCTATTTGAAATGTGGCTTCATTAGAAAAAATAACAAAATTCAAAAAGTTAGCATTATCATCACACTGATGCATCAGTTCTTCACAAAACTGAATTCTTCTATCAAAATCATCTTCCATAAGTTCTTGAGTGATAACAATTTTATACGGATAATATTTATGCTTTTTTAAAATGTTAGAAACACTACCTTCACTGATATCATGAGCTTGTGCTGTTTTTGATACGGACAAATGAGGATTTTCCTGAAATGATTGGAGAATATCCAAAGTCTTATCATCATTAATTATGGATTTTGGCCTTCCGCTGCGAGATCGGTTCTTAGCTGTTCCCGTTTCAAAAAAGCGAGTCACTGTTTTGTAAACGGTGGATTTAGAAATAGGATCAAGACCAGGATGTGTAACATTGAATCAGCTATTTCTTCATATGATTTAATACGATCACCAAATCCTCGATAAATAAGTAGCAATATTCTTTCCTTTTCGGTCAACATTTTTCAGAAAAAAATGTGATATTATAATCGGAAAAATAAATAAAAGAGACAAAGAGCGAGATACGAGCGAGCGCAACGCGTTTTTAGAATATGTGGACCGAGAAGCATCTCTGATCGAAACTCCGCGCGGTACATTTCGGGTAATGCTAATGCCAGCGGTACTGTAAATTTCAAGCGTCATAACTCGGAAAGAACTTAATAAAAAATTACTTCATTATAGCGTTTTGGAAAGCTCTCGAGATAAGCTACAAAAATTTACAATAAAAAATAAAAAATAGGGGTTCCATTTAAAAAAACAAAGTTGACCTTCATATGATCTTAGCAACGCCACCTATGGTCAAATTGATAACTAGTAAATAGATCATTTTAAGCCCTACAACTATTGTATGAAACATTTTTTCGTTTCTTTCATATTTTTGGAAATATTTTTGCGTTCCCAGACTTTTAGAGGATCCTGAATATATGTATATATACAGGGTATCCCATTTTAAAGGACCCACTCAAATATCTCAGAAACACTGCATTAAACCGAAAAGTGCTTAAGGGTCTGCAGGAGCCACACTAGAGACCTTTCGCGGAGTCCCGCGAACTAGGCAAAATTATATTAAAAATTATGAACGAAGAAAATCACCTTATATTTATGATATTTGCAATCAGGATTAACGTCCGCAGGGGCATATAGAACGTTTTTTTGGAGAAAGGATCTAAATAAAAATTGAATAAAAATTTTGAATGAAAGTGCATCCCGCGGTACACGAGCCTATATTTTCATTTATTACAAATTTTCAAGGACCTAAAGGCAAAATCAGGCTCTGTACGTCCCTAGATACTAATAAAAGAAAGATGCCCATGTAAGTTAGATGAGCGAATATGATGCCTGCGTGGCAAAATATCTTTTGGTGTAGATAATACGGAAAGTGTACCCCAGTTGCATCATGGTGCAGTCTACCATAGTGGTATATGACCCAACCTTCCTGCTCTTGCGCTCGCGCGAGCAATGCATCAGTATTAGCGTATACAGGGTGCACGATTTATCTGAAGACATTGAAATATCTCGAGAACTATGCATTGGATAAAAAAAAGTGGTTAATGAAAGTTGTTAGTCTCGAAGGGGGACATCCAATGATACCAAACTCGACCTCCCACCCCACCCCCTGGGGGTGGGGGTTGGGGGCAACTTTGAAATCTTAAATGGAAACCCCCATTTTTTATTGCAGATACGGATTCTACGCCACAAAGTACGTAAATTTTGTCCGAAACTTTTTTTTTTATTCGTGATAGATGGCGCTGTAATCGCAAAAAATTATATTTTCTGCAATTCTCCAGAAATGATCATTGAATTGAGAAATAAAAAATACCTGTTCAATATTTTTAAAGAACATAATAAAAGTTATTCCCCCCACCATCCTCTCGGGATAGGGTGGGTGGTAACGTTCAAATCTCAAATGGGAACCCGAATCGAAAAGGGAACTGCTCGACGCACTACTGTGGATATATGGCGAACTACGGCTTATTATAAAAGGCAATGCGGTCAGAGCTCACTTTTCTTTCAAAATTAGAACTGAAAGCATCTCTAACAACTTCATTTTACTTGACTAGTTTTTATTACCTGCATATCTACCCTTCATTATTTGAACAGAATTGCAAGTAGAAAATTCTGCAACCGTAGAAGAAAAAATTGAAATGATTCTGATTTATGGTGAATGTAGGAGGAATGTTGACGATGCTGTTGCCTTATATGCTGAGCGTTTTCCAGACAATGTTCGCTCACGTTCTTTTTTTTACAAAGTTGTGACTGCCTTTATCTCGGATGGCAGCGTACAAACTAAAAAAAGAAAACGAGGGACAACTGTTACAGGAGAAGTTAATGAAATAGCTATGCTAGCAGCTGTTCACCACAACCCACAGGTAAGCACTTGGCAATTACATCGCGATTTCGGAATTTCTGGAGATAGTATTCGCAGAATATTGCATCGTCATAAGTTTCACCCATATCACATTTCACTGCATCAAGAACTTCATGGCGATGATTTTCATAATCGAGTGGTGTTTTGTGAATGGGCACTTCAACAAATGCAAACGAACCCCAATTTCATTGCTAATGTACTATTTTCAGATGAGTCTACATTCACAAATCATGGTGGCGTTAATCGACATAACATGCATTACTGGAGTGTAGAAAATCCCCACTGGTTACGACAAGTTGAACATCAATGTCCTTGGTCGATTAACGTTTGGTGTGGAATCATAGGGAACAGATTCATTGATCCTTATTTTATTGAAGGTAATTTGAATGGAATCAAATATCGAAATTTCCTAGAACAGGAACTACCACCACTACTTAATGATGTTGCCTTGGACGTTCGACAAAGTATGTGGTTTCAGCATGACGGTTGCCCAGCGCATAACTCAATAGCAGCACGGGAAGTATTAGACCGTGATTACAATGGTCGGTGGATTGGCAGAGGTGGCCCGATTAATTGGCCTGCTAGGTCGCTTGATTTGACATCGCCGGATTTCTTTCTGTGGGGTTACCTAAAAGATAATGTTTATTAACAAGTGCCAACAACTCGTGAAAACATGGTTGTTCCGAATTGGAAAATCATATCGGCGGTTCTGCGTGCTCATTAAAATCGTCCAGCGGATTCTCGCGGAGCGTGTGCTGGACGCCGCTAACAGCGAGTCACCGCTCGGGCAAATCACCCATGTTTACAAACGAATTATTTGCTCGATCTTTGTCTTGCCGCCTGGTATTGTCTCGGCGCGTTACACTGTCTCATTGTGTCGGTGACAATAACACTCTTTCCATCAGAAGAAACGTGCGGCAGTCTAATGTCTCGTGACTAACGGCAAAACAATGTATTTACCGTCTAGATCTTTGTGTCAGTCAACCAACGATGTGTACAAATCTGCCAATCGGCTTGAGCCGCATCAGCGATATAAAATTATAAATATCACGATCGATATCATGACAATAGATTTCAGCAGAATCCGGCTGTCGAACTCATTTTCTCAAGTTCCGCTCGGCTACCGTAAAAAGCTCAACTACGCGTCGCTCCGGCGCGTGATTATTTTCTCCGTCTCGTTATTGAGACACAACTTCATTGTTCGCGATCTACAAGCCGCTGTATTGGGTCCACGCTAATAAACGCTTCGCACTCGGAGACTCGACCACGTTATTATCCAGAGAACCGACCGGTCCTCTCCTTTTGACTGATTTCCGTCGGCTCCAGTCGTACTCGCTCTAGCGCCCAAGATCTGGGCGATCCCGGCGTTCAACGGGTTAACTCTCAGATTCAACCTGCAACATTTGGTCCTTCGAGCCGGATTCTGAGCGTGACAACGACGTGATAGCCGATCAGGATGGCTCAACTGACTACTAAACAACTTCAGTTGAAGCGCGTGATCGATCGCACGATCGACAATATAAAGAAAATCGGCAAGAACAATTTGACGGCCGGGAAGGTCCGCTCACGGCTGACAATCCTTAAGGACACTTGGTCGCAATTCTTGGACGGGCACGCTCTCCTAACCAAGGCCACGCCGGAAGCATCCCGAGGGACGATGGACTACTTCCGCGACCATTATTGCGACGCTACCGAGGAGGTGTTCGAGGCGGCGCACGATTTTCTAACCGAGTGCTTGGAGGAATTGGAGCCTGTGAGTTCATACGCCGCCGGTAATTCTTCTCAGTCTCGTGCGCATTCGGTATCACTCCCACATTTGCCTCCCATCCGTTTGCCGCCATTCGAAGGCCGCTATGAAGAATGGGAGCAATTCCGAGATCGGTTCACCGCGCTCATAATCAGTAATCGCGATTTAGACGATTTCGCGCGGATGCATTATTTAACTTCATGCGTAAAAGGTCGTGCGCTCGAATGTATCGGGAATATTCCGGTTACCGCCGATAATTTTGGTACGGCGTGGCAGGCGTTACTCGCTCGATATGAGAACAAACGGCGGCTGATCACCAAGCATTTATCCGCGTTGCTCAATCTCAAAATGATTTCTCGTGAGTCTGTATCCGATTTGCAAGCACTCCACGATGACGTGAATATCGCGGTAGCTTCTTTGCACACTTTAAATCGCTCTCCGGCAGACCTCTGGAATGATATTCTCGTGTATATTGTCAGTAACAAATTGGATCCGGTAACCAGGAAGGCCTGGAATGTTCGGATGAGTGAGAGTAGTGATCCGCCGACGTTCGAAGCACTTAACTTATTTCTTGCGAGTCGCACGCGTGCTCTCGAGGACTTCGCCGCCAACTCGTCGAGCGTTGCGGCGGCGGAGTCTTCTCCTGCGTCGCGAGTTCACGTTGCTGCTACATCCACGCATGCACTCGGCGGATGCCCGATATGTAAGGGGCGCCATTATTTCAGTGCTTGCCCGACATTTGTTCGCGGGAATGTTTTCCGGCGACGTGACCTCGTGAAGCGGTATCAACGATGTTATAACTGTCTGAGTCCGAATCACGCGGTAAATGAGTGCAGTAGTAAGCATTCCTGTCGGGTTTGTCTGCAAAGGCATCATAGCCTGCTTCACGCTGGTGCGGATTCGGGTGGAGATCGACTGGTAGTGGAGCCGAATCCGGGACTGTCATCTCAGGCGGTCGAAGCGCCATGCGCGGTGCAGTCCTTGCACGCTTCTTCTATTGTTCAGTTATTCTATTGTTCAGTTATTAAACAAGTACTGTTGGCGACAGCCTGGGTGAGGGTCATCGGGTCGAGCGGCCGAACGGTCGTCGTTCGAGCTCTCCTGGATCAGGGCTCACAAATGACCTTTGTATCCGAGAACTTGGCGCAAGTATTGCATGCGAAACGACGGCGCATTTCCGTACAGGTGTCGGCCGTCGGCGGAGTTCATGCAGGCACAGTTCGTTATGCCACGGATATCTCTGTTTCGCCGCGTGACTCGATGTCTCCCTCGTATAACACTAGCGCCGCTATATTAGAGAAGCTTACGCATTACGCGCCGAAATACGTTGAATCTCTTTCGGGTTATCCACACCTGGTTGATTTACCTTGGGCAGATTCGAATCCCACCAGTTCCGATCCTATTAACCTCATCATCGGCTGCGATCTTTACAACGTCGTTACTCTCGCTGAACGTCGTGAAGGCCGTTTCGGTGAACCCACCGCGCAGAATTCGATTTTCGGATGGTTCCTGTCGGGTCCAATAGCTGCACCGGCGCAGCACGTTTTGTCGCCGGACGATGCAGTTGAGGCGACAGATGCATTCAGTGTGTTCGTGCATCACTGTTGCGACATGTCCATTCTCGCTAAAGAAATTCAACAATTTTGGGAAATTGAGGAACTTCCCAAACACTCGGTTCTTAGCACCGAGGACATTCAGTGCGAAGATCATTTCCGATCCACGCACTCTCGCACAATCGAGGGCCGATATGTCGTTCGTCTCCCGTTCAAAACGAGCCCTCCGCTCATTATGGGAGATACAAGAGTCAGGGCGGCACGCCAGCTGGACTCGCTGACGCGTCGCTTGCAGGCTCACCCCGCGCAATTTGCCGAATATTCTGCGTTTTTAGCGGAATACGAGCATCTTGGCCATATGCGCCGAGCGCCGGTCACTGCTGCGAGCATCTCACGCGCTGTTTACATACCGCATCATCCTGTTTACCGCTCAGACAGTAAAACAAGTCATTTACGCGTCGTGTTTAACGCCTCAAGCCGCACGGCGACGGGTCGCAGTTTGAATGATAATCTGCTTTCCGGGCCAAAGCTGCAAACAGATCTACCCGCGGTCATATTACGGTGGCGAATTCATAAATTCGTGTACAGCGCTGACATTGCTAAAATGTATCGGCAAATTTGGGTAGACGAGCGAGATGTTGATTATCAGCGCATTCTGTGGAATACTGACCGCCGGACTGACTATCAATTGCTGACGGTTACCTACAGAATGGCTTGCGCTCCCTTTTTGGCGCTGCGCGTAATTCGCTAACTCGTCGAGGACGAGGGATCTCGCTTTCCTCTTGCTGTTCCGTTGCTGCGGAATAATATTTACGTCGACGATCTATTATTCGGAGACGGCAGCCGCGATCGTCTCTTACAGGTACGTCGACAGCTCGATGCGTTGCTCCAGTGTGGGGGTTTCCAACTTAGGAAGTGGGCAAGCAATTCATCGGAGCTTCTGGCTGACATTGATGCTCACGAGCATGGCTTGGCATGCACTAAGTCCTTGCAGGTTGACGAGAAATTGAAGATTTTGGGCATCGGATGGAATCCGACACGAGATAACTTCAAGGTGACGGTGTCTCTTGAAGGACGCGTTCCGAAAAGCAAACGGGCTATTCTGGCGGCGATTGCTAAAATCTATGACCCGCTCGGTTGGGTCACTCCGATCACTATTACCGCAAAAATATTTATGCAGCTACTTTGGCGGGAAGGTCTTGCATGGGATGAAGCTGTCCCGGTTAAATTACAGCATCGCTGGCACCTCATTTTTTCGCGCCTCTCCTGTCTCAATGATTTTCAAATCCCGCGTTGGCTTGGGCTCGGCACGGACTCCCAACTAGTCGAGCTTCACGGTTTCGCCGATGCCTCGAACGTGGCCTACGCGGCAGTCGTTTATGCGAGGGTCGTAACATATGCTGGAGAAATAATTATTTCATTGCTAACGGGAAAGTCGAGAGTTGTTCCATACTAGTCGAGAGTCGCTTCATACTATAAGTGTGCCTCGGTTGGAACTCTCGGCTGCGGTCTTGCTCGCGCGCTTAATGGAGTTCGTTCGGCGATCACTTGGTTACGAGACTGTCCCGTGTTTTTGTTGGACGGATTCTACTATCGTTCTCGCCTGGCTTCTGCAGCAGCCGTCGAAATGGAAGACTTTTGTGGCCAACCGGGTTGCCGATGTGCAGACACGCCTGCCTGATGCAGAGTGGCGTCATGTACCGACAGGCGAAAATCCTGCCGATTGCGCTTCCCGCGGACTCCTCGGTGACGAGCTGTTAGTTCATGAGCTCTGGTGGCGAGGTCCGTCGTGGCTGCAGTCGTCTGAGGCTGACTGACCATTGCGGAACCCTGGAGTTCCCGCGGATCTTGACCTTGAAATTAAGAGAGTTCACGTTCACCTCGTTGCGCAGCAGGATCCCTTCGAAATATCTTGCAGATTTTCTTCTTGGCCGAAGCTTCTCCGAGTAACAGCGTATCTATTTCGCTTCGTCACTCGCTGCCGCCAACGTAGGGTTGAGCCCGCTCAAGATCCTCATGGGTTCGCCCTTACGGCAGCCGAGTGCTGGAAAGCCCGAACGTTTTGGCTCCGCGCACTTCAGCTTCGACTCTTTCTTGATGAAATACGTGCTCTGCGCGACGGGACGAGTCTTCCTGCAAAGAGTCCGATACTTGCTTTGTACCCATTCCTTGATTCCGATCAACTTCTTCGCGTCGGTGGAAGATTGCGAAATTCGCTTCTTTCGTCTCCTACTCGACATCCTCTTCTCCTTGCGGCCCATCCTCTTGTTATCCTTATAATAGACAATGCTCATCAACGATCGTTGCATGGCAGGTTACAACTTACATTGAGTGGTTTGCGCCGAGACTTCTGGATAATTCGCGCTCGCAGTATCGTGCAGTCATTCATCGGTGTGTAACATGCGCTCGCGAACGGGCCGAGACGCCGTCCCAATTGATGGGCGCGCTTCCCTCGGTTCGTGTAGTCGCTCCAAAACGCGCATTCCAGCATTGCGGTCTCGATTACGCCGGGCAGGTGTCATTTCGGACCTCTGCGGGTCGCGGCATCGCTTCGCGTAAAGCCTACATCGCGCTGTTTATTTGTATGGCTACTCGTGCCATACATCTTGAGTTAGTCGCGGACTACTCAACTCCGGCGTTTCTCGGCGCTTTCTCGCGATTTTGTTCGCGCCGTGGGCTACCTCAATCTATTTATTCGGATAACGGAACAACATTCGTCGGTGCGGATCGAGAATTAACGAGCGCCTATCGTGCCTCGATTCGCGATCCTAACGTCCAAAATGCAATAGCCACTGATAACATCTCCTGGCATTTTATCCCTCCGTCAGCTCCGCATTTTGGCGGGCTGTGGGAGGCAGGAGTCCGCGTCAAGCACCATTTGCGTCGCGTCCTGGGAACACACACGTTGACGTTCGAGGAGTTCACCACAGTTCTCTGTCGTGTAGAGGCTTGCCTAAATTCGCGCCCGATAGCGCCTCTTACCGACTCACTCGACGATTATGAACCGCTGACTCCCGGTCATTTTTTAATCGGATCAGCTATCACTGTCAATTCTGAGCCGTCGCTTCTCGATGTGAACGAGAATCGCCTCACCCGGTGGCAACTCGTGCGTCAGTTAACCGAACGCTTCTGGAAGTTGTGGTACAACGATTACGTCAACACG
The DNA here is from genome assembly GCF_003227715.2 of Harpegnathos saltator. Lineage (NCBI taxonomy): Eukaryota > Metazoa > Arthropoda > Insecta > Hymenoptera > Formicidae > Harpegnathos > Harpegnathos saltator. Next base: position 228,849 of record NW_020229943.1, read on the forward strand.
TTGCAACAAAGAAGTAAATGGCGCCGCCCAACTTCATCGCTAAAATTAAATCAACTCGTTCTCATTCGCAATCCTTCGCTTCCTCCCTGCAAATGGGAGTTAGCACGAGTCACAGCGTGTCATCCTGGTCCCGATGGTTTGACCCGTGTTCTGACCGTTAGAACCGCTGTTTCGGAATATAAGCGTCCGATAGTAAAATTATGCGTGCTGCCGGTTGATTGCGACGCGAAGGCTTAGGTCGTCTCGTTATATTTAAGTTTAGTCTCGATTTATCAACTTAAATTGGTTATTGCATTCGGTTATCGTTCTATGCAAAATACGTTAATTATAAGTTGCGTTCGTGGTAAAATGCGTTAATTATAAGTTGCGTTCGTGGTAATATGCGTTAGTTTTAAGCTGCGTTACCTTAAAAGGATGCTTTCGTTTATTTTGTTTTGTTTTGCTTCGTTTCAAGGAGGCCAGAGCGAGTTGCGCTGACCCGTGAGTACATTTATTATTGCTTTGCGCTCTATCATTTTCTTTCGGCTCAAGCTAAGCAGTCTTTTGAAACTACTGTTTCAAGGCGGGCGGCATGTTCCGAATTGGAAAATCATATCGGCGGTTCTGCGTGCTCATTAAAATCGTCCAGCGGATTCTCGCGGAGCGTGTGCTGGACACCGCTAACAGCGAGTCACCGCTCGGGCAAATCACCCATGTTTACAAACGAATTATTTGCTCGATCTTTGTCTTGCCGCCTGGTATTGTCTCGGCGCGTTACACTGTCTCATTGTGTCGGTGACAATAACACTCTTTCCATCAGAAGAAACGTGCGGCAGTCTAATGTCTCGTGACTAACGGCAAAACAATGTATTTACCGTCTAGATCTTTGTGTCAGTCAACCAACGATGTGTACAAATCTGCCAATCGGCTTGAGCCGCATCAGCGATATAAAATTACGATCGATATCATGACAATAGATTTCAGCAGAATCCGGCTATCGAACTCATTTTCTCAAGTTCCGCTCGGCTATCGTAAAAAGCTCAACTACGCGTCGCTCCGGCGCGTGATTATTTTCTCCGTCTCGTTATTGAGACACAACTTCATTGTTCGCGATCTACAAGCCGCTGTATTGGGTCCACGCTAATAAACGCTTCGCACTCGGAGACTCGACCACGTTATTGTCCAGAGAACCGACCGGTCCTCTCCTTTTGGCTGATTTCCGTCGGCTCCAGTCGTACTCGCTCTAGCGCCCAAGATCTGGGCGATCCCGGCGTTCAACGGGTTAACTCTCAGATTCAACCCGCAACAATGGTAGAACGCATAAGAAACGCTTGCGCTGAAACTCCCGCAGATATGCTTCTATCCTGTGTACAGTCATTTGAAAAAAGGATTAATAAGTGTATTGAAGTTGAAGATAAAAATTTCGAACACTTATTCTAATTAATTGAATAGTGAGAGGCAAGTGGACTCACATTAAAAAAGCACCCCGATCTGTGAGAGGCAAGGGGACTCACATTAAAAAAGCACCCGAAGGGAACATAAAACTACGTCCTCGTCGTTGTTCCTGTGTAACGCTAAAAGTAGTTTCTCGGAAAAATTCAACGCTATCTATCACGAATGAAAAAAATTGTTTCAATAAAACTTTCACGTACAATCTAATTCTGCAATGAAAAATGTGGGTCCCCATTTGAGATTTGAACGTTATCACTTACCCTACCCCGAGAGGATGGGGGGGGGAATAACTTTTATTATGTTCTTTAAAAATATTGAACAGGTATTTTTTATTTCTCAATCCAATGATCATTTCTAGAGAATTGCGGAAAATATAATTTTTTGCGATTACAGCGCCATCTACCACGAATCAAAAAAAAAGTTTCGGACAAAATTTACATGTTTTGTGGCGTAAAATCCGTATCTGCAATAAAAAATGGGGGTTTCCATTTAAGATTTCAAAGTTACCCCCAACCCCCACCCCCAGGGGATGGGGTGGGAGGTCGAGTTTGGTATCATTGGATGTTTCCCTTCGAGACTAACAACTTTCATTAACCACTTTTTTTTATCCAATGCATAGTTCTCGAGATATTTTAATGTCTTCAGATAAATCGTGCACCCTGTATATGAGCAGTGCATTAGTATTGGCGTGTGTATGTATATGAATACTTCCAGCCACCACTTTAAAACAAGATATTCTGCGTCGTGGATGATATACATAACCGCCAAATTATTATAAAATATCATTTGAACTATTTCCAAAGTCCCTACGGAGCCAGATTTTGAAATTAGGCAGTCAATAATTTGTCATTAACAAATAAAGCGTCGCAAAGAGTCACGCGCGATACAATTTTACTACAAAAGATATTGTGTTTTGTGGACGATATATTGGGTCTGGGAAAAAGTTCGTGGCGTTTTTCCCGATAGATGGCGTCAATTGCAAATAATTCAGGAAACACAGATCGCAGCGACACCACTAAACGCTCGTTAGAAAGGTGACACTTCGAGCGTTACTTTGAATGTATAAACATCGAAATTGGTGCAGTGGTTGGAAAGTTGTTTGCGTTTGAAAATGGAGAAAAGTAATGAAAAATTGCGCTATATTTTGCAATATTATTACGACAAAGGGAAGAACGCTGCGCAGGCTTGTGAAAAAAATTTGTGCTGTGTATGGTAAAGATACTTTATCAAAATCTGCTGCGCGGAAATGATTCGCCCGCTTTCGTTCTGGTAATTTTGATGTGAAAGATGAGTTACGCTCTGGTCGTCCAATCACTGAAAAAACTGATGAAATTCTTGAAAAAGTCCAGCAAGATAAGCATATCAGCAGTGTCGATATTGGTATGGAGCTAGGCATTGATCACAAAACTGTTTTGAACCATTTACACAAAGCTGGGTACAAAAAAAAGCTCGATATATGGGTTCCTCATGAGTTGAACGTGAAAAACGTGATAGACCGAATTAACATCTGCGATGCGCTGCTGAAACGCAATGAAATCGAGCCATTTCTGAAACGTGTCATAACCGGTGATGAAAAATGGATCACGTACGAATCGGAAGCGTCAAAGATCGTGGATAAGGGATGGTGAGCCGTCACAAGCGTTCACGAAGCCAGAATTGACGCCGAAAAAGGTGATGCTGTGTATGTGGTAGGCCTGGAAGGTATTCGTCCACCATGAGCTACTTCCAGTTGGTCAGACGATTGATTCTCAACTCTACTGTGGACAACTAGAGATATTACGCCAGGCAATTGAAAGAAAACGGCCCGAATTGAATAATAGGAAAGGTATTGTCTTCCATCATGACATCGCCCGACCACACACTAGTAGAATAGTAAGGCGGGTTCTAACCCAGGAGTGCTGAGGGGGACGAGGGGAACTTAGGGCGCGAGGTATGACGTCGCGCGGGGAAGGGGAACTCATGGTGGGACGTCACGTGGCGACCGTGACGTCACGCATACGTCACGAGAAAAATAATGTATTGGGATGTAGGTAGACTCGATCCCGGGCCCTCGCGGTTACTACCCAATGCTCCAAAGCTCCTAGACCACCGTTGCCTGTTGCTATTAGATGTCTAGTAAAGGTTCTTAGAGTGGACATGATGACGTCACGAGAGAAAATCTGTCGGGATGCTGCTAGACTCAAACCCGGGCCCTCGCGGTTACTATCCAATGCTCCTAGACCACCGTCGTTTGTTGCTAGTAGACATCTAGTGAAGGTTCTTAGAGTGGGCATGGTGACGTCACGAGAGGAAAAATAAGTCGAAACTAGGTCAGACCCAAACCCCAGGCCCTTCATTTACTACGCCATATCGAACATCTATTGAACGTCTATCGAACGTCTATTGAACGTCTCACGAACGTCTATCGAACGTCTATCGAACGTTTATCGAACGTCTCTCGAACATCTATCGAACATCTATCGAACGTCTATTGAACGTCTATCGAACGTCTGTCGAACGTCTATTGAACATCTCACGAACGTCTTTTGAACGTCTATCGAACGTCTATCGAACGTCTCTCGATTGTCTATCGAACGTCTATCGAACATCTATCGAACGTCTATTGAACGTCTATCGAACGTCTGTCGAACGTCTATTGAACGTCTCACGAACGTCTATCGAACATCTTTTGAACGTCTATCGAACGTCTCTCGAACATCTATCGAACGTCTATCGAACATCTATCGAACGTCTATCGAACGTCTATCAAATGTCTATCGAACATCTCTTGAATGTTTGTGCTTATGGTTTCTCCAAACTGCAGAGGATTGATATGGATTTAAATGACGACATTCCACTAACAGCAGTCAGTATTCGCTTGGCATTTTGCGAACATGTCGCTAACGCTTACGTTGACTGGCAACAGTAGCGTCCTTACGGAGAGCTATTTTCCCGCTATAGATTTGAGCGGTGATTATGAGCATGGTTTAACGGATTTTGAAACATATAATACGATATCAAATGTAAATTCATCGAATAATAAATTTTACTATGGTGCTAACGACGAAGAAATTACGATTCCTGAAGGATCGTACGAATTGCGCGCCATATACGAATATCTAAAACGTGCAATTTCACATTCTCAAAAAACAGTGCGTTCCAAAAATAACCCATATAGAGATGACGATAATAAATATCCTATAATAATTCGTGCGAATAATAATACGATGAGGAGTGAAATAAAATGTTCTTATAGGATAAATTTTAGCAAACCAAACAACATTGGCTCACTTTTAGGATTCTCATCGAGTCGTGTATTAGAACCGCACCGATGGTACGAATCGGACGCACCGATTAAGATTATCAACGTGAATATCATTCGTATAGAATGTAGCGTTGACAGTGGTGCGTACAGTAACAGTATGCGTGTACATACGATACATGAATTCTCGCCTAAAGTGCCACCAGGATATAAGATATCGGAAACGCTGGCACATGTTATTTACCTTCCAATCATCACACAGAGCATTACAGATTTAACGGTGCGTGTCGTCGATCAAGAAGGACAATCGCTCGATTTTCGTGGAGAAGAGATTACTATTAGATTGCATGTACGACGGCGACGATAATAAATGTAATCTATGAAATGCTTGTGGTGAATCAAGTGGAACAGGAGAAACAAGCGGGAAATATATTTTTTACGAGACGCGCGATTAACAGTACAAAATCCCTCGTTCGAAAGAAACTCAGCGCGTTTAACGTTGAATTTTTGAAATCTCTGGGATTCATCGTACGAAACGATTGAGAAAGATGATTGACATTTTGAACATTGAAAGTGAACCGGTCTTTGACGACCGCATCGTCAAGATTGAGACACATACGTACAATCCATACGCTAACACAACGTTTGGATATAGCGACGAGATACGAATACCCATATAACAGCAAGATTTATACATATTGCCATGCGAGAGTTATCTCTATGTCGAGGGGAAGATGAATAACAAGTTGCAGTCGATGGTGCGACTGTAACGTTGGGATATAATTGCATTGCATTCATGTTTGATAAGATCCGTTATGAACTGGATGGTGTGGAGATTGATCGTAACAGAAACGTGGGAATAACTTCAACGCTCAAAAACTATATATCGATATCTTCGGACGAAAATGCTGTCATGAAAAATGCCGCGTGGGATACGACTGACACTATTTCGCCGGACGGGTACTTCAACTTTTGCGTACCACTCAGCGTGTTGCTAGGATTCTGTGAAGACTATAAACGTACAGTGATTAACGCGCGTCACGAATTGATTCTATTACGATCGCGCAGCGACAACAACAGTCTATTAGGATCTCCAGCGCTGGATCCTAAGATTGAGCTATTCAAGATACAATGACGAATGCCTCACGTAATCTTGAACAATATCAATAAACTTTCCATGCTGAAAACTTTGGAGAACGGACAATATCTGAGTATGAGTTTTCGCTCGTGGGATCTATATGAATTTCCTGTACTGCAAAGCATGACCAAACACCAGTGGACCGTCAAAACTGCTATTAATTTAGAAAAACCTCGATACGTTATCTTTGCGTTGCAGACTGGCCGGAAGAATGTCATGTCAGAAAATATAACTTGTTTCGATGACTGCAAATTGATCAACGCGAAGCTCTATCTGAATTCAGAGTGTTATCCGTACGATGACATGAATTTGGACTTTGCAAAAAATAAATACGCAATACTTTACGATATGTATAGACGTTTTCGTAAATCGTATCATGGATGCGACAGTGCTGAAGTATAGTTAACAACTACCGACTTTCTGCGGCTAGGTCCTTTCGTGGTGATCGATTGTTCACATCAATATGAGTCCGTCAAGAGTACCACTGTGGATGTGCGGATAGAATTTGAGTGTAAGGAGAATATACCGGCGTACTACCGCGTACTGTCTGATCCTGCATGATCGTGTAGTTGAATACAGCCCGCTAACCGACATAGTGCGCAAACTCAACTAACATTAGAAAGTATATATGAGAAAAGGATAATACACGAAACAAAGTGCTATAAACGGCATTTCTCTCCTGGACGTGTCGAAGAATATTTCACCATGGATGTTCCGACATTTGTCGATTTGCAAGGATTCATGGTTGGAAAGAGATTTATTGTAAAAGAAGCAGCGATACTGAAACACGGAAGTATTCTTTCGCACTACATCTTCACGACTCCGATGCCATGGCATCTGCTCATAAGATCGGACAAATCGAGGGCCTACTGGTTAACTGCTAATTATCATGGATTACGATGGGAAGATGGAACCGTCAATTACTGCAGAGCTAAACATCTGGTTACTGCAGCTGTGGCGGGTGATATACAGGGTGTTCCGCAGCAACATATACAAAATTCGTGGAGGCCTAGCACGGCTTGAGATGAGCATAAAAGTCCCATACCGTTTTGCGATAATCGTAATGGTTTTCAAGAAATTAATTAAAAACGTCCAGCAATAGCGTCCGCCGAGATGCGTAAGAGTCGAGCCGCTCGAGTTTCAGGCCGGCCCACTCTACCCATAAGTAGACACCGGCGCGCGGCGAGGGGAGAAACAATAGACCACTGCCCGCGCTTGCGAGGCTTCTCCTCCTACGTCTTGCCGCACCGCTTCGCACCGCACCGAAACTCGCAACGATGTCGCCAAGACGCGAACGTTCACGATTACAATTACGATTACTTAATAAGAGAGCAAAAATAGCTCCAATTATTGAAACAGTTATAAGCAATGTATGATAAAAAAGAATGGAAAGAGTGAAAGCGATGGAAACCGATAGAGTGTGCAGACAATTTAATTATTTTCTGTCGTAATCTATCGTTCGCTATTAGAAGAGTATTCAATCGTTCGTTCGTATCGAAATATGATAGAATTTATACAGAGACTTTACGCGTCCTATCGTTTTATTGGATTCTATTAGGAATAGATCACTGAAAATCTGTCGTAATCATAAACGATAGGTGAAACTTGTAGTTCTCTATCGCATACGAAAGGAAACCTATCGTTGTCAAATTTGTTATTTTTTCTCCTACTTTATGCAAACGAAATGAAAGCATATGTAAGAAATTCAAAACGTTTAGTAGAAAGGAAAAAAATAATAAATTCAGTTCTTTAGTAATGCGTACAACTTTTAATTTATTACACGATTGACAACGATATATTTCCTTTCGTACTTATACGATAGAGAACTACGAGTTTCTCCTACACAGTAAAAAACGTTTCGAACTTGTGTTAAAATTTTTTGTGTGTTGAAAGTTTTGTGTTAAATTTTTTATATAGTGCTGTGTTAATTTAACATATCATCGTAGTGTTACTTAGACTTTCCTTGTTACATTAAAATTAACTATTTCCAAGTGTTAAAATAATACAATTTATATGTAAATGCATTTATTTTAGTTAATTCAACATTATACGTATGTCAATTTAATACAAACTATGATTCCTGACATTCAAATGTTAATTTTTTGCATATTATACGTGTTACTTTTTTACATAATCGCTTTGTGTTAAATTAACACATAAATAAGTGTGGATGATTTGGGACACACGTACCGCACCGAAACTCGCGCCGATGTCGTTAAACGTTCGCGATTACAATTACGATTACTTAATAAGAGAGCAAAAATAGCTCTAGTTATTGATCGGTAAATAGATCTTTTTCAATGCTACAACTTTTGTCTGAAACATTTTTTTATAAAGTGTATATTTTTCGAAATTTTCAGTGGTCCCGGGGTTTTTTCTTCACTCTGTATGTAAAAAGAACCACTCCTTTTATCAATAATACGCATTGTATTTATATAAAGCGTAATGTTATGCGTTCTGTCGGGCAAGTATTTACTAATATTCAACGTAATATTTAATGTTGTACATCATTAATGTTAATATAATATAATTTAATACACGTTATTTAACACAATTATGTATATTTAATAGCCACAGAGTTGGTGAGGCAACATGAATATGATGAGAAAATTCGTACTATCTCCACGAGGTGATGAAGATCATTACGTCCACTTTACCTTCTCCAACACATTTGAAGTGATAAACAATAATTAAAGACAATACAACATTTCGCTTGAGTGTTCGTGTTATCGGTAAAGTAGCTGAGAAGACAAATTTATCGCAGAATAATAGCGCAGAAGGTAGACATTGGTGCCTCAACGGAAACAATGGCAGTCGATTAACGGTAAACTGTCGATTAGAGTGCACGAAAGTGCATGCATTATGTATGATACTCATGTAACGATCGTGTAAACCCACGAATCGAGTATGCCTAGGTAGCGGATTACTTGTGAAAGTTTAATTTGAGTGACGTGAACTTTTGACGCCATTAAATCTACGTAATGTAACGCAATATGACGCAACGCAAAGCAGCACCAGTATTTCTTTTACAGCAGTAAAGTTTCAGGTGTTGTTTCAATAAATCTGCTTATTTTTGTGGAATATTTAAATATTTATATTGGGGACTTGAATAAGTTCTCGCTATTTTTTCGTGAAAATAAATGCTTTATTTTTAAAAATTAAAAGTAAAGTAAAGAAAGTAAAGAAAGTAAAATAAAGTAAAGAACATTGAAAGTGTTGTCCATCTCTAGCTACTACTTTCTCCTATCTTTCTGGCAGCATACAAATACCATGTCGAAAGAACAACTCATCTTTTGAGGTTATCCACGACCCATCTTCATAAGAATGTAAGTGCTGCTCAGCCAGATCGGAAGTCCGGTAATGTCCGGTGAATACGGCGAGTGGGGTAGAACTTTCCATTTGAGCGTTTCCAAATAGGTTTTGATCGGTTTTGCAACATGTGGCCAAGCGTTGTCATGCTGCAAAATTACTTTGTCGTGTCTCTCCTCGTATTGTGGTCGTTTTTTCTTCAATGCTCGGCTTAAACGCATCAATTGTAGTCGGTAGCGATCTCCCGTAATGGTTTCGTTGGATTTGAGGAGCTCATAATATACTACACCCAGCTTATCCCACCAAATACAGAGCATGAGCTTGGAACCATGGATATTCGGCTTTGTCATCGATGTTGATGCATGGCCGGGCTTACAGCAAGATTTTCTACGCTTCAGGTTATCGTAGTGTATCCACTTTTCATCGTTAGTCATGATATGATGCAAAAAATTTTTCTTTTTCTGCCGTTGGAGTAACTGGTCACATGTGAAAAAACGCCGTTCGACGTCTCTCGGTTTCAATTCGTACGGCACCCAATTTCCTTATTTTTGAATCATTCCTAATGCTTTTAAACGTTTGGCAACTGTTGTGTGATCAACTCCTAATGATTCTGCAAGTCCATTTTGCGTCTGACATGGGTCTTCATCGAGTAATGCTTCCATTCTTCGTCTTCAAACTTTTTCGGTGCGCCAGAGCGTTCTTTATCTTCAACATAAAAATAATTATTTTTAAAGCGTCTAAACCAATTTCTGCATATTGTTTCCGACAGAATATGGTCGCCGTAAGACTTCACAAGAATTCTGTGTGCTTCAGCTGCAGATTTTTTTTTTAAAGTAATACAGTAAAATTCTCCGCAAATACTCTTTTTTTGGTACGAAATTCGACATGTTAACGCTATGAAAAAATATGTTGTTTACGCTTCGGCGAAATAACATATACTGTCACTTCGAGCCTAATGATGGAGCTTCACGATGAAGTTGGCTGTAGTATTACCCGATGCAAAAAGGCTAAGATAACACTATCTGTCGGGAAACAGCGAGAACTTATTCAAGTTCCCAATAGTAACGCCAACTGAGAAACCTAACATACATGCAGGGTGTTATAAAAGTCCCGGAAGAGCAGAATAACTCGAAAAATATGAGTCCTAGAAAAAAAGCGAAGTACTAGGTTTTTATGATTTTTTCCTGGCTATCTGACTGTGACCTTGGATTTAACCTTGACAATGACCTTGACAATGACCTTGAAATGACCTTGAAGGTCATTTCAAGGTCAGGTCAATTTTTTAAATGGGACCCCATACTTTTGACCCCAGAAATGAAAAGAGCAGAAAATTTTACGTTCGGATATGACATTGAACATTGCCAAATTTGACCTCTGAAGGTCACATAAAGGTCTAAGCTTGTTTTAGGCAGAAAACGCGAATATCTTCGAAAATGCACCTGTTAGAGAGCAATGCTACACATAAGAATAAGAATGTAGAGGTCAACGAGGGACATTCAGCCATGACCTTGCCCTTATTCTCAAGGTCATGAGATAAGATTATTATTAAGGTCAAACCGGACTTTTTTAGGACTGAAAATCCGTACTTTTGACCTAAAAGTGTCAAGATTGAAAAATTTTACGTTCGGATATGACGTTTTCAACCTTGATCTGTCAAACACACTGTCAAACGGTCAATGGGGAACATTTTGAACATCTCTTGTAATCTCAGGCCGAGTTACAAGATGCTTTGCCTTCGGTGGCCGGGACTAACTGAACCTTGCCTTTAGTGGTCGGGTTTGGGACACCTTGCCTTCAGTGATCGGGTTTGAGACACCTTGCCTTAAATGGCCGGGTTTGAGACACCTTGCCTTCAGTGGTCGGGTTTGAGACACCTTGACTTCAGTGGTCGTGTTCCGAGACGCTTTACTTTCAGTAGACTTCACGATCAAGTAACGATGAAGTAACGTAAAACGCATAATTTTGAGAACAAGGTCAAGGTTGGAAACGTCATATCCGAACGTAAAATTTTTCATTCTTGACACTTTTAGGTCAAAAGTATGGATTTTCAGTCCTAAAAAAATCCGGTTTGACCTTAATAACAATCTGAACTCATGACCTTGAGAATAAGGGCAAGGTCATGGCTGAATGTCCCTCGTTGACCTCTACATTCTTATTCTTATGTGTAGCATTGCTCTCTAACAGGTGCATTTTCGAAGATATTCGCGTTTTCTGCCTAAAACAAGCTTAGACCTTTATGTGACCTTCAGAGGTCAAATTTGGCAATGTTCAATGTCATATCCGAACGTAAAATTTTCCACTCTTTTCATTTCTGGGGTCAAAAGTATGGGGTCCCATTTAAAAAATTGACCTGACCTTGAAATGACCTTCAAGGTCATTGTTAAGGTCAAATACAAGGTCACCGTCAGATAGTCAAGAAAAAATCATAAAAACCTAGTGCTTCGCATTTTTTCTAGGACTCATATTTTTCGAATTATTTTGCTCTTCCGGGACTTTTATAACCTGTATATATAATTTATGAATATATTTATGTATTCTCTCTCTCTCTCTCTCTCTCTCTCTCTCTCTTGCAGAAGGACTACAAGAAGACTTCAACAAGGGAGTAAGAAAAAACAAGGAGAAACAGTTACTGAAGAACCATCAAAATCTTTTCCCTATTAGCGACAAACAACTTGTTTTATTTGAGTATGCATGATACTGTAATATTATATACTGATGATGCAAATATCTGTTTAACTAAATAAAGGTTTATTTTTTTTTATAGGTCTCATAACAGCGGGATCAAGATGTTACGAGTATGTTGTCGAAGACAGCACCATCGCATAAATTCCCACGAAATGCTGAACATAGGCTATAATGGTTCAAGAATTTGAAAATGGAGCCAGTGGAGGGACCTGAGGAGAAAAAGTTATGAGTATGCTACAACCATTTTAGGGACAGCGATAATATACAATTTTATTATAAATTTCTTTTAATATTATTATAAAATTTAGTATTATTAATAAATTATTGTCCTTATATTTATGTTTAAGGTATTAATATTTTCTTTATGTATACATATTTACATTTTTTTCGTCAAATATATATTGGGTGAGTGCAAAAGTTCGTGCGGAGTTTGTGAGTAAAAGTCACACAGTGATTAGGCAAACAAAAATCTTTATTCAATCAATGATATATTCTCCATCGTTTTCTATAATCTTTTCCCAACGTTCTGGCAGCATACGGATGCCTCGATCATAAAAACTGCGCGGTTTAGATTCGAAGAACGAAGAGACGCCGTTTTTTAAGGCCTCCAAAGAGTCAAAGTTTTTTCCATTTAAATAATTTTGCAATGACCGGAACAAGTGATAGTCAGATGGTGCGATATCAGGAGAATACGGTGGATGCGTTAAGACATCCCATTTCAGGCTCTTCAGTTTGCGCAGCGTCTTTTTCGAAACGTGTGGTCTGGCGTTGTCGTGATGAAAGACGACTCCCTTGCGATTTGACAAAATCGGACGTTTCTCTTTCATTTCTCGATTCAGATTGGTTAATTGGCGACAGTACTTGTCCGAATCAATCGTTTCGCCAGCGGGGAGAAGCTCGAAATAGATTATGCCCTTGCAATCCCACCAAACAGAGAGCATCACCTTCATCGGGTGCAAACTGGCCTTTGGCATTGCGTCACCATGCTCACCTGATTGTTTCCATGTCCGTTTGCGCTGAACATTGTTGTAGAGGACCCATTTCTCATCGCCCGTCACTAGTCGATCCAAAAACAACTCGTTATTGAGCCGCCCGAGTAAAGAAACGGCTGCAGAAATTCGCTTGATTTTGTTCTTCTCGGTCAGCAAATGGGGCACCCATATATCGAGCTTCAAATCGAATCCCATCTTTTTTAAACGCCGAAAAGCGGTTGATCGGTCAACGTTTAGTGCTGTAGCAACTTCTTCTGTTGAAATTCGCGGATTATTGAGCACTAAAGTACGCAAAACATCGTCATCAATGTCAGAAGGTTGACCAGAGCGTGGCTCGTCTTCAAGGTTAAATTCTCCGCGCCGAAATTTAGCAAACCATTTTTCCACAGTTCGTTTAGCTGGTGCTTCATCCTGATAAACATCCTGAATGTTTTTTACGGCTGCGGCAACGTTTATTCCCTTCCGAAACTCGTAAAGCATAACATGCCGTAAATGCACCTTATCGATACTCATTTTTAAAGTGATATTTCTCGAAGCAGTTTGTATGAAAACAAATGATTTTTTTTTTAATAACAGCTGAAGACGTCACCTTTCCAACGTTATATAATATGTAGATGGAAGTATTAATGACAACACTTTACGACGCTTATAACTCCATTTATTGAAACTCCGCACGAACTTTTGCACTCACCCAATACATTTCACAGAATACACATTATTTTCTGCATTTTTACTTCGCACTAATATTTCTCGTATTTCCTATATACGAGGGTGGTCCGATAAATACTTAGCCTACAAAAGAAAAACGAAAATTTTGGAAAAGTGGCGATTTATTTCTCAACATAGTTTCCTTTTAGCTCGATACACTTGACCCAGCGATGCTCCAACTTCTTTAACCCGTCTGAAAAATACGTTTTCTCGAGGTCTGCAAAGTAGGCCTCCGTGGCGGCGATGACCTCCTCATTCGATTCAAATTTCTGCCCGGCGAGTCACTTTTTCAAGTTTGGAAACAAAAAGAAGTCGCATGGGGCCAAATCTGGAGAATACGGTGGATGGGGCAGCAGTTCGTAGCCCAATTTGACCAATTTGACCGTGGCGAGGGCGGAGGTGTGAGCCGGTGCGTTGTCATGGTGGAAGAGCACTTTTTTCTTCGCCAAATGGGGCCGTTTTTTCTGCAATTCGGCGTCGAATCGGCCCAATAATTCGGCATAGTACAGCCCTGTGACCGTTTTGCCCTTCTCCAGGTAGTCGATGTAGATCACACCTTGTGAATCCCAGAAAACGGTGGCCATCACCTTTCCGGCCGATAGGACAGTCTTCGCCTTCTTCGGAGCACGTTCGCCGGGTGAAGTCCCTGTTTCGACTGTTCCTTGGTCTCTGGTGTGTACCAGTGGATCCATGTTTCGTCGACGGTCACGAAACGACGCAGAAACTCTTTCGGATTGCGCTTAAACAGCGTCAAACACTGCTCTGAAGTGGTCTCACGGTTGCGCTTGTTGTCCGGAGTGAGCAAACGCGGCACCCATCGCGCCGACAGCTTTCTCATGCCCAAAATTTCATGCAGGATATGACTCACGCGGTCTTTTGAGATGCCTACTGACTCAGCTATCTCGCGCACCTTCAATCGGCGGTCTGCCAATACGAGATCGTGGATTTTTGTCATGTTATACTCCGTGTTAGCCGTTTTCGGGGCACCTGGACGTGGCTCATCAAAAATCGACGTGCGACCACGTTGAAATTCGTTAAACCAATTTTTGACGGTCGCCATTGAAGGAGAAGAGTCACCGTACACAGCATCCAAGCGCTCTTTGATTTCGCTGCGCTATTCCCTTCCAAAAACAAGAATCGAATCACCGACCGATATTGCTCTTTTTCCATTTTTCTAAAATCCGCGGGCACGCCCGCTTCCACACGCGGTCAAAACAAAACTACGAGTCCGATTCGGCTGAAATTTCGACAGTAGCCGTCTACGAGAATGTACTACACGATAATAAATTTCTCTTGCGATAGTGGCACCATCGAGCGGTGAGGCTAAGTATTTATCGGACCGCCCTCGTATACTACACGCACATATGTGTTAATATGTGTATATAGACAGCTATACATACACACACATTGACACATGACGCCATATTGAACTTTAGTACCACCGAAGAAATGTCCCATTTCAGAGAGCGCTACAAACGTTGGACGCTAAATACACAGTTTGTCCCAGATACGATGAGACTGGTTCCATCAAAGTTCTTAGCGCAGCGACATCTATGAGTGAATGATGATAGGTGAATGTTCTACCCTTCATCTACTTAACCTCAAAATTTGAGCGAATTCGGTTGATATTTCACTGTGGTTTGACATTTTATGTAAAGTCACTTTGTACGTCGGTCGAAAAACCAACATGGAACAAAGAGCGAATATTAAATTCTGTTTTAAATTGGGTAAAAGTGGTGCAGAAACGTACGAAACGCTAAAAAATGTGTACAGGGATGAATGCATGTCCCGTACACAGGTTTTCCGTTGGTTTGGCCGATTCCGTAACGGTCGTGAGGACCTTGCAGACGATGACCAAGTACCGCCGCCAAAAATCACTCGAATGAACCAATGAAGAAAACATTGAGAAAGTCAAAGAAATTCTTCGAAGCGACCGCTGTGTGTCTGCGAGACTCATCGAAGAAGAAACTGGGATACCGAAAAGCACAGTCTATCGAATTTTGACCGAAGATTTGGGCAAACGGAAGGTCTGTGCGCGCTTCGTGCCACACACTCTGACAGACGACTAAAAAGATTGGAGAGTTCAGCATTGCAAAGACATGTTAAAAATATCCCGAAGGAATCCGGCAAGCATGTCAGTCATTGTAACTGGTGATGAAACGTGGTGTTTTCAATACGAGCCAAAAACAAAACATCAAAGTGCGGCATGGAAGTCACCAGAAGAGCCAAAAGAGAAAAAATTACGCTTTCAGAAGAGCAAAATCAAGACAATGCTGACCGTTTTCTTCGATTCAAAGGGAATTGTTCACAATGAATTCGTCCCAGAAGGTCAGACGGTGAACGCAGAATATTATCTGGGAGTTCTACGACGATTGAGGGCCAGAAATCGACGGGTTCGACCGGAATATCGAGAGCCAGGCAGTTGGTTTTTTGTTGCACGATAATGCATCATCGCACAAAGCTTTCATGATACGTGAATACTTGACCAAAAAGGGCATCATTGTTATCGATCATTCACCATATTCACCTGCTTTGGCTCCGTGCGACTTCTGGCTATTTCCCAATTTGAAATTGGCGATGAAAGGAAATAGTTTCGATACCATCCCGGTCATCCAAAAGACTTCGACCGCCATACTAAAGGCCATTCCAGCCGATGAGTATAAAAAATGTTTCGAAAAATTTGTTGAACGTTTCCAGCGCTGTATTGACTCAGAAGGAGACTATTTTGAATAAACAAGAATAAAAAATCAAAATAATAATCGCTTTGTATTTTTTTTTAGACTAGTCTCATTGGATCTGGGACAGACTGTGTATACACGGGAATTTAGCAGCCCTGGACTCCGGCTCTGACTTGTGAATATTTTTCTGTTCATGTAAATATTTTGTATGTGCTATATAATAGACAAATCTACAAATAAATAATACAAATAAATAATTTAAATCTAATTCTTATACATATATTACGTGAATTGTTAGTATGGTCGAAGAATATTTAATGGGACCTATTGAATACAGAAAATAGAGTAAGACAGATAGGACATTGAGAGGAGAGAAGAGCCTGGCGCGATATAAACAATCCATTTGAACTACATAACGATATGTTTACTAATTTATTTCGTTTATTACCGGACACTGTATTGGAATTAGCAGATACTTTAAGACTTAGTTTACGACGATTGCGGCCATGTGGGATTTCACCAGAACGACAGGTATATGCATATATCCCCCCCGTGGACACTACCTTGACGTGGTGGGGGGGCTTGCGTGCCTCGATGATGTACAGAGCTGTGCCGGCGGGGGCTTCGGCCCCTGGCAGGTTCTACCATGCCGGAGTGGTCTGTACAGAGGGGCCAGACTAAGAGTGTCCATAACACTCCTGGATGGGCAGCTGCCTCCAGGTTTTATCCAGGGTCTGGAGGGTCTCATTCGTGAGGCCCAAAGGACCCTACAGCGCGGGCAGAGCGGGCTCGTTAGCCTTGGCAGGCAACCGGTCTAGGGGAAGGAAAACCCCGAAATCACACCCGTTCGGCAGGGGACGTAAACCCCTGCATTTTATGAGATAATGTCTAAGAAAGGAGAACACCTTCCGGTACTCGGAGCCGGAAAACGGCGTGAGAGGGCGTACAGTCCCGGCCCCTCCACGTCGTCATCATACGACGGGCTGGGCGACGTGTGCCAGGCGGGCACGTCGTCCAATAGGACTACCGCCCGAAGGGACGTATCTGACGGTGCTGCGGGGCCGAGTCGTAGAGACCCGGCTCCCGTAGCATCGGCGGATGCGAGGAAGAGGAGACGGGTGGAAGAACCGGCTTCCACCCGTACGCGAGAGGAGGGGGATCACCCCAGGAATCTCCAAGGAAGTGGAGCCCACTGGCTGAAGGACGATGGCTCCGTGGATTACGGCTTTAAAGGCCGTGATCCAAAGGAGTTCATCGCCCGGAGGAAGGAAAAATCATGGGGGATCCCACCGGTGGAAAGGCCCAGGGTCGCCGAGGACATCGCGCGATACGCGTGGGATGGTCTAAAGGTCATCAGAGACCTCCGCGTACTCCCTGGGAAGAGATCAGGTAGGGGGGCGGAAGCCATATACAATGGAGTGGCAATCGACCAGCTCGGTGAGGCAGGACGTGGCCTCGACGATATCGAGGAGAGTATCGAGGGGCTGGTCGAAATGGCCTCGGAGGGGGGAGCCGATGCCGTGGAGATTCAAATCCGCGGCCTCAAGGCGGAAATCGCCCGCCTTGGGCGAATACTGGAGGGACGAGTCCCCCCGGTATTCGCAGCGGCGGCGAGGCTCGGTCCTCCGAGGCCACCGCAGGATCAACATGCGAGAGGGGGCGACGGCTGGACAACGGTGTCCAGCCGAAAAAAGGGGAAAGGTAGGGGGAAGGGGGGAAAACCCGGAGCAGGGCAGCCGCCTCCGAATACGAGGGGAGGGGACAGGGTCGCGACCGCGAAGCCCGCAAAGGCGGGACCCGCACGTACAACCGCGTCCGTGAATAAGCCCGCACCGACATACGCGGGCGCCACAAAGGCGGCACCCCCTACAACATCAAAAGGGCAGAAGGGACCACGCTCTGCGGGGCCCCCGATTGCCCAAAAGGTGAAGCTGAGGCCTCTCCCGCGCAACCCGGTGGTGACAATCACCCCGTTGCCGGGAAAGACCTCAGCGCAGGTCTTGACAAAGGCCAAGGCCAAGGTAGACCTCGGGGAGCACGGCCTAGCCCCCGGGGCTGGGTTAAAATATAAAAGAGCTCGCAATGGCGGAGTTCTATTCGAGATCACGGGCAATGGCGCTAGGGCGAAAGCCGAGCTCTTTGCCCGTGATCTCGAGGACGCCCTAGCTGGTGACGCTGTCGTTGCCAGGCCGACGAAGAAGACCGAGGTCCGAATCGTCGGTCTGGACGACAGCGTCACTAAGGGGGCTGTTCGACAGGCGGTAAGCTCCTTAACCAAGTGTCCTCCGGAGGACATTCAGACCGGGGAGGTCCGACAGTCCTCCGGAGGACTCGGTGCGATTTGGTTGCGCTGCCCGCTAGAGGCAGCGCATAAGCTAGTGGAATCCAACGGGATACAAATCGGGTGGACGAGGGCCGCAGTCCGCCTGCTGGAAGAACGCCCCACCCAATGCTACCGCTGCCTGGATTTTGGCCACATGGCGGTAGACTGCCATGCAGAACACCCCAGGGGTGGCCACTGCTTCAGGTGTGGGGGGGCTGGACACGTCGCACGGGGCTGCACCGCAGAACCGCGGTGCACCCTGTGCGAGTCATTAAGGAGGAACCCTGCCCATCGTATGGGAGGCAGGGCTTGCACGGCGGTCCCTAGGGCCGCCGCGAGCAGGAAACCGCGGCGACGGCGACGACAACGACGAAAGCCGGGCTCTCGCGCTTCTCGTAGGGGGGAGGAGGCTTCTCACGCGCAAAGTGAGGGGCCTCCCCCTCCCTGCGAGGAGCTCGGAAAAGGACAACCAGAGGTAGCAGGAGGAGGAGGAGGGGAAATGCCCCCTCCCCCTCCCCCTCCAATGAAGGCACGACGATCGGTGCCAACAAAGGTAGGACCGAGCACGGAGGCAGCTCCTCCCTGCCCGGAAACTCCGTCCCAGGGGATGGAGCTCACCGAGGACGACGCGGAAGAAGTAGTAGCGTCATGCTCCTTCATGCAGGAGGCGGGGTGGGACGATTGGGCGGATGGGCAGTAATCTGTCATCCGCCCGATCGGAACACCCCAACCCGGGGACGTGCACGGCAGGCAGAGCCAGGAAGGCTCTCTTCCGTGACGCCCCGGGCCCTGGACTAGAGTGGCCTGGCGCGGTGGGATGTGCCCGGCAGTCGAGGCGAGAGTAGCCACCTGCCGGGACACCCACCGTGGTGAAAGGCCACAGTCCTAGATGGGAGCGGTGGGAGGAGGGCCGACCCCTTCGGGGGAACTCCTCCCACCGCAACCAAGTCAGGGATAGCCCCAAACCGGGAGGGGGTTCCAAGGTGACGTAGATCTCATCTCTGGAGCACCTCCCGGGGCGGGAAGGCCGGCCCCCTTCAGGGGCCGGCTAGGTAGGTACCTCCGTCGGTTCCTCACCGACGGGGGGGTATTGGGGGACCTTCGGGTCCCCACCATACCTTCCTCCCCGTGGGTGCCACCTTGACGTGGTGGGGAGGCTTGAAGGTCCCGATGATGTACAGAGCTGTGCCGGCGGGGGTTTCGGCCCCTGGCAGGTTCTACCAAGCCGGAGTGGTCTGTACGGAGGGACTGGACCAAGAGCACCCGACCGGGCTGAGTGACCAGCCTGGTCCATGACCAGCACGGTCACAGAGCGGGTGGGAGGAGATCATCATCCCTGAAGGCATTGCACGCCGGTGCTCCGGCAGCCGACAGGGATGACCTCCTCCACACTCGCTCCAGGAAGGGGACCTCTCTCTCCGAGGCATTGCACGCCGGTGTTAGCCGGCAGCCGAAGAGAGAGAACCCTTTCCTCCCGCCTCGGTTGGACCGTTACGGTTAGACCGGGGCGGAGGGACGTACCCGCATCCAGGGCTCCACCCCATGGGGATCCTCCTCCCCCGTGGTGCCTGAGATGCGGAGGGGTACTCCGGGCCGCTCGGACGTTTCCGAGGTCGGGGTCGGGGTACGCTGCCGCGTCCTGAGAGATCCCACCCTCCTAGGCATTGCACGCCGGTGCTCCGGCAGCCGAAGAGGGGAGGATCTCTCTCCTTCGCTCGTCCCAGCCACGGCTGGGCGAACGAAGGATCCCACACCCGGGTCTGCACACCGTGGGACTAGTCCCACGGTACCTGGGGGGTGGAGGGGATGTCCCGGGCCGCTCGGACTTATTCCGAGGTCTGGGTCGGGGCACCCTAGGGTGACGAGGGGAGAGGACCCCACCTTCGTCTCGAAGGTGGACTCCCCGACTTCCCTCACCCGTTCGGCCTCGGCCGGACGGACAGAGGAACCCACACCCGGGTCTGCACACCGTGGGGCTTGCCCCACGGTACCCGGGGGGTGGAGGGGTGTTTCGGGCCGCTCGGACGTATTCCGAGGTCGGGGTCGAGACACCCTCAGGCGCCAACTAGAGGACTCATTCCCGGAGGCATTGCACGCCGGTGCTCCGGCAGCCAATGGGAACGATCCTCTCCCTCATCCGTCCTGGCCACGGCCAGGCGGAGAGAGGTACCCACACCCGGGTCTGCACACCGCGAGGGTTTGGAACCCCTCGCGGTACCCGGGGGGTGGAGGGGTGCTCCGGGCCGCTCGGACGTATTCCGAGGCGGGGTCGGAGCTCCTGTGTGCTGTGCCCGAGGGAATGCGATCGCATCACCCTAAAGCGGACCCTCGGGCGGCGCGAGCACGCTGGCTGCCATGGGGGAGACGTTCCCGGTGGGGTGCGACACCGGTGAACTATCTCCTTCCATGGGGCCCCCCGCGTGGCGGCGCTCTGCACGGTGCCCACATTGTCGGAGGTGTGGGACCCCCGAAAGCGGTCTGGCCACCAGAGATGGTGGTCAGGGCGCGTGTAGGGGGCGGGAGGCCTGTGCCGACGATGTCATATTCCGTCGGCCCGTGCCATATGGTGCTCCTCCGGGGGAACTCGGAGGCTCCCCCTTGCCGGGGGGATGCGGGCATGCCCGGGCACCGGAGCCGTGCAGAGTGGTGGGTTCTATACCACAATGACTGAATTCTTAAACTCCTCAAACATTGACTCATCGGATACGGAATTAAATATGACGACCCAGGCTAATAAAATGGACACGAGAAGCCAAGCTGGCAAAAGCCAGACTACGGTAAGGAGGGAGGGGCTTAGGAGTGCTAAGTCCCAAAAGGTAGAAAAGGCGGACGAGATTTGCGACAGCGACAGGTCCAGGTCCAGATCTAGATCGCCTATTAAGATCGATGAGTCGACGCCGTTTACCACCTCTAGGGAAGAGGACTCTGATGATGGTAAAAAAGCCATCAAGAAGAGAGAAGGAAAGTGGGACATCCCCAGGGACGAAAACGGGGATACGGATGAGGAGCGCCTCGTGGAGAAGGCCATCAAAGGGAGGGGCAGGCCGGAGACAACGGGGGGATTCCGTCTTAAGAAGGAATTTATGGCAAGAAAACAGGCCATAATAGCACAGCAAAGGGAAGAATTCCTACTTAAAGGCATGGAAAACCCGACGGAGGAATTTCAGGATTGTACCTCTAATAGAAAGTACAAGGCTGAAATTAAACGAATAACGGAACACTTAGAGGAGGCCCCTTTCCGAGACGTAACGGCGTCCATATTGGAAGCATCTACCAAAGTATTGGGTTTTTCGCAGAAATCGAAGAGTCTCAAAGGCACGCACGTAAAGGCTCTTAGAGACGCTGCGGCGGCGATTACGGCAGGAGCAAACGTTATGGCCATGCAAATGGCGCATGACAAATGTGGGGATAATCTAGACCTCATAGAGGAGCTTCGGGCAGAGAACACGAACCTAAAAGCGTCTCTGAAGGAGGTGAGAAAGGAGCTGGAAGAAGTGAAGGAGATGCTCCGCGGTATAAGGGAGGCACCGCTGCATGTAGCGGTGTCCTCCCCGCCCGCGAAGCACCCGGGGAACGTGAGTCAGAGTGTAGGAGAGACACCGCGGCGTGTACCGAGTGCTCCCCCGCCCCTGACCCGCGCAGAAAGGGAAAGGGCGATAACTCCACCCGCGGCGGACATGATGGAGGAGGAGGAGGAGGCACCGATAGGGATCATAGAGGTGCAAAAGGGGTTGATCCCAAGGGAGAGGAGACGCCCAATAAGGGAGAAAAAGGAAGCCAGGGTCGCAAAATCAGGCCCCAAAATCAGAGAGAACATCCTCCTGGACAAAAGGGTGAGGATAGAAAGAAGGGAAGAACCAGAGAGGAATGAAAGGAAGGGACTGGAGGGAAACATTACACAAATGGTGCTCAAAGCCTTGAATGAGTGGAAAGCACAAGGAAAGGAGCTTCCCAAAAAAGGGGCCTGGAAAGAGGAAAAGGTAAAGGGAGTGGGGAGCCAGGGTGTGGTACAACAACAGGGGGCAAACAGATACCAACAGGAGTACCCTCAATTACCACCCACACGAGCCCAAAGAAAAGAACAGCAGGCGCAGAAAACTCCCACACCACAGGAAGAAATGTGGACGAAAGTAGTGGGTAGGAGGGAAAAAAAGAAGGAGAGGGAAACGCAAAAAAGGCAGGAAATAAAAAAGGTGGTCAATATAGAAAGAAAGGAGGGGAAGAAAAACAGGAGGAGAGTCCCCAACACGGCGGCGGTAACTATTACCGCCGAACGAGAGCAGTATAAGGACCTACTGACGGAAGCTAAAAGCAAGATCGACCTCAAAGGGATTGGGATCGAGAAGATCAGGACAAGAGTGGGGGCCACCGGCGCCTTGGTGATAGAGATACCGGGGGAGCAAAGGGGCACACAGGCGGATCAACTTGCCAATAAACTAAAGGAGGTACTGGCAGATAAAGCCAAGATCAGTAGACCCCAGAAAATGGGAGAAATAAGAGTGAAAGGAATGGAGATATCCACTACGGAAAATGAAGTGGCAGAGGCTGTTGCCAGAGTAGGGGGATGCCAGACAGGAGAGGTGAAAACCGGTAAAATGAGAGTGGCCTGGAACGGGTACCGGACCTTATGGGTACAATGCCCCCTCGTGGTGGCGAAGAAGGTTGCGGAGGAGGGCAAATTAACAATAGGATGGGCGCTAACAAAGGTGGAACTATTGCAGGCGAGAGCACTACAGTGTTTCAAGTGCATGGAGAAAGGGCATGTACAGGTTAACTGTAAAAATAGCAAAGACAGACGCGCAAATTGCTATAGATGTGGAGAAATTGGACACCTGGCTCGGGATTGTAACTCCAGGTGTAAGTCAGGTGTCAAATTTGTGCGGAGGTTGGCGTCCAGTCGAACCACAGGATGGGGGGGCCATCCTGCCGTCCCCCAAAGAGGAGGAAGAATGTCCCTGGGGATGCAGTGGAAGGGGGTATGGCGACCGCACCGCCGCCACGAGACCCTCCTGCATCCCCAGAGGGGAAAAGGAAAGAGGAGGAAGGAAAGAAGAGGGAGAGGGAGGCAAATCGGGAACTGGAGCCAGAGTCCCAGCCTCCTCTCCCTCAAAGAAAGCGGAGAACCTCGCTCCCTCTTTCGCCCCCCCCTCAGATCCTCATTGGAGAAGAGAAGATGGAGGTGGAGGAAAAAAGGGGGGAGAAGAGAGTGAGGCCATTAGAGAGAGAGGATACCGACGGCGAACAGCCGGGGGAAAAAGTGGTGGTAATCACAGTACCAGATAATGGAGACTAAATTATTACAAGGGAACCTGCACCGCGCCCGTCAAGCGCTCCCCCTGTTCGAGCATACTATGACGGAGCGCGGTGCAGGCTTAGGAATAGCGGCAGAGCCCCACCATGTCCCCAGGAACCGCAGATGGTTCGGGGACGAGTTGGGCTCTGTCGCTATTGTGTGGAAGGCGAGCAGCCGCTCACCCCCTGCCAAATATTTGGACCGCGGCAGGGGGTTTGTTGTGGCCAGGTGGGGAGCCGTCACCGTGGTCGGGGTATACCTCCCCCCAGCAAAGAGCCTGGGCTTGGTAGATTACGAGTCCAGGCTCCAAGAAATGGGAGATGTCATCAAGAGACATCTCCCAGGTCCTGTCATCGTCGCCGGCGATTTCAACGCCAAATCGGAGCTATGGGGCTCCCGGCGCGATGACAGGAGGGGGGAGGTAACAGCGGATTGGGCCGTGGGCCTAGGTCTGCACATAATGAATGATGGAGTAAAATCCACATTCGTGGGGTCGAGGGGGGAGTCTATTATCGACTTGTCTTGGGCAACCCCCTCGGCCCTGCGAAGGGTGCGGACCTGGAGGGTGGCGGAGGAGCTCGAATCGTTATCCGACCATCTCTTAATAGAGATGGAGCTCTCCGTCACCCCCGATGGCCTGCGGCCCCGCAACAAGGAAGGACCCCGGCCCGGTAGATGGGCTTTAGCCCAGCTAAGCAGGGAGGACTTAGAAATCTCCCTGATGGGCTCCACCTGGCCACAATGGAAGGACGGGCAGGACCTTGACTCTGAGGTCATGGAGGTTATGCAGGTTCTCGCACTCGCGTGCGATGCCTCCATGCCCAGAGTCAGGGCCTGCCCAAAACGATGCGCCTGGTGGTGGACCGACGAAATTGCCGCGTTGCGGCGGAGGTCGGTCCACCTCAGGCGCGCGTTCAGAGCGGTACGCTGGGACGCGGACCCTGAGGTCACTCTGGCCGCCCGGCAGGAGTTCTGCGCTGCAGCGAAAGAACTCCGGAATGCCATAGGGGTGGCCAGAGGAAAGGGGTGGGACAACCTCCTCCTCTCGCTGGACGCGGATCCGTGGGGGCGCCCATACAGGATGGTGATGCAAAAGCTGAGACCATGGGCGCCCCCTCTGACGGAGACGCTTGACTCCCGGTTCCTGGGACGGGTGATGGGGACCCTATTCCCGGTTGGGGGGGAAGACCCCATCACCCAGTACGTAACCCCCTCCCCCGAACAACAGGGGGAGGTTCCGGGAGTCACCGAGGAGGAGGTGGCCGAGGCTACCAAAAGGGTAAAGAGCGGGAAAGCTCCGGGACCCGATGGTATCCCCGGCCGTGTCCTCACCCTGGCCTCAGGGTACATGAGCGGCAGGCTCGCCAGCCTATTCACCAGGGCGGTGAAGGAACGAAGATTCCCCCCAGTCTGGGGGAGGGCCAACGTGGTCCTCCTCCGAAAAGAGGGCAAGCCGGAGGAATCCCCCTCCGCGTACCGGCCCATATGCCTCCTGGATGAGGCGGGCAAGCTCTTTGAGCGCATAATAGCAGCCCGCCTCAAGAGGCATATGTCCCGGGAGGGTCCTGACTTAGGTGACGGCCAGTATGGCTTCCGAGAGGGCAGATCAACTGTGGATGCAGTGTTGCATCTCAAGTCCCTCTCGGGGGCCATAGTGTCGGAGGGCAGGGTGGCGGTCGCGGTATCCCTGGATATCGCGAACGCGTTCAACACCCTGCCCTGGGGTAGGGTGGTGCAAGCGATGAGGGGTTATTTCCGCTTCCCACCCTACCTCACGGCCGTCATAGAGGACTACTTCCGGGGTCGGCGTCTTACGTGGACGGACGCCGATGGCACGGTAAGAGAGAGGGGGATGAGTCGTGGGGTCCCACAAGGATCTGTGTTGGGGCCCCTCCTATGGAATATAGGCTACGACTCAGTCCTCCGAACAGCCCTCCCCCCCGGCTGTAGCACGCTGTGCTACGCCGACGACACGCTCGTCCTAGCCGGGGGGAGAGACTGGGGGGAAGCCGTTCACACGGCCAACTTAGCGGTGGCGGCGGTTGTGCGCTCCATCCGCAACTTGGGCCTGGTGGTGGCCGAAAGGAAGACGGAGGCGATCTTCCTCCACGCCAAGGGCATGAAGCCACCCCAGGCCCAAATCAGGATAGGTCAAGTCAGGGTCCCCATAGAGGCCCAGATGAAATATCTGGGCCTCACCCTGGACGGCACCTGGTGCTTCAAAGAGCATCTCAACAGGCTGGTCCCCCGACTCAGGATGATTTCAATCAACCTGGGCAGGTTGATGCCCAACGTCGGGGGACCAGATATGAAGGCACGTCGCCTCCACGCAGGAATCTTAAATTCCGTAGCAATGTACGGAGCGCCGGTTTGGGCGGAGTCTCTGGCCGCCAGTCGCCCGATGCAAGCGCAGATGCGCAGAGTGCAGAGGGGGCTGGCGGTCAGAGTTGCGAGATGCTACCGTACCGTCTCCTGCGTGGCGGCGACAGTCCTGGCGAGCATGCCCCCCATGGAGCTCGTGGCCCTGTCGTACAAACGTATGTACGACAGGAAGCGCGAGCTCCTAAGAAGAGGGGGGGCGGACATACCGCTCGCCAGGACGATTAGAGAAATGAAGCACCAGACTCGACGGATCCTCCTCGAAAGATGGCAGAGGTGTCTGGCCAATGCCAGATACGGGAGGAGGACCGTCGAGGCCGTCCGGCCCTTCCTGCTCGAGTGGGTGGGAAGGGCCCATGGGGCCCTGACTTTCAGGGCGGCACAGGTGCTCACCGGGCATGGCTGCTTCGGTGAGTACCTGTGCCGAATAGGAAAGGAGCGCACAGCCGCCTGCCACCACTGCGGGAATGGCCACGACTCCGCGCAGCATACGCTCCAGGAATGCCCGGCCTGGAGCAACGAGCGCGGAGTCGTGGAAAGGCAGTTAGGCGGAGACCTTTCGCTCCCCAGTATAGTCCGGGCGATACTGGGGAGCGAAGAGAAATGGGAGGCATTCAACACCTTCTGTGAAGGAGTGATGAAGAAGAAGGAGGAGGACGAGGAGGAGAGACGAAGAGCAGAGGGAAGGGGAAGGCGGAAGAGGCGGAGAGACCGTCACCGCCAATGGAGAGGAGGGAGGAGCAGGAGCAGGGAGGGGGATGCAGACTCCTCGGAGGAGGAGGAACTCCGGAGGTTGGGGGCGCAGCCACCACCTCCGCCTCCTCCTCACCCCCCTGCTCCTCCTCCAAGAAGGAGAAGGACGAGAGGAACGAACTGGAGGGGGCAGTTAGGAGCCCTCCAGAGAGACAGAGGGGTGGCGGTGGTGGTGCTGCAGAGGCTTGCCCCACTCGTGGCGGTGGCAGCAGCGCTGACCGCCCCGGTAGTTGGGGTGGACGTGGCACTGCCACCGCCGCCACCCCTCGCTGCCCCACCAGCGGCAGCGACGGGAGAAGGGAGCGGATGGGGCCAGAGGCTAAGGCCTAGGCCCCAAACCCGCAGACCACCGACTCCCGCGAGAACGGGCGTCGGATGAGAGTAAGGGGGGGGAGAGGGTATCGGTGATTGATCAATCACCGAAATAATGCCCCTCCCCCCCCTGAATCGCAGGTCCGACAGACCAGTCGGACATGCGGGAGGGGGGTCACTAGGACCCCCCGCCCCATTCCTCCGCGGAGGTGGGGAGAGCCCGGCGGCTAGGGGAGTACATCTCCCCGCAACCGCCGCGGGAGGGGCGGGAGGGTGGGGCACCGGGCGGGGACTCCCGTTGCTCCAACCAGCCCTCCCAAGGTAGGGTGGCTGGCTGATACGGTGGGTCAGTCAGCCACACAACGTTCTTCAATTGGCGGCGCCTCGTCTGGTCGGGAACGGTGGTTGAAGCGGGCCTCGGCCGGCTTCCCCCTTCCCGACCAAAGAGACGAGGCGTGAGGGGTGGGAAAGGGGAACGGCGGTCGAAGCGGGCCCTCGGGCCGGCTTCCCCCTTCCCCTGGGGGAGCGGCGGTCGAAGCGGACCCTCGGGTCGGCTTCCCCCCTCCCCCGCCCGCCCCTCAGGGACAGAAGGTGCAACATCTGGACTCGGGGCCCCGATCAGCAGTTACACGGCACCGGGGCCCCGAACCAAGTCCCTTCGCAGCGCCACCCGGGGAGGTTTTAGCCGGTAGGAGTCCGGCATAACCCTGGCCCTTCCCCGAGGGTCAGGGTATCCATGATGGATTTCCTCCTCGTCAAAAAAAAAAAAAAAAAAGGTATATGCATATATATTTAGTAATTCAATGTGAATAATATGAAATTGTTACTATCCAATAAACGTTAAATTACATAATAGTTATGTTTTAATGATCACGCTAAATAATATTAATGCCCGGGAAAAAAATTCATATATGGATTTTGTTTATATACGGCTATAAAAACATCGAAAAGTATGTTGTTAAGATACAATTGAAGTGAATGTTTATATTTGTTTATATTTGTTTAGTAATCCATGATGTGGACATTTCCCAGCAAACACAATATTACGTATCCCAGATAGCCAAACCTGCGCGAGCAGATTTCGAACAAAGCCTGCTATCATAGTTTGATGGCAAATAGGCAACAAATTTAACGCAGAATCTGTTATATCAAATTATGCCGCCAATCTGCGGTCAAATATGCGCCAGATCCTGTTGCCAGATATTTGACGGCAGATTTGTAGCAAAAACCGCGCAAGACTTGCAGTAATTTGACGGCAGATTGGCGGCAGAAACTGAGCAAACTCTACGCGCAGACTCTACGTGTAGTTTGGCAGCAGGACCTGCGCGGTTTCTGCCGACAATCTGCTCGCACGACCTGTCATACAGGTCCTGTCGACAAAACACGAGCCTAATGAGGACACAGATGGCTATGGTTTTGATCTGGAGATCTGATCGAAATTGGCGTCAATCTGCGCGCATTCTATTAGCATTTTGCTTACTGGGATAATCTTTTACTAAAAAATATAACTGTTACATAACACGTGTATTATATAACCATTACATTGTTGAGCAGGAAACAACTAACATGTACAATACATTATATGTAGCATTGTGTTTGTTGGGTCAATTAATTGAGTCAAATGATATTTCTCTTTTTTCATTCAACAATATTTTTTTCTGTATGGACATATATAATTAGATATGGTATTGTAACGACACATACCGGCAAATGTGTCGTTACGCTGACTGCCGCTGAACATCACGCGGCAGTCAGCTGAGCGCACACCCCCCCCGACCCGCGCTGTCACCGCGCCTTTCAACGCGCTCACCCGAGGCTGGCCGAAGACTCGGCAGCAACGCTCGGGAATGATCGGCCACCGAGCCGAACTCGCGCCGAGCCGTTCGCGATCCTCGGCGAACATCGCATACTCACGATTAATCTCGATCAAATTCGGATTAATAAACGAAAGAAACCGAAGACAGAAAATGACGGATATATAAACCCGACAGTTCTTGTCTTGAGTCAGTCGAGTCTTGGGGACAAGCTTCAAGCAGTCTTTGAGGAGTCTTCGAAGCATCTGAGGAAGTCCGTCATCTAGGAATAGCCGTCAGAAAGTCCGCCGAAAGCATCCAGGGAAATCGAGAGTGCAAGTAAGTAATCTACAAGGCCGCAGCCGTCGGCATCCGCGATTACTCCTTGTTCTTTGCGATATAAAGATCGAACGGCGCGTTTGCCGTTATTCCGGTGTGTTCTCCGGAACGATCTTCGTTTGTGCCGTCTTTGCGAGATAGAGATCGGACGGCGAGTTAGCCGTCGCTCCGGTGTGTTCACCGGAACGATCTTATTTTGTGCCGTCTTTGCGATATAGAGACCGGACGGCGAGTTTGCCGTCGCTCCGGTGTGTTCACCGGAACGATCTTATTTTGTGCCGTCTTTGCGATATAGAGATCGGACGGCAAGTTTGCCGTCGCTCCGGTGTGTTCACCGGAACGATTTTGTTTTGTGCCGTCTTTGCGAGATAGAGCTCGGACGGCGAGTTTGCCGTCGCCCCGGTGTGTTCACCGGAACGATCTTGTTTTGTGCCGTCTTTGCGATATAAAGATCGAATGGCGCGTTTGCCGTTACTCCGGTGTGTTCACCGAAACGATCTTATTTTGTGCCGTCTTTGCGATATAGAGATCGGACGGCGAGTTTGCCGTCGCTCCGGTGTGTTCACCGGAACGATCTTATTTTGTGCCGTCTTCACGATTCAGAGATCGAACGGCGAGTTTGCCGTTACTCCGGTGTGTTCTCTGGAACGCTCTCATAAATATCTTTCTTTTGTTTCTTCCTCTCTACTTCCTCTAGGACTTAGAGTACGAAAGGACGAAAGGGGCAGACGGAGTCGTCACCCACACCTACCGACTAGCCGGCGCGGCGCCGACCCAGCATAACTCCTTCAACAACGCGCATCGTGACTTCCAGACAAAGAGAAATCGCCTAACACCCGCAACTCGTAGAACCCGGGGGATCAAGCCGCAGGGCTTAGCGAACCTCTCTCGTCAACGAAAATCACGCGACGCGAAGCAAGTAATTTCAACGATTCACGGGAAAAACAATCGCCAGTCTCACGCGCGACGAACGCGCGGCCTACCTACTGTGTTCGCACCGCAAGCGATAACGCGGCCCGACGCGACGCGTTTTTGCGCGGGTTCTTATGTATAGCAAGCGTCCGACGTAACCAAGCATTTAAACCCGAGCATTTAAATCCGAGTAACGCCTGCAATAACGCCCGCACGAAATCGCTATTTTAGACACGGCCGCGAATTTCCCATCTGCGGAACTGTCTGTATGTTAAAATAATTACTGTTAACGAAGCGACAGTCACGCACCTAACCGAACCATCATCAGCGGAATACGGCCGTTCGCTGCGACGACGAGCCGAAGCGAGACAAAATCGCGCGTTGAAGCGGTACCCAAACATTGGGGAACCTCGCGAAAATAACACACGGTCATTGCGTGCTGAAACGACACAATAAAGCGTCTCTGTCAACAAAACCGATCGACTCTAATCATTCAACGAAAAATCACCTTCTCCTAATAAAAACTTCTGCGCGCGATTCGCTAACGACGATCGCGACGCAGGGGCCGGATCGACGAAAGAAAAATCGAACCCGGAGGCACCGGCGTTACAGTATATCCATGTAGATAAATTTATATATACTAGGTACGCAACTAAGTATCCGGGTTTCACACATGGATGGCGCTAACGACACATGTAGTCGCATACATGTCTGAAGTTGTATTTTTTTTATAGCTTGGACATCTGTTAACAATAACCAGTTAACAATAATACGAACACATATCGCAACGCAAAAATATTTTTTCTAACAACGATGATGTCGAGCTTTGTGCCAAATAAACAGCATTTGCGGGAAGCTTTGCTTTTCTGCTTTAACTTGAAAAAAAGTGCAGCTGAAGCACGTCGTTTGCTTGAGGAGGCGTACGGCGAGCATGCACCATCGAAAACTACCTGTGAAGATTAGTTTAAACGTTTCAGAAGTGGCGATTTCGACACTGAGGACAAGGAGCGCTCCGGAAGATCAAAAACAATTGAGGACGCCGATCTGCAAGCGTTATTGGATGAAGATGATACGCAAACACAAGATCAACTTGCGAAGGCATTAAACATGACTCTCCAAGGTATTTCCAAACGTTTACATGCCATGGGAAAAATTCAAAAGGAAGGAAAATGGGTGCCGCATGAGTTGACTGAGAGATAGATGGAAAGTCGAAGAGCCACTTCCGAAATTTTGCTTTTGCGGCATGAAAGAAAGAGTTTCCTGCATCGAATTGTTACTGGCGATGAAAAGTGGATATATTTCGAGAATCCCAAACGCAAAAATTCGTGGCTTTCACCTGGCAAAGCATCAACATCGACGGCACAGCCAAATCGCTTCGGAAAAAAGACAATGCTCTGCGTTTGGTGGGACCAGAAAGGAATCGTGTACTACCCCACAAAAACATCAACGTTATATCCACATCAAATCCACGTAATTTACGTGGACTACGCGGATGGACATTTATCCACGAAATATCGACGTGGATGTAACGTTCTTTTGTTATCGATAAATCGAAGCATTTCATCCTCGAAATATCAATATAAATTCTACGTAGATATTTCGAAATATTCCTGCGAAAACATACGTCGAAATAAAGAAAGATGTTCTATTTTTGTAAGTAAACAAAGAATTTGGAGTTATTTGTTAAAGGAAACGGTTTTATAAATGTAATATGTAATAAATATAGTATGTAGAGATATAGTCAAAATTGTATAGCCTCATTCAGTCAATGATGAGAAGTGTGACCCAGATAATAAGTTTTTATTTTATTACTAACTGGAAACTTTGCATAGTTATTTCTAATATGTATAAGACTTTTTTGTCCAGAATAATATAATCTATAAGTATGTGATTGCTCTGGAACTTTAAAAACCCTGTATAAGATTAATCAATCAAGGCATATTGTTAATCGCAATGTCACTTTTGAGAGGTAATAAAATGTACGAATATTTGGATCTCCATATATATTACAGATAAGATAATTTTGTATTGTAAAAAACAATATTATTCTATAGAAGAAAGAAACAGTGATATTGATTATAATAATTATAGAATAAAACAATATTAAAATAATTTTATATTTATTATATTTGATTTATATGTTACATGGTTTTCTTTACACACACACATTCAATTCGATACTATGCTAAAACAATAGTAAGTTACTGTGCTAAAACAATATTTCAGAATGGGGCATTGGAAAACAGACGCTTTTTGATATAATTGTATTATCTTCCGCATTCTTTTCAGGGAAGGGTAATAATACAATTTTCCTTTTAACATTACCTAAGCACCACCTGTGTAAAAGTCCAAGAGTGCTAACTATATATATATTTATAAGACTCGATGAAAATGGATACGAAAAGAGATTAGATTTTTCTTCAAATTTTCTGCCAATCATTTATAATATTTTATAATATTTTGAAACTGAGAGTGCCCAGCAAGCAAATTGAGAGCAAGTTGCACGCAAATTCGCAGCAAATTTGATCAAATGTTGATGCCAAAACCATAGTCATCTGCGGCGTCTTGAGGCATTGGATTTGGCTGCAAACCTTGACGTCAAGCATTTGATGCAAATTTGCAGCAAACAGCACGCGAACCTTGCGCACATAACTAGGCAGCAAGTTGGCGGCAACACCGGAGCAAGGTCTTGAACTCAAGACTTGAGTGCAAGTTGACAGCAAATTCGCAGCAACGCTTGCATTAAATCAGCTGATCGCTTTAAATGGTACGCATGGCGTATACAGGGTGTCCCATAATTGTAGGACACGAACTCCATAGCAGCATAGAGCTAAGCGGGAGGAACAAAAAGTCCTTTTTCATTTAGCGATATCTCACATAGTTTTTTAATAATAACCGCGTAAAGTTTGGCGTTTGTCACGCCCATCGCGACCTATAGACGCTCCGCGGCGAGCTGTGTGCGTCGGGGCTGAGCGGTAAGGCGGCGCGCGTTGACCGCCGCGCCGGCGATGACGTTTTGACGCTTTGACGCCGTCGGCGCGTGGCCAGGCGATGATGAACGCGCCGCGTGTACGCTGCAAATCTAAGCGTGTTTTCTCTTTGCCAAAAGTGTGTGGCGCACACTTTTGGGTTGCAGGCGTTAATTAAACGTTTATTAAACACGACGACAAATGCGAATTAAACGCAATTGCGCGTGTTAAAATTACTTTTTCGCGTAGAAACACTATCATTTCCACACCACCTTTGAGGTAGATAGCTTGGTGCGTTTTTTTTTTACGTGGTTTCCCCAGTAGGCCTAATCCACGGTTACTGATTAGTGTAGTAACTGTTCGAAGTGCCTTCCTCCAACTTGTAAGCAGAGTTCAGCTCTTCGTGTTATCTCTTGCGTCGCACGCCATATCCGGCGTGATGGTAGCGAAGGCCGCAATAATTGCTGCACGTACCTCCTCTTCTTTACCATCGCGCCGTTGCTCGACTAAGGATTTGACGTTTTCCCATACAAAATAATCGAGAACGTTCAAATCCGGCGACCGTGCCGGCCAAGTGATTGGGCCACCGCGACCCATCCACCTGTCCGGAAAACGCATATTTAATATTTCTCGCACTGCACGCGAAGAGTGCGCGGAAGCCCCGTCGTGCTGGAATATCATAGTTTCGCGTGCGCGGAGAGGAACGTCCTCGAGGAGAAGAGGTAGCTCGTTCTCAAGGAATTCCGCGTACCTCTGCTCATCAAGACGTGGCGGTAAAGAAAATGGGCCGATCTGAAAATAATTACCACATTTAAATAATTATACGCGTAATAAAACATGTTGCGCATGTTGCAAATTACAAGAATACATACCACTCTGTCCGCAATTACTCCTGCCCACACGTTCACCGACCACCGGTATTGAAAAGCGCATTGCCGAACGGCGTGAGGATTCTCGGATTGCCACAGCAATGTGTTGCGAGAATTAAACACGCCGTTCGGTGTGAAAGTCGCCTCATCCGTTCACAGAAAATGGTCGGGAAATTATTGATTTCGCCGACACTGTGCGAGGAGACCTGCACGTGTTTCACGTAGATATATTAACATTTTTTAATTTAGTCCTTTATAAAAATAATAAACATACCTGCACAAAAGTGCGCTCGCGGTGCTTCATCACGTGGAAGTAATTGTTGTACGCGTCGATAACGGCAGGGCCGCAAATTATTTTGACGCAAGATGCGATGCACCAAAGATTTGGATAAATGTAGGCGTCTCGATAATTCGCGCACACTACATCCGGGATCGTTCTCGATCTCGCGCAATACTCTCTCCTCATCGCGGATCGAATGTAGGACAGGTGCACCAGCACGAAGTTTATGGACCGGCAGGAAACTCCCCGTTTCCTTTGCTCATCTTACACAAAATCTAATAGTATTTCGCGAAGGATGCCGCGCGCGATTAGGATATCGCTGTGCGTAAAGACGCGCGCGTAAATGATCGCTATAATCCGCCCTCGCGTAGCACATCAACATATCAAAATATTCTGTCGCCGTGAAATCCATTGTTTTAAGGCTGTGATGCGCGGAACACTTCACAGAAGCTACTGCCGTCAAAAACGTTTTTTTGTAGGCGATAGAGAAAAACAGTTGAACATCTGAGAAACGATCGTCGAGCCAGAGGCTCTTCTCCTCGCACAGTGTCGGCGAAATCAATAATTTCCCGACAGTTTTCTGTGGACGGATGAGGCAACTTTCACACCGAACGGCGTGTTTAATTCTCGCAACACATTGCTGTGGCAATCCGAGAATCCTCACGCTGTTCGGCAATGCGCTTTTCAATACCAGTGGTCGGTGAACGTGTGGGCAGGAGTAATTGCGGACAGAGTGGTACGTATTCTTGTAATTTGCAACATGCGGAACATGTTTTATTACGCGTATAATTATTTAAATGTGGTAATTATTTTCAGATCGGCCCATTTTCTTTACCGCCACGTCTTGATGGGCAGAGGTACGCGGAATTCCTTGAGAACGAGCTACCTTTTCTCCTCGAGGACGTTCCTCTCCGCGCACGCGAAACAATGATATTCCAGCACGACGGGGCTCCCGCGCACTCTTCGCGTGCAGTGCGAGAAATATTAAATATGCGTTTTCCGGACAGGTGGATGGATCGCGGTGGCCCATTTACTTGGCCGGCACGGTCGCCGGATTTGAACGTTCTCGATTATTTTGTATGGGAAAACGTCAAATCCTTAGTCGAGCAACGGCGCGATGGTAAAGAAGAGGAGGTACGTGCAGCAATTATTGCGGCCTTCGCTACCATCACGCCGGATATGGCGTGCGACGCAAGAGATAACACGAAGAGCTGAACTCTGCTTACAAGTTGGAGGAAGGCACTTCGAACAGTTACTACACTAATCAGTAACCGTGGATTAGGCCTACTGGGGAAACCACGTAAAAAAAAAACGCACCAAGCTATCTACCTCATAGGTGGTGTGGAAATGATAGTGTTTCTACGCGAAAAAGTAATTTTAACACGCGCAATTGCGTTTAATTCGCATTTGTCGTCGTGTTTAATAAACGTTTAATTAACGCCTGCAACCCAAAAGTGTGCGCCACACACTTTTGGCAAAGAGAAAACACGCTTAGATTTGCAGCGTACACGCGGCGCGTTCATCATCGCCTGGCCACGCGCCGACGGCGTCAAAGCGTCAAAACGTCATCGCCGGCGCGGCGGTCAACGCGCGCCGCCTTACCGCTCAGCCCCGACGCACACAGCTCGCCGCGGAGCGTCTATAGGTCGCGATGGGCGTGACAAACGCCAAACTTTACGCGGTTATTACTAAAAAACTATGTAAGATATCGCTAAATGAAAAAGGACTTTTTTGTTCCTCCCGCTTAGCTCTATGCCGCTATGGAGTTCGTGTCTTACAATTATGGGACACTGTGTATAACCTTGGTCGTTAGGTTAGAATTGGTATTTCTGAATAAAGAAGTTAGAACTGGTATTTGTGAGTATACAATATTAATTTTATTTTGTAAATATATGAAAAACTTTTTTAATAAAAATAACGCTTGCGATATGCTTTGCTTGGTCTCTTTCGTGAGTGCATTTCTTCGATGAAATGAAGGAGTCCTTGAAGTTGGCGGAGTGCAAGAACTCTTCGCGCTTGTCTATCGATTCTCTACATAATTATTCCGCAAATATAACGCGAATATAACAATTTTATAAGATTTCGTTTCTCATAATATATTTTGTTTTTACGGCGCTTTAACATATACTAAAAGATCTTTTATATATGTTTATATATTATATATATATATATATATAATCTTTTTGTATATGTTATTCTATATATATACAATAATTATCTAAAAAATATCTTAATATTTAGTAATCTGCCGCATTGTTAGCTTGCGACGTCCGATATTTGACACTTGCTTATTCTGCACGGCTTCCAATTTCGGACATTCTGTGGTTCTGTGACCGCCGCAATAACTGCAACCGTGTTCGTCTGTAAAACGAAAAGAATATAAATGTCCATAAATGTCCATTTCAAATTTGCAGATGAATTTACAAGTCACAGTGAGATCGAGAATGAACGCTGTTTAATGCCCAAATCACACTAACGTTTATATTTACGATTGTCTCTTGATCAATCAGAAAAATCGCAATCGCCAGTAGCTTTTTTCTAATTGGTCAAGAGACGATCGTAAACGCAAATATAGGCGCAGTCATCAAACGCTAGTGTTCGCTTGTGATTTGAACATCACAAGAAGAAAGCAAATGTATTGCAATTATCATCTTACTTCCCAGATTGAGGTATTTTTCGGTTTCTGAGCAAAGTTCCAACAAGAATGACGGCACTTTCTGCTTCGCCTCCATTAGCAGATATTTGAGATCAAGCAACACCGATTCATCGTTTGCCTTATTAATGAAAGCCGTCGCGATGCCAGTACGTCCGGAACGATCAGTACGTCCTATCCTGTGAATATTAAGAGAGATACATTAACATTGAGTTCTTCTGATGCATTAACCTAAATTGTAGATTAAAACACGAAATATTACCGTAATTCTTCACATCATGTGGCATATCATAATTTATTACGTGTTGCACATCAGCAAACTCGAGACCTTTGGACGCAACATTTATCGCAACCAGAACGTCCTTCTGATCTGCGCGAAACGCTTCGACAGAACGTGATCTTTTCTCCTGATCTGTAATTGACAATGTTTGTGAATATTATACATACTAGAATAAATACGAAAATAAATATCATGCTATAGACTTAATTTATCTACATGATGTTTAACTTCGAAATGTTAATACAATTTATTAACAGTCCCAGTGCTTTGAAATACGACGTACCGATGCCTCCATGTATTGCAACAACTTCCACTCCTTTGATTAGCAGATATTCGTGGATAGCATCCACGTCGCGCTTCTTCTTCGCAAATATTAACACTGACGGCGCGGTTTTTTGAAGGCATTCCAAAAGTTTAATACCTTCAGCCAATTTTTGTAATTCAGTATATTGATCTAAAAGAGAGATATTGGACTTTCTTCCCCAGACTGGTCCCAAACTTGTCAACGTTATCAGCATCATCTTTTTCATTCTCACTACTCGTCTTAAAATGTGCAACGGATATTTTTAACTTACCTGATTTATATTGTCAATCATCATTGTGTTCTTCCTCCTCCTCGTCCCACAAATGCTCTGCGTTCAGTCGGGCAAGATTATGTTGGTGTCCACGGTTTCCTTTCATACG
This sequence comes from Harpegnathos saltator, assembly GCF_003227715.2. NCBI lineage: Eukaryota > Metazoa > Arthropoda > Insecta > Hymenoptera > Formicidae > Harpegnathos > Harpegnathos saltator. The sequence continues at coordinate 266,870 of NW_020229943.1, forward strand.
GTTTCTTTCTTTCATTACACGCAAAGACTCCCGCATCTGCTTCTGGAATTCTGACTTCTGAGGTTTTGCAAAGTAGTTGTTTCTACATACAGCATCTGCGAAAGAAGCACATTTCTTGTTGGATGACAATACTAACTAATTTCTCTTTCTCTCTCTCTGTATGAAGACTGAAAATATTTCTTACCATAGATGGCCTTAACGAGCCAAGTATTATATAATGATTGACGTCCTTCGTCGCGGCCGAATCAAATATATGACGGCGCCACTGAGTCGTGCAAACCCTCTCTGAGGCAAAGATTGGTTGCTTCTTTCAAAGTGAAGCCGCCAATATAATGAAAGTAATTGACCTAAAACAAGCAGTATATTATGTTATTATGTACGTAATTTTCGTGTGACGTAAAAGGTATTAATTTTACTTACAACGGTATAATATTCTTCTGTTGATTGTTCTAACTCCTGCATTTGTTGAATAGTTGTAATAGGTAAGCCTTCTGGTTTTCTCAACGCGGATTGGTGATACTGGATGCACTTTAATATTTTATTTATACCTGCACTTAATTTTATGAAAAGAAACAAGAAAAAACACGGTAAAGTTGTATATATACCCAACAAACACAGTGTTACATGTAATGTATATGTTAGTTGTAACATTCTACTCAACGATATAACTGTCATGTAACACACGTGTTATATAACAGTTTCATTGTTGAGTAGGAAACTACAACTAACATGTACGTTACATGTAACATTGTGCTTGCTGGGTATATATACAGGGTGTCCCATTTTAAGCGTCCACCCCAAACATCTCTCTTATTTTTTATTTTAGAGAAAAATGGTTCAGACACGTTTTATATGGTTTCAAGGGGGCCATAAGATGGTACCATTGATTTGACCTTGAAGAGTCATTTGAAGGTCACGTGAAGGTTACCTCAATTTTTTTAGATGGAACGCCCTATTCTTTATTACATATTCTTGTAGCTGACCTCGAGAGCTTACCAAGACACTATAATCAAATGTTTTTTGGTGAAGTACTTTTCGAGTTATAAAGCTCAAAATTTACAAAATTTTGATAAAAATACAAAATATTTCGTAAAACATTCACTTTCCGATAGCCTTACTCTAATAACCAAATCTGTCCGAAACAGATTTTGCCAGACGCCTGCTGCAGGAGTTGATGACAAACTGATGACAAAATTAATATAGATTCTGCAATATCAGATGATGTCGGCAGAATGCCAGCAACATTAAGACAAAATCTGTTACAGAAGTTTGATATCAGATTGACGTCAACATTTGAACAGATTCTATTAAACAGCCTGACGGCAGTTTGACGACAGAAAGGAAACAGATCCTGCCGTGCGCAGTCTGACGGCAGATTGGCGGCAGAATTCAAACAAACGCAGTTTAATACTATGACGGCAGATTGGCGGCAGAAACGTAACAGATTCTGACATATGCAGTCTGGCGGCAGATTGACGGCAGAAATACAGTAGAATCTGTTGTGCGCAGTCTGGCACCAGAATGATGGCAGAAACGTAACAGATCCTGCCGTTCACAGTCTGACAGCAGACTGGTGACAGAAATACAACAGATTCTGCCATATTCATTTTTACATCCCCCCTCCCCCCTTCCCATTCAGTTATGCACATTACGTGAAGGTAATTATTAAAAAACAACACAACATACGAACGTATTTTTATTTATCACACAAGACAAAACGAGACAGCCAATCAGATTCACAATGGTGTTTACCGTAAATGACGGAACACGAAGACGACGATGTTTCTTTTCATAGCCTCAGGAAGTGACGACACACGATGACTTCGAGACGATGTTGGAGTAACTAATAATAGGGTTTGTGAACGGTGAAGTGGTAATCTGCTGCGATATCTGTAAATTGAAATTATATTACAGTTGCATCTTTCTAACTGCAGTTATGTATAATATATGTTTAAGTAAATACATGAATTAAAAGTTACATTGTATTAATGTCACAATTTCCCACAGTAAATACAATACACGTGTCGTATTCATAGTGGCATAGCAAATTGTAGCATCGATACATTGTAACTCTTAATAATTGCTGGGATGAGACGGGAAAATCAGAGAAATCTGGATAAAAATATTTACCTGTGTCTCTTGCGTTCTTCGGTAATAGATTCGTCGATCCTCCGTGACATCCGATCCTCCTGTGATGGCCTAAACATGTAAAATGTCCGGGAGAAACTGTAAAGTCGACACAGAGTACCAATTATCTATGCCCAGAAGTCGAAATTATTTGCCCGTTTCAACCGATTTTTGAGAGCTATGCCTATTTCTCTTGTTTCTCCGCTCGTCCAAAGGTAGTTACAAGGGAGGACGGTCACGCCGCACAGATATAAGCTGTCATGTGTCATTTGTAGGGATCTTCGGAAAGAAGAGGAAGAGAAGTAGGCGTAGCCTTAAAAAATCGGCTAAATCGGGCAAGTAATGCGGGAAGCACATACTTTTGCATAAAGGCATAATGCATAACGCATAAGGAAATGAACCAATCAGTCTTTCATTTCTATTGCCACGCTTGAAGATCGCTTTTCGAAGATCCTTACAAATGATACATGACAGCTTATACCTGTGCGGCGTGACCGTCCTCCCTTGTAGGGACTTTTGGACGAGCGGAGAAACAAGAGAAATAGGCGTAGCTCTCAAAAATCGGTTGAAACGGGCAAATAATTTCGACTTCTGGGCATAGACAATTGGTACTCTGTATCGACTTTACAGTGTCTCCCGGACATTTTACATGTTTAGGTCATCACAGGAGGATCGGATGTCACGGAGGATCGACGAATCTATTACCGAAGAACGCAAGAGACACAGGTAAATATTTTTATCCAGATTTCTCTGATTTTCCCGTCTCATCCCAGCAATTATTAAGAGTTACAATGTATCGATGCTACAATTTGCTATGCCACTATGAATACGACACGTGTATTGTATTTACTGTGGGAAATTGTGACATTAATACAATGTAACTTTTAATTCATGTATTTACTTAAACATATATTATACATAACTGCAGTTAGAAAGATGCAACTGTAATATAATTTCAATTTACAGATATCGCAGCAGATTACCACTTCACCGTTCACAAACCCTATTATTAGTTAGTCCAACATCGTCTCGAAGTCATCGTGTGTCGTCACTTCCTGAGGCTATGAAAAGAAACATCGTCGTCTTCGTGTTCCGTCATTTACGGTAAACACCATTGTGAATCTGATTGGCTGTCTCGTTTTGTCTTGTGTGATAAATAAAAATACGTTCGTATGTTGTGTTGTTTTTTAATAATTACCTTCACGTAATGTGCATAACTGAATGGGAAGGGGGGAGGGGGGATGTAAAAATGAATATGGCAGAATCTGTTGTATTTCTGTCACCAGTCTGCTGTCAGACTGTGAACGGCAGGATCTGTTACGTTTCTGCCATCATTCTGGTGCCAGACTGCGCACAACAGATTCTACTGTATTTCTGCCGTCAATCTGCCGCCAGACTGCGTATGTCAGAATCTGTTACGTTTTTGCCGTCAATCTGTCATTAGACTGTGTACGTCAGGATCTGCTTTGTTTCTGGCATCAGTCTGCCGTCAAATAATGTTGCCAGACTCTACCGTCAGAATGCAGGCACAATGGATAAGCAGGTGGCACCAATCTGCTGTAAACCTCTGATTCATTCTGCCGTCAGTCTGCTGAAGTATTGCTATTAGGGTATCTTACATGATCCAACCAGTCAAGGCAAGATCCGAGCATGATCCAGCCAGTCAAGGGAAGATCCGAGCATGATCCAACCAGTCAAGGCTCGGATCTTGCCTTGACTGGTTGGATCATGTAAGATAAGACTATCAGAAAGTGAATGTTTTACGAAATATTTTGTATTTTTATCAAAATTTTGTAAATTTGAAGCTTTATAACTCGAAAAGTACTTCACCAAAAAACATTTGATTATAGTGTTTTGAGAAGCTCTCGAGGTCAGCTATAAGAATATGTAATAAAAAATAGGGGATTCTATCTAAAAAAATTGAGATAACCTTCACGTGACCTTCAAATGACTCTTCAAGATCAAATCAATCTTACCATCTTATGGCCCCCTCGAAACCATATAAAACATATCAGGATCATTTTTCTCTAAAGTCAAAAATAAAAGAAATATTTGGAGTGGACACTTGAAATGGGATATCCTGTTTATAAACACATATGATTATTTGTCACAGAACTTACTTAATTTCAACCTCTATGTTAATTATGCGTTCCTCCATTCTGGTCAAGAGTGCTTCACTTCTCCTGTAACGAAAACAACAATTACAATTAGTTTCTAATAGTAGACAAATAGACAAATAATTTTTAATTCCTTTTAGAAATTCAAATAAAAGATACATATCTATTCCAATAATCTATTTAATAACTATATATTTTATCATGTATCAAAATTAGTTAGCATATATTTGATAATGAACAGACCTTTTTTCTAGATTATCATCCTGCGGAGGGAAAATTGCACTGCCTTGACCATATTGGAAGCCTTTCTCCTGCTGCAGTGGCTGTGGAGTTCGCACATGGGACAAACTGTTATTGGTATACAGGATTTGTCCGTCTTCTTTATTCAATATAAAATATGTTTGTGTTGGTAATGTGTTTGTGTATGTTTGCATGGGTGAGGTGTGTGCGTGCATCTGTATGTTAGGCGTGTATGTACGTGTATTTGTGTATTATGTCCAGTATTAGTGTTTGTAAATGATTGTAAATGATTGTATATTTAATGTAGGTTGAACGTGTGTTTCTATATTAAAAGTTGTAGCTTCATCCTCCAAGGTTCTTGTTATTTCATCTATGTCGTCATTGATAGAACCAGCTGCAGCAGATGCTGCGAAGCGCCTCCTCTGTGGGGGTCCTTCATGTGATGATGTTGTTAAATATCGGGGAGGCTTTGTTATACTTCGTTTTGGTCGCTCTGTGGATCTGAAACAATAGCAGTGGCCGCGTTCAGCAGAAAAAGCTTACTAAGCGCTCAGTGATTATTATCTATGATTGGAGTATTCTTTTAGATCTTTAACAAATCCAGGGGAATGAACAAATCAGAAACGATAATCACTAAGCGCTGAGTAAGCAGCTTTTTCTGCTGGACACGGCCAATGCATATATGAATATTTTGTTCGAGGTTAAAGAGGTTGCTTAAAAGTTTCAATTCCTTATTTTACTTGAAATAATTCCTCCTTCCCCTAACGTGGTTACATTAAACTGAAATGAAATTATATTATAAAATGAAATGAGATTATATAATAAAATTGGGGGATGTAAGGAAGATATTGGGTGATGGAGAGAAGCCAGAGAGATGGATAAGAGAGGTAGAGAGATGGCAAGGAGAAGGGATGAGAGAAAATAGAGAAGGAGAGGACCCTGATAGCAGACTGATGTCAAATGACGTACTAATGACGTCTTAATGACGTTAGCTAACGTCATTAAGACGTCATTAGTACGTCATTTGACGTCAGTCTGTTATCTGGGGAGGGAGGGAACGAGGGAGAATGGAGTATGGAGGGAGCGGGGAGGGAGGGAAAATAGGATAAGAGTATGAATGAAGGGTGAGGGATAGTAAGAGAAAGGAAACGGAAGTCCCACTAATTAAATGTAATTAGTTATAAGCAATAGATATAAGGAGTAGTATATAAGCATTAATTATAAGCAATAGCACATAAGCATTAGGATTTAAGCTAATTAGTAAGTAAGCTAGTAAGATAATTTAAGTTAGATATAAGCTAGAGATTAATGGACAGATAGAGGGGAAGAAAGGAGAAAAGGTGTGTGTGTGTGTATGGGGGGGGGAGGTATAGGGAGTGGGCGAGTGAAAGTGGCGAGGAAGCAAGATGTATAAAATTGTAACTCCACAGGAAAACAATAAACAGCTTATCTATCTATCTATATATATAATGAAATTGAAGAGAAAAAAAATTATTTTAAATTATTTCAAAAAATTATTTCATAAAGGGGGCTAATTCCGGAAATAATTAAGCAAATATTTATTTTAAAGAAGCAATTTATTTTAGAGCATGCAATAAAGAGATTAGAGTAAATATTTTTACCTTTCTTGTGACATAGTGAAGATGATGAACCCTTGCTATATCACACTTGCAATATAGAATATTTATCTTCTATATTACTCGACGTAATCACGAAAAATATACTGTATAACTGACCGCAAAATCGTAAACTTATTAAGAGAACAGTTGAAGGAGGACGTTAGACCGATGCCCCGCGGAAATGTTTAGCGAAACGGAACGTGCGCATTAATCACAGCCATTCTATTCTATTCGTGAAAAGAATGGAGTGGCTGTGATTGGTTCGAGCGTTCCGTTCTGCTGAAAATTTCCGCTCATGGGACATCAGCCTTACGAGCTGCGTTCGAAAAGTGTACCCTGAGAGTTTGATAGGAATTTTAGCCCCAGCCGAGGTTTAATCATATCATAAAAAACTGCGTAGTAAAAATAGCTTATACGCGAAAATTTCAAGATGGGCCCTCAGGCTCAAATGTCCATCTAAGGGTGCATTCAGTACTACAACCGCTCACTGAGTACTACAACGGCTGCGTTCAGAAAACACAACGGTTACACAACGGTTGAATAATTCGTCAACGTTATTGGCCTGAATGTAAGGATCTAATAGTAAGGACCAATAGTTACTAAACGCTCAGTGAGCGCTTTGTTTTCTGAACGCAACCAACCGCTCACTGAGCACTAAGTGAACTCTTACATCTGATTGGTGTATATTTTTAAATCTAAAGGAATATATTGGGTGAGTGCAAAAGTTCGTGCGGAGTTTGTGAGTAAAAGTCACACAGTGATTAGGCAAACAAAAATCTTTATTCAATCAATGATATATTCTCCATCGTTTTCTATAATCTTTTCCCAACGTTCTGGCAGCATACGGATGCCTCGATCATAAAAACTGCGCGGTTTAGATTCGAAGAACGAAGAGACGCCGTTTTTTAAGGCCTCCAAAGAGTCAAAGTTTTTTCCATTTAAATAATTTTGCAATGACCGGAACAAGTGATAGTCAGATGGTGCGATATCAGGAGAATACGGTGGATGCGTTAAGACATCCCATTTCAGGCTCTTCAGTTTGCGCAGCGTCTTTTTCGAAACGTGTGGTCTGGCGTTGTCGTGATGAAAGACGACTCCCTTGCGATTTGACAAAATCGGACGTTTCTCTTTTATTTCTCGATTCAGATTGGTTAATTGGCGACAGTACTTGTCCGAATCAATCGTTTCGCCAGCGGGGAGAAGCTCGAAATAGATTATGCCCTTGCAATCCCACCAAACAGAGAGCATCACCTTCATCGGGTGCAAACTGGCCTTTGGCATTGCGTCACCATGCTCACCTGATTGTTTCCATGTCCGTTTGCGCTGAACATTGTTGCAGAGGACCTATTTCTCATCGCCCGTCACTAGTCGATCCAAAAACGACTCGTTATTGAGCCGCCCGAGTAAAGAAACGGCTGCAGAAATTCGCTTGATTTTGTTCTTCTCGGTCAGCAAATGGGGCACCCATATATCGAGCTTCAAATCGAATCCCATCTTTTTTAAACGCCGAAAAGCGGTTGATCGGTCAACGTTTAGTGCTGTAGCAACTTCTTCTGTTGAAATTCGCGGATTATTGAGCACTAAAGTACGCAAAACATCGTCATCAATGTCAGAAGGTCGACCAGAGCGTGGCTCGTCTTCAAGGTTAAATTCTCCGCGCCGAAATTTAGCAAACCATTTTTCCACAGTTCGTTTAGCTGGTGCTTCATTCTGATAAACATCCTGAATGTTTTTTACGGCTGCGGCAACGTTTATTCCCTTCCGAAACTCGTAAAGCATAACATGCCGTAAATGCACCTTATCGATACTCATTTTTAAAGTGATATTTCTCGAAGCAGTTTGTATGAAAACAAATGATTTTTTTTTTAATAACAGCTGAAGACGTCACCTTTCCAACGTTATATAATATGTAGATGGAAGTATTAATGACAACACTTTACGACGCTTATAACTCCATCTATTGAAACTCCGCACGAACTTTTGCACTCACCCAATACCAATCAACTGTAAAAGCTCATTGAGCGCTCAGTGAGCGGTTGTAATATTGGCCGCGTTCAGTAGAACAAAGTGATCAGAAAGCGCTTAGTGATTATTGTCTGTGATTGGAGCATACTTTTAGATTCTTCATAGACCCAGAAGTATTTACCAATCAGGAGCGAGATTCAGTGGAAAATCTAGTAATGTTGTACAACTGTTGAGTCTGCTGAATGCAGCCATTGGCCGCGTTCAGTAGAACAAAGTGATCAGAGAGCGTTTAGTGATTATTGTCTGTGATTGGAGCATACTTTTAGATTCTTCATAGACCCAGAAGTATTTACCAATCAGGAGCGAGATTGAGTGGAAAATCTAGTAATGTTGTCCAACTGTTGAGTTTACTGAATGCAGCCATTGGATGCATTCAGTAAACTGTGCTTGAGAGCAGCATGCAATTAACCTATGCTTGAGAGCAGCATGCAATTAACCAATCATGATAAAGAATGTCTCGTTCGTGTGGTCCTCATTGGTCGATCGAATGCTATTCTACTTGTCGAGTACTGGCACTATATTCTTGAAATAATTGCATAAACGTAAGTTTTAAGCCAGCGGCACACGGTGCTTGTTTTCGTGCTGGATTGCTTGCTCGATGAAAATACTGCATTCTGATTGGTGCATTTCCATTCATCTTCGGAAAGATGTTGTGTTGGACGAATTTGCCGTATTCAAGTGATATTTAGTGTGATATTCAACGAGTTGTCTCAAGGATTTTCAAGCATACATTTTCAGCATACATTTCAAGCAAACATTTTGGACCTGGACTTACAATAACAAAGTTACGTAAATATGAACCCATACAGCACAGAAGCTGCAACAACATTGTTGTAACATTGCAAAATTGCATATTGCAGTGCAATATTATAGCAAAATTGCAAAAACAATATTGTGCAATATTATTTCTGCAATATTGCAGCTATATTGCAAAGATATTAATTTGCAGTAACAACTGAATATCCGTGAACGAATGTTCTATGCGACGCTAAACGCTTTAACCTCCTCTTTTTACCTCCTCTTTTAACCTCTATTCGTTGATAGATGTTACAAAAAACTTGACTGCGATTGTTCAAACTGATCTAGATCGCAGTCATATTTTCATCTCAAACGAGAAAGAACGCTTATCGACATATAATGGCAACGTAAATATCGTTTTGCAACGCAATTCACTCCGTAAAATATTACAATTCGTCCCTTTATATTTTATTTTGTCAAGTTGCAGATGACACAAATGTATGTTGAGAAACTGACGGAGCTTTATAACCTTTCTGAAAGGCCTTATTGTGATTAGACTATAAGCTATTTCGATTCGCTTTTATACAAAATGAACGAATTTTAAAGAAAAAAGTGTTATTCTACTCCGTAAAGCAATATGATTTTGATCAATATTGCAAATAACGGTATTATTTAGATTCAAGATGCTATGTAATTATTATTTAAAATTTTAGAAAAATAATAATATGGTAATGATATATATTTCAGAAGCTGTTCGTATATCCCACAGCGCAATGACAGACAACGACTATGCGGAATATGTATCGAAATGGCTTGCACAAGCACTGTATGGATTTCAAGGCAGAAAATTGGAGAAACGGTGGCTCATGATCAACAATGATATTATCATTTAATATAGTATTTTTATTAATAGTTTTATTAATAGTATTAATATAACATTTTTCATTTATGTGTTCCTTTTAAATATATGTGTTCATAATTTTTGATAGTTCTTTGATGTTTTTCGTTTATTTTTTACTACTAAAGTTGATAAAACACTTTATTTATGTTTTATATACATATGTTTATATTTTGTTACGAACACCATTATGTATGTGCACCATTTAGTATATTAACCAAAGAAGCAAATTTTTATTTAATATTAATTGTTGTAACATACGTTTATAAATAAATATATATATATGTTATAATTTTGACTTATTAATAGTTACAATACTACTGCGATTGCTGTTTAACATAATACCTATACTATAGTATGTGAGTCTAACTAATAACTTGCAATTATGATATCCTACGTAATATAGCTGTTTGCTAATCTCTACAGATATCTTGTGGATATCAAATGACAAAAATACTTCAGTATATTATGACAATATTCAAATATCCGCCTTTTATTACACTTTTATAACAAAACATAACATTGACGTAATTGTTATATTTCGTTTTAGATGTGATAAAAAGCGAACTTTTAATATCGCAATAATGTTATACTGACAATTTTTCCATCTGCTGGTATCTGTGGAAAAAAGATTAACACATAATTATGTTATATGGAATTGTATAATTACTTGTATAAATGTAATATAATACTTGTATAAATATTTGTATTAATTGTATAATTAAAATGTTGAATGCATGTTTTAGAATGGTTTAGTTGCATATATTAGAGCTATAGTTAGAGCTATATAATATTGTATTGTTTAATTTTGTATACTACAGCTATTACGCCACTCTATACGCACGCACGCACGCACGCACATGTATATATATATAGGCATAATAGCTGTAACTTTATTGCATGTATACTATATAACATTGTTATTGCAATATTACAACAGAATATTGCTGTATTATTGCAGTATAATATTGCTGCGCTATTATAATGCAATATTGCTGCATCATTGCAATGCAATATTACTGCAAGCGGACATTTTAATGTTGCTGCAATATTGCTGTACAATTGCAGCAACATTTTGCAATAATGTTGCAATGATACAATCTTGCAAAACTAGATTGCTGCAATGTTGCTGCAATCTTTCTGTGCTGTATGGGAAGCCATATTCAAAATTATCCACCTCGCGTAAACCGTTGCATAAATTATCAAGAAGACGAAGAAATATGATTATGAAAGAAGTACGGCGCAATTTTCAGCTACAAAATTCTGAAGGAAAGAGTACATATAACGTAACCAATGTAGAATCCAATGATAATTCCGTATTGCAAAATGTTTCAGCTTTATCGCAATGTACTTATTTTAATAACTTGCCTTCCGTTAACGAAAATATTGCCAGCATAAGCAGTAAACGTAGAGGATGATAGAGCATCATATTCATCTTCCATCTCTTCAGATGGTTCTTATGTATTGGCTTCATGTTTTAGTAGTTTGTCAGAACCATCCTTTACTGAAAATTTAGCTTCTTTATTTGTTGATTGCAATTTGACGCATAGCCAAGGAAATAGAATATTATCTGTTTGGGAACACATACTTGTTTGTCTCATTTGCCCAAAGACGTAAGAACCTTGCTGAACACACCAAGGCATCGTGTCGTTGTATGCACTGTTGAGCCAGGGAAATATATACATTTCAATGTGGAAGTAGCAATTGTAGAATATCTTTCTAATGTTCAATGTGCATTTGATATTAGGATTGAGGCCTGGTCTATAAAGGTCATTCTACAATACGTGTCGTAAATTGTAAGCCGTAAGAACTGACCAATTATGGCCGATTATTTTTATAATAATTGATTGTGATTCGCCAATTCTTACGGCTTACAACTTACGACACGTGTCGTAGAATGACCTTAATAGATGTTGTAAGCTGTAAGCCGTAAGAACTGGCTAATTATAGCCGATTATTTTTATAATAATTGACTGTGATTCGCCAATTCTTACGGCTTACAACTTACGACACGTATTGTAGACCAGGCCTCAATCTTCCATAAGCGAGCGTAAGTTTTAGTTATTTTATTAATCGTGCATGGATTGTGAGTAGTGTAGAAACGTAGTCACTTCTCAATTTGTGAAAATTTCCAAGGAACAGAATCGATTACCGTGGGTGTACATTAGATAGATCAGGTACAATTCAAATTTGGCCGATTCGGTATAAAATATCAAATTTACAAAATTCAAAACCCATCGTTGTTGGAATATATAAAGGTGCACAAAAGCCTAACTAATGCTAATGCTTTTTTTGAAAAATTTATTGTCGATATAACAGCTATTTGTAATGAAGGTGTAAATTTTCACGGTGCTTTAATACCAATTAGATTAAGAGCCTTCGTAGCTGATACACCTGCTCGAGTTTTTCTTTTACATCATCGTGGTCATACATCTTATCACCCATGCTCTAAGTGCAAAGTTAATGGCATGCAGATCGATGATCGCAATGTATTTCATGGTGTCAAACATCTTCTTCGTACGGATGAAAATTATAGATTGCGTCGTGATGAAAATCATCACAAAGAGGGCACAAGTCCGTTAGCAGTTTTACCTATGGGGATGGTTTCGCAGGTCCCCTTTGAATATATGCATTTAGTATGCTTAGGTGTAGTAAAAAAATTATTGTCTGCTTGGGTATATGGGAAATACTCACGAATGTCGAAACTGTGTGGAAGATCGATTTCAAGAATTAGTGATCGTTTAAAAATGTTGACACAATATTGTCCTGCCGAGTTTGCAAGACGCCCTAGATCTCTAGATATTTTTTCAAAGTATAAAGCAACAGAATTTCGCCAGTTTCTTCTGTATACAGGACCAGGTGTAATGTATGGAATATTAAATGACTCTATAAGCACTTCTTGCTTCTACATGGTGCTATAAGAATCTTGCTTTTAAAATCTCCATCAGAGAAACAGCTGAGGTTCGCGGAACTTGCACTGGAAAAATTTGTATTGCGTAGTAATACTTTATATGGTTCTAATTTCATTAGTTATAATGTTCACAGTCTGCTTCACTTTACTACCCAGATAGCACAAGACATTCCTATGAATATTTTATGAATATTCTTCAAGAATATTTGGAATATTCCATAGGTCATTCTTATATATTCATCGTATGTTCGTAGAACATTCGAATGGCACTCATATAAATCTTATTAGAATGTGAATAGCATAATCTATCGAATATTCTATATAATAAGTTATGAATATTTATAGAATATTCTATCAGAATAGCAACAGAAAATGCTTTAAACATGCATAGAATATGGTACTGAATATTCTACGAATCATTCCAAGTATTTTCATAGAATATTGAATAAATATTCTATGAACATATTTCTACAAACGTCTAAATGAATTTCAACTTTTCATAAAAAAAACAAAAATTATCATAGAAAACAATAGAACTTGAGAATGTTAAAGTATTAATATTATCTGTTAACTGTTAACATTCTCAAGTTCTATTGTCTTCGAACTATGATAATTTGGATTTTACTTATGAAAAAGTGAAATCGAATTTAGCCGTTTGTGGAAATATGAACTTGTAATATTAACTTGTAAGTACAAAATTAGATACTTTATGCTTTTCTTGTAAAAAAGATAACTATAACTGCTTGAAACAATGGGTAATTTCATATATGTTTAGAACTATTATTATTGGAATATATATTAGAGAGAGGTTTATATGTAATTAAAAAATACATATATTTAATTGATTGCAAGCTAAATGTTTTATTCTCAAAGAAAATAATAAAAAATAACATAATTTAAAAACATTATAAATATGTAAGTATTGGTAAGTCAACCAAAAAATAGACGAGTAGTTAGTGAACAGACAAAATGATTTATTCACGAAAAATCTACAATAAGCAAAATGAAATAATTAATAATTTACGGGGTAAAACATCATCATCTCTATTGAACGTTTCTCTATTCTATCTCCCCGTCCATTTATTAGTATAGCTGTCCATTCACTGGTGGAATCAACTTCTTTATAAAAAAAACACTATAATAACCAAACTTTTTGAATTTAACACTAGAAATACTAAAGATTATATATATATATATATAAATCTATGCATATATTTACACTTTAGAAAAACAAAAACATTATACAATTAATCATGTATAAAATTGTGGGAAAACTGCAAAACTTAACATATTTTATACATAAACAATGTTTAAAAGAATGTCAAACAAGTTACTTTCGATCCCTTAGATAATTTCTAGTGTTAAAGGATTAATGTGGTATAATTATCGTAATGAGTCTCGTGTAACAAAAAGCAAGCTGAAAACATTTCTCATAAAATATCATCAATTCAACATTCAAAACGTGAACAAAATTCTTGAACTTACATAGAATAAGACAATATTTTAACTTAATACTTAGATTTAGAATATGGATCTAAAACATTATGCATATCTAGTAATACTGAAGATTATGCATATCTAGGTATATATTGAGATCGTAAAATAAAAAAAGAGTGAAGAAAGTAATCATGTGTCAAAATAAAAGATAATTTCAGAATGTAAGATGTTTTAGAAATGCACAAGTATTACAGAAATGAATAATTGTTAAAGAAATGAATAATTAATAAATATATGTCGAACATGTTATTAATTATTAAACAAACTTCGCAAATGTTGAACAGTCAATGTTCTTTTACTTGGAAGGAAACAATCTTACGATTTCTTTTCTTTCTGTAATTGCTTTTGTCGTTCAGTAGCTTTTACAAGCCAATATTTGATTACATCTTCTATCGTAGATTCGGAACAACCGTGCGTTTTTTGAGTAGCAGTTAATATTGCTGAGCAAGTTCGAAGATTCGAAAACTTCTGTTTTCCTTTAAAACTTATCCAACTATATGTCTTCGCCAAATCATTAGACATTATTCTTGGCAATATACGTTTCACCATATTTTTGTAAGATGTTCCCCTAATTTGTAAAATTTCTTTGACCTAAACAACAATCATAAATTTGTATAAATTATAAATACACTCAGAATATATTAGTAAATGAACTTAATGAATTTACTTACAAGTGTTGAAATTTTCATCCTGGATTAAAAATTCTTCTAGTTCTTCCAATTCTGCTACAGTTTTCAGAGGGAAATTATAAGTTTTAAATATAAAATCTTCATTTGAAACAATCGGTTCATTTTTCTCCGAATTTGCTTTCATCAATAACATACTGACATCTTCTGACATTTGTTGTTATCTGATATTAATTATTTGCAATTGTAATACTTGTTTTTTGAAATTAACATCTGAAACAAAGTATTTCGTAAATATATTTAGATTAGTAATGTCCATTATTATAGATAGCACACATAACTGCAAACCATTGTTCATGATTATAATATACATTAAAGAAAAAATACATATGTAGCTATCTATTTAGGAAAACTTAAAAAAGATATAATATTACCATACAGATAATCAGATGGTTGTATAGTTTCATATGAAGATTTATTGGAAGTAGATGTACTGGGTAGATGTTCACGATTTTCTTTCTCATTAGATTTTCTTACTGCTGTTGATTCAATCGCACATTTATTTCTGACTGCAGATTGTGAAGTAGATAATGATTTTACAGCAGCTGTCAAAGTTAAAATTAACAATTGTACTCTCTTTATTACCATTTAAAAGTTGATCAGTGCTTATAAAATGATTAATATTATATATATATATATATCTTATATAAATATATAATATATAAATATATCAGTCTGCGGAAAACAAAATCTCACAGCAGGATCCATAGCCTACTGTGTCCGCATTAAGCTCGTGTTCTATGGATAGTGTTTGTTGAAATAATCTGATGACAGATTAGCGATAGGAATGACCATTCTTGCCGTCAACCATGCCATAAGGTTATTTCAACAAACGCTGTGCACAGAACATGAGCTTAATACGGACATAATAGGCTATGGATCTGCTGTGGTATTTTGTTATCTGCAAATATGGCTATATGGATTATGTAATATATATATATATATATATATATATATGCTAAAACATACTTTTAGATGGTGAAAAAGGCAGTTTTGTATTCCGTATATCATTTTCGGAAAAGTCACTTGAACTTTCGGAAACATTGGTGTTTATTTTTTGCGCTGTAATTAAACGAAACACTATTTATCATCAAAGTAAGATATTGTATAACACATTAAAAATAAGTTATATCTTACTTTGTCGTGTGGGACATAATGAAATTTTATGTTTACGGGTAAGGTTACTATCATCCAGAGCGATATCGTCTCCTGAATTATTTTCATCGAAAAATCGTTTTTTCTTTCTTTGTCTTGTATTTTCCACTTCGGAATTAAGATCCGACGTATGTTTTGCTTTCGCACACTTTGCTTTTGCTTCTAACAAGTTATCTGAAACAAATATGCATGCAATTAATAATTTCATAAGTTAATAAGTTGAAAAAACTATTCAATCTCATAAAATGTAATGATATTATTTGAGATGTGATATTGTCGAAACTTACCATATTTTTTTCCATTTGCTAATTGCCGTATGTTACATAATTGCCATTCACCAATTGTTGGAGACGTACATGATGATATCGCTTGCATTACTTTTTATCCTTTATAAGGTGGTCAATAACAAGTGTCGTCGGACATCCAATTAGATGGTACTGCCTCAACGACATTATCATCAACGAAATAAACTATAATCCATTCCATTATCTCGAAACTTTTATTAAAATCAAATCTGAAGATGCGATTTTATAGGTTTAGAAAACAAAATATATGTTATTTTTATTAATAAGAAAATATGTATTTCAAAAATAGTTTTTCATTAATGTATTTTAAAGTCCATGAATATTAAAGCTATTGTTAAACAAACATTTACAGATTCAATTCCACATGTGATGTGTAATATAAGATAAAATTTAAACATGAAGGAGAGGAAAAATGACAAAACATTTATTATTTGGAAAAAAAACAAATTTGTTACTAACATCATTTACTAACCAAAGTGAAGTAGAGTCAAGATTATCAACGGAGTAAATATTTAATCGCGACGACTGACAAGGCTCATTAAAAAAATTACTAACATTTTGAAATTTTTTACCGATAATATAATAATTATTGTTGCGTATAGCGAAATTTTCAATAAGCACTACAGATATATCCTTAAGTAAACAACAATTGTTTCCTGAGCTTGTGCTCAGTGTAAAATATTTGAATGTACACTTCTTATATTCTTTTTCAAAGTCATTTGATAGCAAAGGTCCTTCATTATGCTTTATGCTTTATGCTTAACACTATATCGTTTTGCGTTGTATCACATGTTGATAGTACATAATCTTTTTCATGTAAACGACGTACAATTTAAGGTAACGGTTGGTTTGGCTTCCTTACTAATTTTTTTAAGATTTGCAAACAATTTTCAAACGGAAACGCACTGTAAAAATCCAATGTTCCATAGATTTTAGTATCTTCCACTATATGTGTTAATCCATGCACATTATGCGAAATATATTCGTAACCATAAATAACTGCTATTTGATCAATGAAATATAGTAATAAGCTATTTGCGAACTCAATGTATGTTTTCTTTAAATCTGTAGACATCAAAATTCTTATTGCAATATGTAAGGTAAGAAAATGTAAATATTTATTAGAAGATATTAAATTCAGTAAAACTAGTGGTCCGGTATATAATAAAAAAAATCTAAATTCTGTCGCTTTCCATCATTTTACTTCGTCTAAGGAACGCGTTTTACGAACAAATTCCATTGGAACGTAACTTTTTAAGGATAAAAGTAAATCCGATATTTTTCTTACACATTCCTTTGATAATTTATGTGAAGGTTTTCCGTGTAACCATATGTTGCAAAGCAGTTTTTTACAACCCCTAAACAAATTAGATGCATGTACTCCAAAGGAAAATTAGTTACCTTTCCAAGACTAGGTATATATTCTAAAATAGATACTTCATTATGATATTCTGGCTGCAATTTACGGCGAAAACTCTCATTTGTTCTTTTCTTTCCATTGTTTTTAATGAAACAGACTCTACCTTTGATGTATTTACCTTTCTGTATATATTTAGTACAAGAATAAAATCCGGAATGACCTTTACAAAAAGTTATATACGATTTTGCAGGAGCATCACAAATGAAACCTTTAATTGTAAATGGTAAAACTTGCCCTTGAAGTACAAAACCATCATTTACTAGTTCAATAGCTTCTTCTACAAATTCAGAGAGAAATTCATTAGCATTAGTTGGTTTTTCGTAACCATGGTAAATACCAATTACAGATATATTACTAGGATATTTATATAAGGAACATAAAATTGGATATATTTGACTACTAGAACTTTTACTAAGAGGTAAACCATCTATATTAACTAGTAAATCAATCGATGATATAGTGCAAATGTCCACCGTAGAAGTTAATTTTTCTACTGCACACTTTAAACCAAAATGTACATACATTCCTGGCTCTACAATTTTTTTAAAATGTTTTCCGAGGTGTTGAAAGTAAAGTTCTAGGGTCACTTGGTAAGGAGGGGCGGGACCCCGGCCCCTGCAAAGGGCAAGTTGCTCGAGCACATCATTGCCGACCGCCTCGTCCGGCACCTGTCCTCGGAGGGGCCGAACCTCCATGACCGCCAGTTTGGGTTCAGGCCCGGGAGATCAACGCTGGACGCTGTCCAGTGTCTCCGGGGCCTGACCCAGGCGGTCGTGGAGAAGGACGGCGAGGTGTTTCTGGCCGTTTCCTTAGATATAAGGAATGCCTTCAACACCCTGCCGTGGCCGGAGATTGGGCGGGCGCTCGTGCATCACGGCGTGCCCGCCTATCTCCGGCATATCCTCTCGGCTTACTTCGGGGACAGGGACCTCGCCTTCCCAGTGGAGGGCGGGGTCCAGGGCCGGCGCACCATGGAGCGCGGTGTTCCGCAGGGGTCCGTCCTGGGCCCCCTGCTATGGCACATCGCGTTCGACCGGGTGCTGAGAACTCCGCTCCCCCCGGGCTGCCACGTCATCCGCTACGCAGATGACACTTTAGTGGTGGCCGGGGGGAGAACTGGGGGGAAGCCCGTCTCCGCGCGAAGGCGGCACTGGTATCGATGGTGGGCACCATAAAGGACCTGGGCCTTTCGGTGGCGTCCCAGAAGACCGAGGCCGTATACTTTTACGGCCGAGGTCGAGGGGCGCCTCCGGAAACCCAGGTCCTTGTGGATGGCGTCCACGTCCGCGTCGGGCCGACGATCAAATATCTCGGCCTGATGTTGGACAGCCGTTGGAGTTTCGGGCCCCACTTTGGGAACCTGGCCCCCCCCCCCCCCCGGGTGCGCAAGGTGGGTCTGGCGGTTGCCAGTCTGATGCGCGCTCAGGGGGGTCCGGGTTGGATGGCACGCCGCTTGTACGTCACGGCCGTGCTCTCGATCGCCCTTTACGGGGCGCCCATATGGGCGCCTAGCCTCTTGGTCTGCCGGAGGGGAAAACACTCCCTCCGGCAGGCCTTGAGGCCGGTGTTAATAAGGGCGATTCGGGGGTATCGGACCGTGTCGTACATGGCGGCGACCACTCTGGCCGGCGTCCCTCTCGTGGAGCTCCTTGCCAATGAGAGATCCGTTCTCTATTGGCGAGTGAAGGAGCTCCGCGCGGAGGGGACGCTAAGGGCCAGGGATATGAAGGGTCTGAAACTCCAGGCCAGAGACCGGACCCTTCGGAAATGGAAGGACGAGTTGTCCGACCCGAGGGTGTCCGGTCCCAAGACGGCCGCGGCTGTCCGCCCCTGCCTGTCTGAGGTGACGGGCAGGAGGGGACGTGGAATGTCATTCCACCTGGTGCAGATGCTGACCGGGCATGGTTGCTTCGGTCGGTATCTGCACCAGATAAGAAAGAAGCCCACCACTCGGTGCCACCACTGCCCCGGGCGACGGGTCGGGGACTCCTCGGCCGCCTCTGGCCCGCCACCGTCCGGGTGGGGGGGACTAGGTTTCCCTGGTCCCCCCGCGCGGTCGGACAAGCAGGGAAAAGGGGGGGCGGTGTCCCGGTTGAGGCCGGGCCCGCTTCCCCACCCCCCCCTTTCTTAAAGGGGGGAAGAGTAAAGGAGGGGGGGGTGGATATCTCCCTCCTCCTAATAGGTGTGACCAGAAGGCCAACCTTGGCAACATGGGCAACTCACCGGGGACCGCGCCTTGGACTCCCTTAGTGGGACAGGGCGCGGTACATTGATGGCGTGAGGCTCTCGGAGAGCCCTGTGGCCGGGGGGCTGGGGAGGGAATGCGGGAGCAGTTCCCCCATCTCCCCACCCAACGGCCCGACAGGTAGATATCCCGCAGGGGTTTTAGTCGGTAAGAGTCCAACATAACCCCCTCCCCCCCAAGGGGGGGGGTATCCATGATGGATTTCCCCTGCGTCACCAAAAAAAAAAGGGTCACTTGGTAAATTTGAATGAATAGGTATCGTCTTTAGTAAATTTAATAATTGTCTTAAAGTGCCATGAGGCACATTGCATGTAATCGCCCATTGACGCAAACCATGTAAAAAATTATTTTCTAAACTATTGTCCTCTAAATTAACATCAAAGTTAATATTAGAAATAGTCAAAAGTTGGCTATCCAAATTGTTTAAAGTATTACTACAATCTTCAGTAAGAAGATTTGAAAACTCATCATTAGCAATACTGCTGTCACTATCATCTATTTCATCTATTTTGCTAGAACTATTACGTTCACTACTAGAATTGATTCTGTACATATTATTCGAATTAACATTAGCATCAACATCTAAATTAACATGTTCATTCATAAGTTTATAACACATATCTGTGTTATTTTTAACTTTTCTGAAAAAAGTACGTTTACTTTTGCACCTAGGCATTCTTTTTTACTTTTATATATAAAAATATTAAAATGCAATATGGGTATGAAAATCTGAAATCAAAATACAATTGTATATAATTTCAACTTATAATAAAATAACAAACAGATTGTTTTAAACTTATAACTTATACAAATAATTATAGGATTTTTTTGGTAATTACATATATTCATGGAAGAGTACTTCATTTAAATACATCTGTAAATTAATTCTTTGCTATATTTTCCATGCTTTATATTATGACGTAACAAAGCCTATTCATAGCTGTAAGTATATGGCATAAGGCTGTAACGTAAGCTATCAGCAAATGCAAATAATTCATTTCACTCCTGACAGTCTTATAGTCATATGCTCACAACCATTGTAGAATGAGCTAAAATCATTCCTATTTCCTTTTTGTATAGCGTTTCTTATTGGTAAAATTAATACAGCACTGGTGTAATACAGTTATGAACAAAAAGGTCACTATTCGATGCAGTTTAGAATGCAGCTAATTAACCTAAAAAGAACTCATTTTGAAAATTTTCTCAAATCATTTATTCTTTTATTGAACAATTTAGCTGTGCTCCAAACTGCATCGAAACAGTAGTAACAACCTTTTTATTCCTGAATTTATTGCACTAGTGCTATTCTTGTTTTCTCAATAGCAAACGCTATTAATTCGTACTTACTTTTCGTGTCCCACACTAGATATATGTGTCTCTTATTGTTCACATGTCGGATGACGGAACACAAATAAAATACTTTATAACATGAAAGAATGACGCACGTCGTAAGAAGTCGCTAACACGGCTGTATTGCGACTGTGTATCTATGCTGAAAAGTTTCTCTTTGCTGCAACATACAAAGAGTTTAATATTAGAATAAGAATATAAATAAATATTTATATATTGCTTGTAAAATTTTCTAAAAGTATAACCTCCAATTTTATGCAGTGTTTTACTGACGAACTATTAAAGATGCGTGAAACATATGATACAAAATATATAAGAAACTATTCTTACACTTTATTTAATGTTTGATACAATATGATTTACAAAAGAAAGAGGAAGATTACCTTTGATTAAGATTATGTCAAGAAATGTTGGCGAAAGGGCACAGCGAAAACAGAGTCTGGAGACAACGAAGTTCGGTGTTGTAACTCACTTCGTCGTGTATAGA
Source organism: Harpegnathos saltator (assembly GCF_003227715.2). Lineage (NCBI taxonomy): Eukaryota > Metazoa > Arthropoda > Insecta > Hymenoptera > Formicidae > Harpegnathos > Harpegnathos saltator. The sequence goes on from NW_020229943.1 coordinate 288,690, forward strand.
TGGCGACTTTGTAGACGTACGGCGCGAATTACTGATGTGAACGCACAATATACCTATATAGCAAACGGACATTCAATGGATGTTCATTGCACGTTTATTTTGTTACGAAAGATGTTCATAGAATATACGTTTGGCACAACTTCGAATGTCAAAGGAACATGGACATACATCGGACATCCACAGGACATCCACAAAATATATTGGTGAGAATATTCGAAAAAGGAAGTCGGTAGTATGTTCTACTTACATTCATAGAATATCCTACTCGAATATTCTAAAAATAGAACATTCGTACTTCATAAGAATATTCATAGAATATTGTGTGCTATCTGGGTAATGACGTAAGACGCCTTGGTAATTTAGAATCGTTCTCCGCTTTTCCTTATGAAAATAATATGTCTATTTTTAGAAAGTATTGCAGGAAATCGGAGGTGCTATTCCGTACACGCTTAACGACAACTACCGATGTCGTTAACGGCGTCGACCGACAAGTATCGGTAGAAGAAGCTATTCTGTACCACTGCTAACGACGAACGCGTAACGATATTTGTCGTTAGTTCGCGATAAACATCGTTAGATAGCGACAAACTTTAACGTGACCCCCCGGGATGTGACGGTATCGCCGTAACGACACATTTTTGGTGATATTTTCTAGTGAAATAGGAAACACGATTCATTAATGCATTGGAGCAGTAACATAGCAATAAAATTTGGAAAGATGAGCAAAGGTGAGTTTATCTATAATATTAATTGTGATACTCGTTGGTGCACATATCGAGATTCATACGCATGTTTGTTAAAAAACCTTCATTATATGAAAAGATTAACAGTTGATGATGATCTATTTAAATCTAAAGATCTAATGAAAACAGTTGTCAAAACATTGATATTTAATGATGAATTTATTGATTTAATAAAAGATAATATTGAGCTTTTTGAAACAATATGCAAATTGATAAATGTTGCGCAAAAATTTGAATCTTCGCTTGCAGAAGTAGCACATCTTTGATTAACTCTTCATTTTCCACAGAAATTCTGGGACTTTCAATCTGTATTAGAACGTCGAAAAAAAATGGCACTTAATATTTATGCACTTGTTGCATATTATTTGCATCCTAAATATCACGAGGATGTAAATGAAACGCTGACAACTGAACAATTGTAACGGTAACGCCCGCGGGGTTCGGTGCGATCGGTCGCCCCACCGTCACGCCCGGCTCGTCGCTTCCGCGACGCCTCGCTCGCCGCTGCGTCGGTGCGTTACTCGGGTGAAGGGCTAATCCAAGGTAGCTTCTCGGAAGAAATGTGTGTTCAGCGTTTCTGTGTTAACAAGTTGGGTGCGTCCCGCCAGGCGCCCCGTTTATTTAAAAGACGTTCGATGCTATATAATATATATATATATATATATATAAGTGTATGTGGGCGGCTCGCTGGCTCGGTGTGGCGTCGGCGATGTCCGTTCCTTGGTGCCCGTGATTCCGGCGTAGCCGCAAGGATGGTCCCCTATCCGCGGGATCAGAGGGGATGTTCCGCGGCCTCTTGGCGGTCCGACGTCCTCGGCCACGAGTCTTGTTGAGGGCGACTTACGCCAGCTGTTCTTTGGATAAGCGGGAGGTGGTTTATTCCGGGCAGCTTACCACGGTCACAAAGTCGGACAAGCACTGATAATTCCGCGAACCGATGCTTCGGAAATATTCTACGTCGGTGGCCAACGGCTGCCGATGCAGATGGACGAACACTTATCCTCGCGCACAGGAATTTAGAAATTAATCTACGTCGGTGGCTAATTGCTACCGACGCAGACGGACGAGCACTTATGAATCGCGGAACGGCGGCGAACTGCTGCCGTTTGGTCGGAAACAGAGACTTAGAAATATTCTGTGTCGGTGGCTAACTGCTGCCGACACAGACGGACGAGCACTTATATTCCGCGCACAAGTACTTAGAAATATTCTGTGCCGGTGGCTAACTGCTGCCGACACAGACGGACGAGTACATATAAATCCGCGAACAGATACTTAGAAATATTAGATGTAGTAAAAAGAAATCCATTATTTTTGCACGAAATTGAAGGCTTTAATTACCATAGTTAGAATTATCCGATTTAGGTCAAATATGCGCCGTTTTGTTCGATAACTTGTTGCCATTTTGAAGGTAATTTCATTATGCCTCTCTCATAGAAGCCCTCGTCCCTATTGGCAAAAAATTGAGACAGTCGATTTTCACACCCTCTCTTGAAGCGAATTTTTCACCAGCAAAATTGTTCGCCATGGACAGGAACAGATCGTAATCACTTGGTGCCAGGTCCGGACTATAAGGTGGATGCATAAGAACCTCCCAAACAAGCTCCCGGAGCTTCTGGTGAGTCACTATCGATGTGTGTTGCCTGGCGTTGTCCTGATGGAACACAATTCCTCTCCTATTGGCTAAAGCTGACCGCTTCTGGGCGATTGCTTCCTTCAGACGGTCCAATTGTTGACAGTACAGTTCTGAGTTAAGAGTTTTGCCGTAGGGGAGCAGCTCATAGTAGATAATTCCCTGCCAATCCCACCAAACACACAGCAAAACCTTCCTGGCCGTCAATCCTGGCTTGGCCACCGTTTCCGCCGGCTCACCGCGATTCGACCACGACCGTTTTCGCTTGACGTTGTCGTAAGTGATCCACTTTTCATCACCAGTGACCAACCGCTTCAGAAATGGGTCGATTTTGTTGTGATTCAGCAGCGATTCGCAGATGGAAATTCAGTCCATGAGGTTTTTTTTGCGTTAACTCGTGTGGCATCCATACATCGAGCTTCTTTTTGTATCCAGCCTTATTCAAATGGTTCCAAACGGTTTTTTGTGCAATCTTTAGCTCTTGGGCAATCGAAACAGTGCTTACATGACGGTCGGACTCGACAATGTCCATGATTTTATCGATATTTTCGACAATTGGCCTTCCAGTGCGTAGTGCATCTTTGACATCGAAATTACCGAAACGGAATCGACGAAACCAAAATTGCACGTGATTGGCTGTTACAGTATCAGGACCATAAACACTATTCACATTTTCAGCCGCCTGGCTTGCGTTTTCGCCTTTATCGAAGAAAAACTATAAAATATAGCGTATTTTCTCTTTGCTAGTGTCCATCTTTGACGTGCGCTCAAACAAAACTGAGTCAACTAATCACAAAACTGTCACAAAAGTTTTTTTAGTACGAAATCTCATCTTTCTAACGCTCTAGTGGAACCCGATCGGACTTATACAACGTGAGATACAGATAACTAAAGCCATCTATTGGAAAAATAATGGATTTCTTTTTACTATACCTGATATTCTGTGCCGGTGGCTAACTGCTGCCGACACCGACGGGCGAATACGGTAAATTCGCGAACAGAGACTTAGAATTATTCCGTGTCGGTGGCTAACTGCTGCCGACACAGACGGACGGATACGGTAAATTCGCGAACAGAGACTTAGAAATATTCTGTGCCGGTGGCTAACTGCTGCCGACATAGACGGATGAGCACGTATAAATCCGCGAACAGCTACTTAGAAATATTCTGTGCCAGTGGCTAACTGCTGCCGACACAGACGGACGAGCACTTATATTCCGCGCACAAATACTTAGAAATATTCTGTGCCGATGGCTAACTGCTGCCGATACAGACGGACGAATACGGTAAATTTGAGAACAGATACTTAGAAATATTCTGTGCCGGTGGCTAACTGCTGCCGACACAGACGGACGTACTCTTAGAAATCGCGGAACGGCGGCTAACTGCTGCCGTTCGTTGGGAAACAGATACTTAGAAATATTCCGTGTCGGTGGCTAACTGCTGCCGACACAGACGGACGAATACGGTAAATTCGCGAACAGAGACTTAGAAATATTCTGTGCCGGTGGCTAACTGCTGCCGACACAGATGGATGAATACGGTAATCTCGCGAACAGATACTTAGAATTATTCTGTGTCGGTGGCTAACTGCTGCCGACACAGACGGACGAATACGGTAAATTCGCGAACAGAGACTTAGAATTATTCCGTGTCGGTGGCTAACTGCTGCCGACACAGACGGACGGATACGGTGAATTCGCGAACGGATACTTAGAGATATTCTGTGCCGGTGGCTAACTGCTGCCGACACAGACGGACAAGTACGGTAAAGTCGCGATGCCTGGTCGGCCGACGAGGCTCGGCTGCCGGGTCTTGTAAAATTTCCCGGTGGTTCGGTACGGTGTGGAAGCTTTACTCACCGGCGAATGCCTTGCCTTCTCGTCGACTTCTCTTCACGATTCTCGCTGGAGCTCTCCTTGGTAACTGATCTAGTGGACTCACTGTCTCTCACGGTCTGCCTCGATCTCTCGTCGAGAGCAGGTTTTATACCCTAAATTCCTCTCGACGATCGGTGGCCGATAATCGGGGGATTAGTTCCCCCCGATTTCCCGGAAAGTCGCGCATGCGATTTTCGCGAATTACCCCTTTCTGGGGGGACCGATCTCCCCCGATCACTTCGCAGAATTCAGCTTTTTCCGGCGGTCTGGCGGGTTGCCGCGGCATAGGTGTTGCCGGGCGCATAGCGATGATTTCTCGCGATCGTGTGACGATCGGTGGTCGCCGTCACACGATGGTAACGGGGGTAAAACTCCTCGTTACACAATTAAAGAAGATACAAATTTTTTATTAAATATTCTCGATGAAAAAGGAATAGTTGATCTTCATACGTTTAATGAAAGAACAGGGATCTTTCAAACTTTGTTTAAAAAACATGTTGAAGATCCAATAATATTTTGGGATATGGTAAAAGTGTATCATCCAAATTTATCTTCTTTAGCGTTAAGATTGCAAGAAATACCTGCATCATCAGCACAAATTGAAAGGGTATTTTCAAATTGGTCTTTTGTACAATCGCCCATTCGCAATCGTTTAGATTTTGAACGATCTAGAAAACTATTACATATATATTACACACATAAAATTCGTGATTCAAATATTTCTAATGATTATTAGTATCTCTTATTTACCTCACAAACATACAAACATTTTGTAAACATTTCAAGATTGTTCAAATATTCTCGAGAATTATTTGTAAATGTTTGTAAAATGTACAAATGTCCATTTAAACCTACACAGGTCGCAAATCGTAAAACATTTCTTCCAAGATATAACACACAATATTTTAAAAACACTTCAAATATTTTTAAAATATCTTTAAATAATTTAAGAATATTGTGTGCTGCTTGAGTTGAACATTCATATAACTTTTGTGTTTATGGGATATTTATTAAATATGTAAATTGGTAAATTTTTTCTGTTGCCTTTGGCTATATGTGTATCGAATCTCAGAAGTTTGTTAGAAATCATATAATTGTTTATTTGAAATTTTATTTTATAGGTTATTTAAATGTATGTGTTGACTTAATCTGTATACATATTCTGTAAAACCAACGATTAATATATATATATGTATATATATATATATGCATATAATAAATAGTTTATTTTAAACGTAATATATGTATGTATATGTAAAATATAAAATATTAAAGATGTAAGAATAAGTTTTTATATTTTTCTTAATTTAATCCTAAGAATATATCAATAAATTTATTAATATTTCCCATAAAAATGTTTGACTTTTTACAATTTAACTTCGTAGTTAATTGTATTAATTATTACAATAAAATAAATATTTAATACAATTTATTACCTTTTTTGAACATTATATTTGCTTATGATTAACACACTCATATTAGGGAGAGTCTACAACCTTGCTTTAAACCTTAAACCGTAAGCAAATTGATCAACCATAGTCAATTATTCCAAGGATACGTTTCTTTCCAGATTATTCTAAGAATAATTGACTGTGGTTGGTCAATTTGCTTACAGCTTACGGCTTAAAGCAAGGTTATAGACCCTCCCTTAGATATACGTGGGTGTGGTAACTGTTTTATAGTTTAATTCTTTTATATTGTACTTATTAATAATAATAATAAAAATAATAATAATAATAATAATAATAAAATGTACAATAGTCTACGTAGTTTACATTGTCTACATTGTCTACGTGGGAAAAAGGCCATGTAAACAATACGTAGACTACGCGTAAACAATCCATGTAGACGCAGAGAGAAGCCTGAGAGCGGGCATGGCTGCATTTACAGCGTTATGGAAAAGTTGGCTGATTCGCAGCGCCAACTGGGTCCATTTTTCATGGACATGAACTACTAAGCCAATGTTCACGATTTGTTGGTACTATTCCGTGCTATGTCCATAATTATTTGGTTCTGTTCTGTGCTATGTTCACGAGCGAGCTAGATTAGTTAGATAAAAACGAAGAATCGGTCTTTGTCTCACCACCAGCGAATAGACAATCGCGACGAAGCGAGCCAGCAGCGATGTTACCGTAAGGCAGACAGCGCCGTCTCCCCTTTCACCCCCTTATTTTCCTTTCCAAATTGTTTTATATTCATAATTCGGGAAGAAAATAATTTCAAGAGTTCGGACGATTTCTAGCAATGACGACAGAGATAACACGCGGCCACATTAATTTGTCATGACTTTTATATTACTTATAATTACATAAACGCCCATATATGCAAATTATAGATAATTATTGCGCGTATGTTTTAATATTGTACAATATGGTATATAATAACAACAACTTCATTTCTTGCAGTAATTTTTTTAAGATCTTCGTTGAGGTCGTGAATTAATTTTTTTCTTCATCAATCAGTTTTCTGCAAAAATTAAGATTTTTTAAATAAAATAGAAAATGTTCCTCTTCTCTTCTCTCCGAAGAGTTAATTAAAAAATATGTACTCCACAGAGTCAACTAACAAATGTGTAGTCAGAAGAGTCAATTCAAAAGTGTACTCCGAAAAGTCAATTTAATAGCTTATTCCGTAGAGTCAATTTTAAAGCTCTGAAAAATCAAATTAATATTGTAATCCGAAAAGTCAATTTATAATAGAGTATTTACTTCGATGATTCAGCTAAAGAAAAAAACATTTATTTATTATTATATTCAGAGAATAATATTTAATTTATTATTTATACTTATCTTACTTATGCTTACCCTACATATGCTTCTTTGAATGAAAAATTTAATTTGTTGACTGATTCAGATTCAGATTTGTTAAAATATCTCTTATCCGCAACTCTTGAACAGGTAGGTAGTAAAATAATTTTTTTTCTTTGCGAATTTTGTAAACTTTTCACGAACATAAAAATTGAAAGATTCTCAGAGGACAAATAACTTTTCTTGAACATTTAAACCAAAGAAAAATATTTTCCCATTAATAAAGAATGAATAATTAATATCTCACACAAGAGGAATCTTCATCCTTGAAATCACCGTGCGATTTTGCTTTTAGAAAAGTATAATATTGATGTAATAGTAACAAATGCTATCCAAAAACGGTGCAAATCTCAAATGTTTTTGAGAAATGTAGTTTGAAGTTTAGTCTTTTCTGTTAATGTCGTTATAGCAGAAGAATTACCAATTTGCTTCAGTAGCGCAGTGGATCAGACTTTGTGATATGAGCGTAGAGGTTGTTCAAGTGTGTTATTTTTACTATCACAGGGAGAACTATGTAGAATGTATAATAATACGCAGACAAATTCTTTACATAATCATACTTATTTCTTTTAGCATGAATAAAAATGATCAATGCTAACGTGATAAATGTATATCGCAATTGTACGTGTACGCAATTGTATACATACACACACATACCAATGATGTCAAAACCGAACAATTCGTGAAAATTTTTTATTGATCGCAATTGTACGCAAAGACGAAAGAGAAGTACACGGGTCTCCGCGGGTATCTCGTCATATTAATTGTCTATGAACTGATAAACAATTGATCTCCGGTATTTACAAGTTACGCTTGTCCGTAGCTTGTTCGGTTTTGATATCATTGGTATCAGTGATGCGAATTTGGTGACGGGCTTGCACGAGGATTCTCCTCCCCCCCCCCATATACGCACACAGCCAGCTCGGTCAATCCGTGTGAGCCACGCGATCGGCAATTGTCGACGCGCTGAGCGAGCGAGAGAGAGAGAGAATATTATTCCCTCCTTGTCGCTCTCGTTCTCGCTCAACGAGCGAGCCTAATTCTTTCTTACCTATAATCTGAATCGCGGGCGCGACTGTCTCTCTCTCCTTTCCTCTCTATGACAATACTGAAAAGTTTTGTCTACTCGACGCACCGAAATTATTACAAATAATATTTTATTATTAATAATATTATTATTTGTAATATATATTATTTGTAATTTTATTTGTAATTATATAATAAGATTACAAATAATACAAATTTTTACAAATTTTATTTTTAAAAATTTATATTATTTGTAATAATATTAATAATATTCGGCGCCAAGAAAATGAAATACATTTTATTAATTACTTTGCGGAGTCGGGCAGGTTCACAGGTTTGATTATTGAATTGTTTAATAATATTTTAAGAATAATTTTAAGTTATACAAGGATGTAGTATGAAATATAAAAGAATATTGTAACAGAATCAAGAAGTATGAAATGTAACCTCTTTGCTTTTATTACAATATCCTGTAAGTTAATAAATATTTTTCATACAGTATTAAATAATCTCCAAAAATAATTACATCCGTGAAATTTTCTATCTGCGCGAAAAAAAATTCATAAAATATATTTGTTTTGTCGCTCTAAATGAGAAAACTCTCAGAACAATGTCATAGTTGTTCAGTGCGCTACTCAATAAAAATATAATAATACTATGTTTGTATGTGTGAAAAATATTTGCTAACTTACAGGATGTTGTAATAAAAGCAAGGAGGTTTTATTTCGTACTTCTAAGGCCAAGACTTATTAACGGCTAGAGACATATTCGAATTGATCTTGCCTTAATTGGTCGGATCAGTGATCGGTCTTGCCTTAAGTTCCAAGCTTCATAACTCGGAAAGTACTCGATGAAATGTAACTTTGTTAGAGTGTTTTGGAATGCTCTCGAAATAAGCTACAAGAATATGTAATAAAAAATCGTAGTTTCTATTTAAAAAAATATTAATGACCTTGGCCTGATTTTGACAAGGTTACTTCACTCAAGGTCAAGTCCACATTTCCGTTATGTGTCGTTCTTCAAGCCATGCAACTTTCGTTCGAAAAATTTTTTAATAAAATAACATAAATTTTTACAAGTAAAATTTATCATTATTTATTAGAACACTGAGTTATATGGTTATTTTACTTGTTATTGTAACAAATTAATTATTATAACAATGCAATAAAAAATATTTAATACATAAAATCTTGGTGCGGCTGCACCAAAAACTATATCGAACTAAAACTTGTTTAATACATGACAGCATTTTTATTATAATATATTCTATAATGAAGGTTTATGATTTATTTATTATAATACTATATAAACTTAAATAGAACATTATGCCGTATATGTATAAAGAGAATTTACAAGAACATTTTATTATAATAAAAATGCTGTCATGTATGTATTAATCAAGTTTTAGTTCGATATAGTTTTTTAAAGTCAAATTAGATATCATTGACATTTCGTCAATTATAATAAGAATAACATCTTTCAATAAAAAAATATCAAAATATGTAGAATATATACACATTCGATATGTATATTCTATAGTGAAGGTTTATAATTTATTATAACACTATATAAACTTAAATAAAACATTACACCGTATATGTATAGAGAGAATTCACAAGTACATTTTATTATAATAAAAATGCTGTCATATATGTATTAAACAAGTTTTAGTTCGATATAGTTTTTGGTGCAGCCGCGCCAAGATTTTTTGTATTAAATATTTTTTATTGCATTGTTATAATAATTAATTTGTTACAATAACAAGTAAAATAACCATATAACTCAGTATTCTAATAAAGAATGATAAAGTTTACTTGTAAGCTAGGTTTTCTTGAATATTTTGAATAACATAACCTTTAAAAAGATATTTTTTTGAATATTGGACACTATTAACAAACGTGTAAAATTTTTATAACACTATATATTTTATAACACGATATAATTTTTACTTTTAAAAATTTATGTACATATATTATATAATATATATCTTAAAAAAGAAGATAATTTGAATTTGAGATTTCTAAAAATATTAAGTTAAGTATACAATAATCATATATATATGTTAGGTTTCTCAGTTGGCGCTATTATTCTATTGGGTTGGCAACTAAGTGATTGCGGATTTTGTCGACAGATGGATTTTACACTTTCTTTTGTTTCGTTAACGTGTTCAAAGTACCTATATTTTCATATTTTCTTATTGTTTGGACTTCTACCTTTCATTTAATACAAAAATTATATCGATTAGTTCTTTAGTTTTGTTTTTATCCCAATTTAAAAATGGAAGAGCAAGACGTGCACTTCAGACATATTTTATTGTATTATTTCTGAAAAGGCAAGAACGCATCGCAAGCACACAAGAATGCGTGCCATATATGGGAATGAAGCCTTGAAAGAATGGCAGTTTCAAAATTGGTTTGCCAGATTTCGTTCTGGTGATTTTTCATTGAAAAATGCTCAACGATCTGGCCGTCCAGTTGAAGTCGATAAGACCCATATCAAGGCCATTATCGGTTCAGATCGTCATAGCACAACACATGATATTGCAGAGAAGCTCAATGTATCGCATACGTGCATTGAAAAAAATTTAAAAAAGCAAATTTAAAATTTTGAATTTTCATTCTTATTTAAAATCCGCAATCACTTAGTTGCCAACTCAATAATATATCATTTCGTTTGTACAGTAGAATAGTGTTGCAGAGTTTTATTATAGTTATAAGTTTTACTTGTAAAAATTTATGTACACATATATACATTAAAAAAAAAAATTTGAGTTTGATACTTCTAAAAATAACACAATATGTGTTGTGCTTATGCTTGGCGCCTTTTTTTACCTTTTTGTTTAAAAAGGTAAGTTTTATAATAAATTTTACAATTGTAAAAACTTATGTTACGTACATTTTTTGTCGTTAGGTTTTTCTTGAATAATAATAACTTTTAGAAAGATATTTTTTTGAAATATTGGATACTATTAATAAACGTATTAAATTTCTGTCATGAAAAGAATACAAACATTTGTAGCACCTCTGGGCCAGTGTTTTTTATTTGCGTATCATCAGCTTCAATCCAATCAGATTTACCTTCTCTACATATACTTGTGTAATGACCGCTTGCAATGCACGATCCATGATGAAATATGGCATTCATTACTTTATACAACTATCCTGTTACTGATACTTTAGTTATTGAGACAGCACGCAGAGTAAATTTGTTTATATATATATGTATACAGGGTATTAGAAAAGTCTAAAAACGGTCAAATATCTCGAAAATAGAATGTTTCTGAGAAAAATGTTTCCAACCAAAGTTGTAGGGTTTTAAAAGTTCTATTGAATGATGTTTGACCTTGCGTAAAGGGATCAAGGCGAGGTCAAGGCCAACATAATTTTTTGAAATGGAATACCCAATTTTTTATCACACAATGTTAAAGTTGACAGCGAGACGTATCGAACATTACTTGATGACCTATTTTTCTTAAGAATTGTCTGAGTTATGAGCTTTAGAATTTACGGTGTCGCCAATATTAGTATAATCCAGAATGTACCGCGTGGAGGTTGCATGATCGAACTTTACACCCCTCCCCCCTGTGTATATGTGTGTGTGTGTGTGTGTATGTGTCAGCAAAAATAAGGTTCGTCCCTCCGCGGTTCGTCATTATCGCAGTATTTAATGACTCCAAACCCTCTCTGCTAGGTGTGTGTGTATGTGTGTGTGTGTGTGCACGCGCGTGTGTGTATGTAGACGGGTTTGTATTGAATTAAGTGTTCAAATTTTCTTCCGTCTGCTGCTTGACAATAACCTTATCGTAAATGAAATTCATTTAAAACGTTTCGTCTCATTTCTGGCGAAATAAGATTTATTTGGTGCAGTATGCGTTCCCTAAGGTCTGCCAAGTTAGCAGGTTTCGTTCCGTACACATTGTTTTTAACATATCTCCATAAGAAGTAGCCCAATGGAGAAAGATCTGGTGATCTAGAGGTCCACTCTATTTCTCCACATCTTGTTATCCATCGGGTTGGGAAAGTATCAGTTAAAAATTGACGCACTACTATTGGATAGTCCTTATCTCTGTTGACATACACACACACACACACACACACACACACAGGGAGGTATAAAGTCGGACCATGCAACCTCCACGCGGTACATCCTGAATAATACTAATGCTGGCGGCACCGTAAATTCTAAAGCTCATAACTCCGTAAATTCTAAAGCTCATAACTCAGACAATTCTCAACAAAAATAGGTCATCAAATAGTATTTCGGAAACGTCTCACTGTCATCTTTAACACTGTGTGATAAAAAATGGGATATTCTATTAAAAAAAATCATGTTGGCATTGACCTCGCCTTGACCCTCCACTCAAGGTCAACCGGATATGATCATTCAATAGAACTTTTAAAACCTTACAACTTTAGTTGGAAATATTTTTCTTAAAAATGTTTCGTTTTCGAGGTATTTGACCGTTTCCAGACTTTTCTAACTAAAGTGATATGGTCCATTATCTATGGTTTTATTAAAAAATTTTCGAACGAAAGTTGCTTGGCTTGAAGGACAACACATAACGGAAATGTGGACTTGACCTTGAGTGAAGTGACCTTTTTTGGTCACGCAGGGGAAATCCATTATGGATACCCCCACCCCTTGGGGGGTGGGGGTTATGTCGGACTCTTACAGACTAAAACCCCTGCGGGATGTCTACTTGTCGGATCGGGAGGAGGGGAGTCAGGGGAACTGCTCCCGCATTCCCTCCCCACCGCCCCGGCCCCAGAGTTCCCTTTCGGGAGTCCCTCGCCACCTATGTACCGCGCCCTGTTCCACGGAGGGAATCCAGGGCGCGGTCCCTGGCGGGTTGCCCCGCCGGTTAGCCTTCTGGTGTCACCTGTCAAGGAGAGAGGGAACATCCACCCTTCCTCATTACCTCCCTCCCTGCTAGTCAGGGAGGGGAGGATTTGTGGGGGAGTGGGCCCAGCCCCAACTGGGGCACCACTCCCCCCTATCCCTACTTGTCCGGTCGCTCGGGAGGGAAGGTAGGGAAGGTGGTGGACCACCCCCCTACTTCCCCCCTTGCGACCGGTGGCGGGCTCGGGGCGGCCGAGGGAGCTCTCGGCCCTCCTCGGCCGGCGCTGTCCCGGGCCCGCTGTCGTGTCCCTCGACCCCCGGGGGACTCTGACCGCCTCGGCGCTGCTCCCCGCAGCCCCGGTACGGTCGTCGCCCCCACTCGGCGGTCTCCTTCCGGGACATTATAGACTCGCAGAAGGAGACCGCCGCTGTCCACGCCTCCTCGCTCCCGCACATGGCCTTGACCATGTGCGGGAGCGAGAGTTCCCATTCCCGGCATCCCACCGCCCTGGCGAGGGCACGGCGCTCCCCGGCCCATGCAGGGCACTCGGCCAGGGTGTGATGCGCCGTGTTCTTCAACGCGGGGCAGTGGTGGCACCGAGTGGTGGGCTCCTTCCTGATCCGGCGCAGGTACCGACCCCGAAGCACCCATGCTCAGTCAACACCTGCGCCAGACGGAAAGATAGTCCACGTCCCTTCCTGCCTGTCGGACAGGCAGAGGCGGACAGCCTCTACCGTCGCTGGCCTGGGACTCAGGGGATCGGACAGTAAGTCCCTCCACTTGCCCTGGTTCCGGGCCTCGGCCTGGAACCTCAGACCCCTCAGGGCCCTGACCGACACATTTCCCTCCCTGCGGAGCTCCTTCACCCTCCAATAGAGGAGGTGCCGCTCCTCGGCGAGGAGCTCCACAGGGGGTGCCACAGGGGACGCCAGCCAGGGTGGTCGCCGCCATATACGACACGGTACGGTACCCCCGAATCGCCCTGATTAGCACGGGCCTCAGGGCCTGCCGCAGTGCGCGCTTACCGCCGCGGCAGGCCCCCAGCTGTGGCTCCCCGTACAGGGCGATCGAGAGCACCGCCGTGACGTACAGGCGGCGAGCTCTCCAGCCTGGGCCCCCTTGGATGCGCGTCAGACTGGCTGCGGCCAGTCCGGCTTTGCGCACTCTGGAGGTCAGTTCTCTGAAGTGGGGTCCGAAGCTCCATCGGCTGTCCAGCGTCAGGCCAAGATATCTCATCGTCGGCCCGACGTGGACGTCGACTCCATCTACGAGCACCCGGGTCTCCGGTGACGCCCTCCGACCCTTGCCGTGAAAGAACACGGCTTGGGGCGCCACTTTGAGACCCAGGTCTCTGATGGTTCCCACCGATGCCAATGCCGTCTCCGCTCAGATGCGGGCTTCCCCCCAGCTCTCCCCCTGGCTACCACTAACGTGTCGTCTGCGTAGCAGACAACGTGGCAGGGGGAAGGGAGTGCGCAACACCCGGTCGAACGCGATGTTCCATAGCAGGAGGCCGAGAACCGACCCCTGCGGAAGACCGCGCTCCATAGCGCGCTGGCCTTGGACCCCACCCTCTACCGGGAAGGCGAGGTTCCTGCCCCCGAAGTAGGCCGATAGGATCCGCCGGAGATAGACGGGCACCCCGTGGTGTTCGAGGGCCCGTCCAATCTCCGGCCAGAGCAGGGTGTTGAAGGCGTTCGTTATATCCAACGAATAGTTATATTCGCCAGCAACACTCCGCCCTCCTCCTCCACGACCGCCCGGGTCAGGTCCCGGAAGCACTGGATTGCATCCAGCGTGGATTTTCCGGGCCTGAACCCGTATTGGCGGTCGTGGAGGTTCTGCCCCCTCGAGGACAGATGCTGGACGAGGCGGTCGGCAACGATGCGCTCCAGCATCTTGCCCGCCTCGTCCAGCAAGCATATCGGCCTATAGGCCGACGCATTCCCGGGTGCCTTGCCCTCCTTGGGGAGGAGGACCAGTTTGGCCCTCCTCCACTCTGGGGGGAATACCCCCTCCTTGAGACACACGCTTAGAACCCTGCACGTGGCCTCGGACAGGTTTCCCTCGCCGAGGGCGAGGGCCCAGGCCCGGCCAGGAATTCCGTCGGGGCCAGGGGCCTTCCCCTTGGCCCCGAGTCTTCTCCTGGCCGCGGTGAGCTCCTCTGGACTGACCTCCAGGCCCTCGTCCCAATCTCCCTCCCCCATTTCTGGGGGGGGATCACGGGTGGGCCCCCTTCTGCCCTCGGGAAGAGGGCATCCAGGAGCCCTCCGAGGGCCTAGTGGTCCAACTGCTCGGTCGGTGGGGGCGCCCAAGGGCGAACCTTCCCGGTCACCCTTTTGTATGGACGCCCCCACGGATCGTCGTCCAGGGAGCTCACCATCTGCTCCCAGGCTGCTCGCTTGGCCTCGACGATGGCGGCCTTGAGGGCTTTCCTAGCTCGTAGGTAGCCCTCTTTTATCCCTGCGACATCCTCGCCTCGTCGCCGTCCCGGTAGTACCTCCGTCTGGCTTAGACGGAGGAGTCTCGGAGATCCTCCAACTCCTCCGTCCACCAGTACGTGGCCCGGCGCCGGCGGGGGTGGGATTGGGGCATCGCGGCATCGCAAGCCGACGCCACGACACGCACAATTTCCCCAGCCCCTTCCGCAGGGCTGGGGTCCCACTAACCTGGCCCCACGTCTAGGTGCCAGGTGGCCGCAAGGACGGCCGCCCGAAACCTGTCCGTATCTAGCCGATTGAGAGCCCGTCTTTTGGGGAGGGGAAAGTTCCCCTCCCCTGGGCAGCGGGCCAGCACCTGTGCGGGTTTGGAGAGGCGGAGGGCCCACGCTATATGTCTGTGATCAGATAGCGATTCGCCTTCCGCCTCCACCCTCCATTCCTGGAACATCCCGGCGGCCGAGGGGGTGGCCCAGGTCAAGTCGATGACCAACCGCCCCCCGGCCGCACACAGGAGCCTTTGTTCATCAACAGTAGGCCCAGCCCCGCTGCCCAACCGATCACGGTCTCGCCCCTGGGGTCCCTTTGCCGGGGACTGCACCCCCACCCTTCCGAATGGGCGTTGAAGTCCCCGGCAATCACGACAGGCCGGGGATGGCACCTACGCACCAACTCCCCGTTCCTGTGGAGGACTCTCTTAACTGGGGCGAGTTCCCCGAGACCGTCCTTGTTCCTGTAGTGGGGGAAATATACCCCCACCACAGTGACGGGTCCCCAATCGACCGCCACATACGAGGACCCGTTCTCTCTGCAGGGTTCGCCACCATGGCTACCGAGCCGTCTGGGCTGGCGAACCAGTTCACACTGGATACCGGCACCCAGTACGGCTCGGCGACCACCCCCAGCCCGGCGCCCAGCTCAGACATCTTCTGTATACAGAGGTCCTGAGCCCGGGCGCCGTGGCCGAAGTTGGCCTGTAGGGCCCGGAGTGTCGTGAAGGCTAAGCCTTACACGCCTCCTCCGGGCTGCCTACGTCCACCCCCTCCTCCTGGGAGACTTCTGACGGCAACGCCGTCTCAGTCTTCCCGGAGGGGGTTTCGGCCATGGTGGCCTCCACCGCGGTGTCTCTGCGGAGATACAGGGGGCCCCTACCTGCGTGACATCCACCTCTGGGGGGTACGAGGGGGAGTCAACCTGTAGGGGAGTCGGGGGCAGCGCTATCACTGACTCCCCTTCCTCTACGTTTGTTGGGGATGTGCCTGAGGGCTCCACCCTCCTTACCTCCGCGGTTTGGGTGTCCTCCGGGTCTTCCTCCTCCCGGTTCCCATTCGCCGTGTACTTATCCTCCTCGCCTCTCCTCTTCCTCCGAGGCATTGGGTCCTCCTTCTCTGCTGGGATTCGAATTGGGGGCTCCTCCGGTTCCCATTCCCAGTCGATCAAATCTGGGGAGGAGTCCCTCTCCTCCTCCCCATTTCCCTCTGTGGTCCTCTTGATGGGGTAAATTGGGTCCACCCCTGCTCTTCCCACCTCAGAGTCCCTTGTCGGGGATGAGACTGTTCTAGCCTCCTCCCTGGGCAGCATCAGTTCCAGAAGTTCTCCGACGGTGTTAGCTCTGGCATCCACCCCGCCTCGGTCCTCCCTCTTCTTCTGCCTCTCTCCATCTCCTTCCCCCTCCTTCTTCTTTCCTCCTTTTCTCCTCCCTCCGGGAGGGAGTTTGCAGGCAGGTCCTCCGATCTTATGACCGAAGGGCCTGCCTGCCTCGGCGCACACCGAGCAGCGCACCGCCTCCTGGCACCCTTTGGCGCGGTGGCCGGGGTTATCGTAGCGGTAGCACATACCGCTGCGGTCGACGGCGTTGGTGCACCGCTCGCGCACGTGCCCCCGCTCTAAACAGCAGAAGCATAGCGTTGCGCGAGCGGGCAGCGCCGTCACCCCGGCGCGTGTCCAGCCAACTGGAACCCGCTCCGCGGCGGCGACCTTTGCAGCCGCCGCCAGCGGACACCGCACCACCATTGCTCCAACCCCTAGCTGGGAGACGCTCATCACGCCCGAGAAAACCTCCTCGGGCGTGCATCCCCCAGCAAGGGTCACCGCGGCCGCCACCTCTTCGGTCCCGGTCGTCGCGTCCAGCCCAGCAATCCGCAACGCTGCGAATTTTGCCGGCCGCTGGATAACCGGGGCCTTTTTCCGCCGTCAGCTTGTGGAGCTCCTCCGCAAGCCGGTCGGCGGACGCCCCGACGTTGAAGCCAGGCACCTCTATCAACATGGCCTTCTTCAGGGCCCGGCGGACTCTCAGGGACGAGTTGATCCCCAAGTCCGCCGGTCTGATTCGGTGCCTGGCCTCTATCATGAAGTCATGATATTTTCTGTCGGGGCACATCACGGTGACGGCCGCCGAGCGAGGCGGTTTCGGTTTGCCCTGCCCGGCCGCCGTTGTCCCCCTCCCGGATCCCTTCTGCTTTGGAGGAGGAATGGCGGAGGGGTTCCCCTTCTTCTTCTTCTTTTCCTCCTCCCCTCCTCCCTGTCTCGCTTTCCTCCCTACCACCTGGGACCACTTCGGTTCTTCGTCCTTTCCCTTTGGCTCCCGTTGTGATCCGGTTGGCCGCCGGATAGCCTCCAGCAGGTCTTTCGCTGGTGTCCCTTTTCCTCCTTCCCGGGCCCTTCTCTCCTCCTCCTCCTTCATCCGTCTGGCCATCTCCTTCTGTCTCTTCTTCTGCCTCTTCCTCTTTTCCTTCCTTGCCCCTCCCTTTGTCCCCTTCAGCTCCACCGATGTCCGCGGGGCCTGGACTCTTTCCTCCGGAGCCTCCTACTTCCACTTCTCCCCTTCCGCTGTTGCCGTTTGACCCGTGGTGGTCGCTGGAGTCCCCACCGCCACGGCCTCCCGGCTCTTTCCGCTTGCAGCCTTTAGGGAGTCCAGCTCGACCCTCATGCGGTCGAGTTCCTCCCTGTGGCTGCAAGCCGGGGCCGCCGCGGCCATGGCGGCGTCCAGCTCCTCCTCGGCTTTCTCCGTCCTGCACGTTGGAGGAGAAGGGTGTTCCGGGGCGTTATCGTCGTAGGAGGGTATCCCCCCAGGTGACTCCCCTCTTTCTGCTTCCTTCCCCTTAACAAGAGAAAGAGGAAGGGAAGAAAGTGTTTCCCTCCTCCTCCTCTTCCTCCTCTTCGCTGTGTCCCTGTTGGTTCTTTCCTCCTCCTCATCCGTGGACGTGGACGCGGACCCTCCCGCCGCCTCCGCATATGTCAATTTCCTCTCCCTGGAGAGTACAGAGGGAGGGGGGGGCAAGGGCGGAGGAAGCTGAGGCCTTCATGGCCTCCAACTCCTCGCCCAGCCTCTTATTCTCCACTCTTAGCTTCTTTAGCTCCTTACGGACCTCCTCTGCCTCTTTTCTCGTTTCCGAGGCTGCCTCCCCCTTACTGTCCATCTCAGCTGTCCTGGCCAGCAGGGTGGCCATTACGGCCTCGGAGGTGGCCACGGCCCGGTTCAGCAGCCCCGGTTCAGCACGAAGGTACCCTTCAGTGTACGGGACCTCCGTGAGATCAACCGAACCACGTCTAATGCACGGCCCAACTCCGAGGCCAGTTCCGGCACTCTGGCCTCTCTGAGGAGATTTATTGTGGCGTTGTCACGAAACACCTCCTCGAACGGGCGCCTGTCTTCCAAAGACCGGAACATCCCCGTGTCGAGGAGGATCCTTATCTCTTCTTCCAGCCTCTTGCTGTCCTCCTCCTTCCTCTTCATCAGCTCCATCTCCTTTTTCTCTTTGACCCCCACCCTTGCCCCCGCGGTGGGAAGCCTGCTCGCCCCCCTCCTCGCAGGTTCGAGGGTAGGGATCTCTGTGCCAGAAGAGCTGCCGCTGGTGATGGCAGTCTCTCTGGCCCTCTTTCGTCCGCCACCGATGTCCTTGTCGCCACATGTCCTCAGTGTCGGCTCCGACGTGGTCCTCCCAGGGCCCTGGACCTGGATCCTTGAACCCTGTGAAAGTAAAATGTCGTAGCGGATCACCGAAGGTCCGGTCCCCGCCGGCCCCCTCCTGTGCCGCATCTTGGTCCGCCTGTGTCCCCTTGCTGTTAGTGGGGGGATTCCCTCTGCCCCTTTTTGGAGCTTAGGGGACCTGGCCTGTTAACTCCTGGTACCGGGGTTTTCCCCCCGAACACCAGGAACATACTTATCCCGCGTTGGATGGCCGTCCGCGTTAGCCTACCCGGCGGGCTCACCGCGCCATCTCCGTGGTCGGAGAGATGCTGTTTCGAGGACGGTGGTCGGTCCTCTTTTTGAGCGACCCTCCAGGGGTTAGCCCCCTGGAGTCCACTGGCTCAACCTCCCCGGGAGGAGGGGAGGAGGCACCCGCCTGGCGGATTCCTGCCACCTCTACAACCCCCGTCCCTGCTTTTAAAAAATCACCCTCCAGAGTGGGTGGTTGGTCCATGGACGGGCTGCTACGCCCATCCGTGAGTGACCGTGAGCCCGAAGGCTCGGAGTTTTTGGTCCCACGAGAACGGCAGGAAGTGGGCGTCGACCCCGGGTAGAGCCCCCGCATTACCCGGGGTAAGGCTAGCATGTCCCTTGGGTTCGCCAGGTGCCCAAGGTGAGGAACCACTAGCGACAGGTCACGCACCTGCCATTCATCCCATAAGCGTGGCATGCCACAACCGTAGGATTACGTGGTGTTTTATAGAGGACTCGCCTCGTGGTCCGGCCAATTAAGGCAAGACCCCCGGCCCCAGAGACATGACCTAGGGTTACGGTGTGGTAGGCTAAGGTCTGCCGGAGTTGCCTGAGTCCCCTGTACCAGAGTGCCGAAGCACCCTGGCTACTCGCAATTGTGTCAGGTTATACGTCCTGACAAGTACAGGTTTGCATTCAGGGTTTTCCTTCCCCTAGAACGGTTATCTTCACCCGGCTCACGAGCTCGTTCTGCCTGCGCTGTAAGGTCCTTTGGGCCCCACGAATGGGACCCTCCAGACCCTGTTAAAACCTGGAGGCAGCTACCCATCCAGGAGTGTTATGGACGCTCTTAGTTTGGCCCCTCCGTACAGACCACTCCGGCATGGTGGAACCTGCCAGGGCCCGAAACCTCCGCCGACACAGCTCTGTACATTATAGGGACACCCAAGCTCCCCCACCACGGCAAAGTGGCTTCCACGGGGGAGAAAAAAGGGGACACTTTTTTGGTCCCCTCTCCCACCCGATGACCAGCAACCTGGCACAATCGACGGCCATCCCTTCCAAAAGGGGCCCCAATGCTCGATGGCTTTTGCCTGACGGATCAGGTCGCCCGCCACCTGCGGGTTCCCCGTTGCCGACTATCTCCAGCCGCCAAACACCAGGGTACTCCCTTTTGGACGGATAACTCCCGACTTTGTGCTCCAGGATGTCCAGATTTCCCGGACATCGAGTGTTGTACCATTGATCGCATGCTGAATGGTGGGTGGTGAACTTCATCCATCCCGCACGCAATCCCGGCACCGTAAATGTCATGCTTTTCGGCATGCGCCAGTCGAACTGCTTCCGGTCGCGGTATCGTGTGTCCGTATACACCCTTTACAGGACCGGTCAAGGCGCAAGGACGACCAGCTGCGGGAGTCTCCCAGTCCTGCAGTAGTGCATCCGAGAGGTTTCATCACCGCCATCGATGCCACGCCACCATTCCACCCGGGCCGGACAACCAGGCGCCAGACCGCCAAAACCCGGAAGGGTCAGCAGTCCGACACCCGCCCAACCAACCCGCGTGGCAGGCGCCGCAGCACCGTCTCTAACGGTGGAACACCTCCATGACCCATACGCCCGTAACAGCCGACCAGCACCTTTTCCATGAGGGTGAGACTGGGACACCGATGAGTGCATCCCCCAAGTTTCTTCAAGGAATGCCCACCCGGCACCCAGAAAAACCCTCCTTCAGAGGCGACCTAAACTAGTTCATTCGACGCACTTATCCTCTCCGGCACTGTGACGAAAGTGGTCCCGTCCACCACCACCACAGCCCCAACTAATCGAGGATCAGCGCCGTCCCCAGCCCCTCCGGACCCCACCCCCCACACACACATTCATTCTAGATGGCTAGCCATCCTACACCCAGGAGGAGCCCGTCCCGTTCCCCGAGAGCACCCTTGCTCCTGCCGCCGAGCGAGCCCCCCAGGCGCCGCGGAACTTCGGCCTAACGGATCAGTGAGTGCAAGCCCACCGTTGCCGACTATCCTCCGCCCCTCGGCACCCAAAAGGCCCTCCCAACGACAGAACCAGGACCCACGGGGTCCGCCACGCGCTCCACCGGATGTTGCCATTCGGCTGCGCTCCTGTAGAGGAATTAGACCACATGAACTCTGCCTTGTGGACTTCATACGTTCGGCTGTCTCACTAGACTAACGAGGCCGCCTACTCGGGTTTGTTCTTTGAGGTTCTTCCTTCCTCCTCGGTGGACTGGGAAACCAGTCTCATGAGACCGAGCACCCGACCGGTTTGTTCACGAAGTTGCCTCTCCGGTTTGGTCGCCCCGGGCTTGGCGAGTCCCAAGCACCGCCCCGGAACTAACGAGTCCAAACACCCGACCGGTTTTAATCGGAGTTTTCTTCTCCGGTTTGGTTGCCATGCTGCTAACGAGCCCAAACTCCCGAGTTTTTACTTTGGTTTTCCTTCCCCTCGTTTAGGTCTGTTGAACAGACTAACAGGCCCAATCGCCCGGGTTTATTATTCGGGGTTCTTCCTCCCCTAGTATCGGCTGCCTGGACTGCCAGACTCACGAGCCCGAACGCTCAGTTATTGTCAGATTCGCTTCTGTTGCAGTTGCCCGAAGGCTGTCGAGCCCGCACGCCCGGGTTTTTACATTGGGTTACCTTCCCTGTTCGGTTGGCTGCTCCACCAGCGTAACGAGCCCGATCACCCGGATTTAGCATTGGGGTTCTTTCTCCCCTAATAATAGATTGCTTGCCCACGAAGTCAAGCTCTCGAGCTCTCGCCCGGGTTTGATATCGGAGTTTCCAGTCTCCGGAATAGGTCGCACAAGGCTAACGAGCCCATTAGCCCGGGTTTTTACAGTGTCCTTCCCCTCGTCGGGTTGTTTGGCAACTTCCCAAACTAACGAGTCCGATACCCGGGTTTTCGTGGGTTTTCCATCCCTCGGTTTTTACATTGGGTTTTCCTTCCCCTTGTTCCGATGGGCTTGGAAAAATAGACTCACGGGCCCGATCGCCCGGGTTTATTAGTCAGGGTTCTTCCTTCCCTCTTGTTCAGGTGTCTGGATAGCCAGACTCGCGAGCCTGAACGCCCGGTTTGGTTCGAAGCTTTCCCTCCGTTTCGGATGTCCGGACCGCCAGACTCGCGAGCCCGAACGCCCGGTTTGTGCAGAGTTTTCTCTCCGGTGCAGATGCCTTCAGGCTAACGAGCTGCACACCCCGGTTTGGTATTGGGGTTCTTCCTCCCCTATCAATAGGTTGCTTGCCCACGTAGTCAAGCCCTCGAGCCCTCGCCCGGGTTTGATAACGGAGTTGCCAATCTCCGGAATAGGTTGCACGAGGCTAACGAGCCCACTAACCCGGATTTTTACACTGGGTTTGCCTTCCCCTCGACGGGTTGTCTGGCAACCTCCCAGACTAACGAGCCCGATTCCTGGGTTTGGTATTGGGGTTTTTCCTCCCCTTCACTTAGGTTGCTTGCCCACGAAGTCAAGCTCTCGAGCCCTCGCCCGGGTTTTATAACGGAGTTTCCAATCTCCGGAATAGGTTGCTCAAGGCTGACGAGCCCACTAGCCCGGGTTTTTGCAGTGGGTTTGCCTTCCCCTCGTCGGGTTGTCTGGAAACCTCCCAGACTAACGAGTCCGATACCCGGGTTTTTAAAATGGGTTTTCCGTCTCCTCGTTGGGTGCCTGGAAAATAGGCTAACTGGCCCTCATCGTCACGGGTTTTTATGGGTGTCCTTCCTTTGTTTGGTTGCCTCCCAAAGGCGAGGCTAACGAGCCAAAACGCCCGCGCTGCAGGGTCTTTCGTGCCGCTCGAGAGCAGCCCCCTAGACCCTTAATGCTTCAAGAGGCAGCTGCCCATCTTGAAGCATGTGTTGGTCGCTCTTAGTAGCCACTCTCCTCGGTTCACCCTCGAACTTGATATCCTGAGATTCCAAGTCGAGTCCATCCCCTTGGATCATTGTGGCCATCAAGCTGCACCACGACAAGGTGGCGACCATCCGCAGAAGAGCTCCAATTACCTTTTTTTTTTTTGGTCACGCAGGGGAAATCCATCATGGATACCCCCTCCCCTTGGGGGGGAAGGGGGTTATGTCTGACTCTTACCGACTAAAACCCCTGCGGGATGTCTACCTGTCGGACCGCGAGGAGGGGAGTCGGGGGAACTACTCCCGTATTCCCTCCCCAACCCCCGGCCCCAGGGCTCCCTTCCGGGAGCCCCTGGCCATCTGTGTACCGCGCCCTGTTCCACGAAGGGAATCCAGGGCGCGGTCCCCGACGAGGGTTACCCCCCGCCGGTTGGCCTTCTAGTGTCTCCTGTCAAGGAGGGAGAGGACATCCGCCCTCCCTCCTTACCCCCTCACCCTGCTAGTTAGGGAGGGGAGGATTTGTAGGGGAGCAGGCCCGGCCCCAACCGGGGCACCGCTCCCCCTGTCCCTACTTGTCCGGTCACTCGGGCGGGAAGGTAGGGAAGGCGTATCGCCGCCCCCTCTTGCAACCGGTGGCGGGCCCGTGGCGGCCGAGGGGACTCCCTACCCTCGCGGGTCTGTGAGCCCCCCTCAGCCGGCGCTGCCCCGGGCCCGCTGTCGCGTCCCTCGTCCCCCTGGGGGCGTTGTCCACCCGGGAGCTGCTCCCCGCAGCCCCGGTACTGTCTTCGCCCCCACTCGGCGGTCTCCTTCTGGGACATTACTGTCGCACAGAAGGAGACCGCCGCTGTCCACGCCTCCTCGCTCCCGTACATGGCTTTGACCATGTGCGGGAGCGAGAGCTCACCCTCTCGGCATCCCACCGCCCCGCAGAGGACACGGCGCTCCCCGGCCCATGCTGGGCACGCGACCAGGGTGTGGTGCGCCGTGTCCTCCGTCGCGGGGCAGTGGTGGCATCGAGTGGTGAGCTCCTTCCTTATCCTGCACAGGTACCGACCGAAGCACCCGTGCCCGGTCAGCAGCTGCGCCAGACGGAAGGATAGTCCACGTCCCCTCCTGCCTGTTAATTCGGACAGGCAGGGGCGGACAGCCGCTGCCGTCGCTGGCCCGGGACCCCGGGGGTCGGACAATAAGTCCTCCCACCTCTCCCGGGTCCGGGCCTCGGCTTGGAGCTTCAGACCCCTTAGGGCCCTGGCCGACATTCTTCCCTCCCTGTGAAGCTTCTTTACCCTCCAGTAAAGGAAATGCCGCTCCTCGGCTAGGAGCTCCACAGGGGGGACGCCGGCCAGGGTGGTCGCCGCCATGTACGACACGGTCCGGTACCCCCGAATCGCCCTGATGAGCACGGGCCTCAGGGCCTGCCGCAGTGCGCACTTGCCTCTGCGGCAGGCCCCCAGCTGTGGCGCCCAGATGGGCGCCCCGTACAGGGCGATCGAGAGCATCGCCGTGACGTGCAGGCGGCGAGCTCTCCATCCTGGGCCCCCTTGGGTGCGCGTCAGGCTGGCCACCGTCAGTCTTGCCTTGTGCACCCTAGGGGCCAGTTCCTCAAAGTGGGGTCCGAAGCTCCACCGGCTGTCCAGCGTCAGGCCGAGATATCTCATCGTCGGCCTCTTCCCAGCTCTCCCCCCCGGCTACCACTAATGTGTCGTCCGCATAGCAGACGACGCGGCAACCGGGGGGAAGCGGAGTGCGCAGCACTCCGGTCGAACGCGATGTTCCATAGCAGGGGGCCGAGAACCGACCCCTGCGGAACACCGCGCTCCATAGCGCGCCGGCCTTGGACCCCGCCCTCCACCGGGAAGGCGAGGTCCCTGCCCCCGAAGTAGGCCGAAATTATTCGCCGGAGGTAGGCGGGCACCCCATGGTGTTCGAGGGCCCGCCCAATCTCCGGCCAGGACAGGGTGTTGAAGGCATTCGTTATGTCCAACGAAACCGCCAACAACACCCCGCCCTCTTCCTCCACAACCGCCTGGGCCAGGTCGCGGAAGCATTGGATAGCATCCAACGTCGATCTTCCGGGCCTGAACCCGTATTGGCGGTAGTGGAGATCCGGCCCCTCCGAGGACAGATGCTGGACGAGGCGGTCTGCAACGATGCTCTCCAGCATCTTGCCCACCTCGTCCAGCAGGCACATCGGCCTGTAGGCCGACGCACTCCCGGGTGCTTTGCCCTCCTTGGGGAGGAGGACCAACTTGGCCCTCCTCCACTCTGGGGGGAATATCCTTGAGGCACCCGCTGAATACCCTGCGCGTAGCTTCGGACAGGTTTCCCTTGCCGAGGGCGAGAGCCCAGGCTCGGCCAGGAATTCCGTCGGGGCCAGGGGCTTTCCCCTTGGCCCCGAGCCTTTTCCTGGCCGCGGTGAACTCCTCTGGACTCACCGCCAGACCCTCGTCCCAATCCCCCTCCCCCAATGGGGGGTCGGGATCATGAGGGGGCCCCCTTCTGCCTTCGGAAAGAGGGCGTCCAGGAACCCTTCGAGGGTCCGGCGGTCCAACGTCTCCGTTGGTGGGGGCGCCCATGGACAGATTTTTCCCATGACCCTTTTGTATGGGCGCCCCCACTGATCGTCGTCCAGGGAGCTCACCATCTGCTCCCAGGCCACTCGCTTGGTCTCGACTATGGCGACCTTGAGGGCTTTTCTGGCTTGCAGGTAGCCCTCTCTTGTCCTCGCGGCATCCCCGCCTCGTCGCCGGGCCCGGTAATACAACCGTCTGGCTCGGACGGAGGAGTCCCGGTGTGTCTCCAGCTCCTCCGTCCACCAGTACATGGCCCGGCGCCGGCGGGGGTGGGATTGGGGCATCGCGACGTCGCATGCCGACGCCACAATGCCCACTATTTCCCCAGCCCCGTCCGCGGGACTGGGGTCCCACTCACCTGGCCCCACATCTAGGTGCCAGGTGGCCGCAAGGACGGCCGCCCGAAACCTGTCCGAATCGAATCGATTAAGGGCCCATCTTTTGGGGAGGGGAAAGATCTTCTCCGCTGGGCAGCGGGCCAGCATCAGTGTGGGTTTGGGGAGGCGGAGGGCCACGCTATATGTCTATGATCAGACAGCGATTCGCCCTCCGCCTCCACCCTCCATTCGTGGAATATCCCAGCGGCCGAGGGAGTGGCCCAGGTCAAATCTATGACTGAACTCCCCCTCGGCCGCACACAGGTGCTGGTTGAGTCCCTGTTCATTAACAGGAGGCCCAGCCCCGCTGCCCAGCCGATCACGGACTCGCCCCGAGGGTCCCTTTGCCGGGGACTGCAACCCCACCCTTCCGAGTGGGCGTTGAAGTCCCCGGCAATCACGACAGGTCGGGGATTGCACCTACGTACCAATTCCCCGATCCTGTCGAGGACCCTCTTCGCTGGGGCGAGCTCCCCGAGACCGGCTTTATTCCTGCGGTAGGGCAGATACACCCCCACCACAGTGATGGGCCCCCAATCGACCGCCACGTACGAGGACCCGTTCTCCCTAAAAGTACAGGGAGGGGTCCCCGCCGCAGGGTTCGCCACCATGGCCACCGAGCCGTCCGGGCTGCCGAACCAGTTCGGACCTGGTACCGGCACCCAATACGGCTCGGCAATCACCCCCAGCCCGGCGCCCAGCTCAGCCATTCTCTGCACGCAGAGATCCTGAGCCCGGGCGCCGCGGCCGAGGTTGGCCTGTAGGGCCCGGAGTAGCGTGAAGGCTAAGCCTTTCACGCCTCCTCCGGGCTGCCTACTTCCACCTCCTCCTGCGAGATCCCGGGCGGCAACGCCGTTCCGGTCTCACAGAAGGAGGCTTCGGCCTTGGTGGCCTCCGATGCGGGTGTCTCCGCGGAGACACGGGGGGTCCCTACCTGTATGGCCTCCTCCTCTCGGGGGTACGAGGGGGGACCAACCTGAGAGGGAGTCGGGGGCAGCGCTCCCACCGACTCCCCTTTCTCTACTACCGTTGGGGGTGTGCCCGAGGGCTCCACCCTCCTCATCTTCGGGTCGTCTTCGTCCCTAATGGCTTCCTCCTCTTCCTCTCTCCTCTTCCTTTTGGGCTGAGGCTTCGGCTCCCCGGTGATTTCCGGCTCCCAGTCGAAGTCTATGAGGTTACCAATGGGAGCCTCACTCTCCTCCTGTGTTGCCGCCTGTGAGGAGGCTGGAACAGTTGTGGCTTCCTCCTCCTTCGGTGGGGGGAGGCCCTTCTCCTCTCCTTAGGTCTGATGGGGTCCGGTTCTTCCCTGGCGATGGTGGTTCGTGCTTCCCCCCCGCCAGTAGTTTCACCCCCCTTCTGCCTCTCTCCCTCTTTCTTCTTTCCCCCCCTTTTCCTCCCGGGAGGGGGTTTGCAGGCAGGCCCTCCGGTCATAAGATCGGAGGACCTGCCTGCCTCAGCGCAAACCGGGCACCTCACCGCCTCCTGGCATCCCTTGGCGCGGTGGCCGGGGTTACCGCAGCGGTAGCACATACCGCTGCGGTCGACGGCGCTTGTGCACCGCTCGCGCACGTGCCCCCGCTCTAAGCAGCGGAAGCACAATGTTGCGCGAGCGGGCAGCGCCGTCACCCCGGCGCGGGTCCATCCAACTGGTACCCGCTCCGCGGCGGCGACCTTAGCGGCCGCCGCCAGCGGACACCGCACCACCATAGCTCCAGTCCCCCGCTGGGAGACGCTCATCACGCCCGAGGAAACCTCCTCTGGCGTGCATCCCCCAGCGAGGGCCACCGCGGCCGCCACCTCTTCGGCCCCGGTCGTCGCGTCCAGCCCGGCAATTCGCAAAGCTGCGAACTTTGCCGGGCGTTGGACGCGATAACCGGGGCCTTTTTCCGCCGCCAGCTTGCGGAGCTCCTCCGCAAGCCGGTCGAGGCGGGTTGAGGCCAGGCACCTCAATCAGTATTGCCCCGTTCAGGGCCCGGCGGATCCTCAGGGACGACTTGATCCCCAGATCCGCCGGCCTGATATGGCGCCTGGCCTCTATCATGAATTCATGATACTTTCCGTCGGGGCACGTCACGGTGACGGCCGCTGAACGAGGCGGTTTAGGTTTTCCCCGTCCGGCCGCTGATGTCCCTCTCCCAGGTCCCTTTTGTTTCGGGGCGACAGAGGCAGTAGAGGGGTTTGTCTTCTCCTCCTCCCCTCTCCTCTGCTTCTCTCTCCACCCCACCACCTGGGACCATAATTCCCCTTTCCCTTCCTCCTGGGTTCTGGGGTTTTGGCTCCTCATCGCCTCCAAAAGGGTTTTGGCCGGCGTTCCTTTTCCTTCCCGTTGGGCTCTTCTCTCTTCCTCCTTCATCCGCCTAGCCCTTTCCTTCCTCCTCCTCTTCTGCTCCTTTCTCCTTTCTTTCCTTCCCTTACCTTTCTCCTTTTTCCCGGTTTCCTTCGGCGCCAGGTGTTGTGGGCGTCAGGACTTTCCTCCCCGAGGTCTCCTGTCCCTCCTTTCTCCCTTCCTGGACTGCTGCCGCCGGCTCCTTGGTGGTTCCTGATGTTTCCACCGCCACAGCCGCCCGGCCCCTTCCGCCCGCCACTATTAAGGAGTCAAGCTCCGCTATACGGCGGAGCTCCTCCTCGTGGTTGCAAGCATTGAGGGCCGTGGCGGCCATGGCGGCGTCAAGCTCCTCCGCCGCCTTTTCGGCTTTCCCCGTCGGAGGAGGTGGGTGCTCGGGGAGGTTATCGTCGTAGGACGGGATCTCCACAAGCACCCCCACCTCCACTTCTTTCCTTTTCAAAGGAGGAGGATGGTTGGTTTCCCTCCTCCTCTTCTTCTTCTTCCTCCTTCTGTCCTCCTTCCTGTTCTTCTCCTCTTCTTCCTCCGCCGACGTAGTCGTTGACGTCGTCGATCCCCCGGCCGCCTCTGCGTATGACAATCTCCTTCGCCTGGGGAGCAAAGAGAGAAGGAGGGCGGGGGCCGAGGAGGTGGAGGCCTTAATGGCCTCCAACTCTTCGCCCAGCCTCCTATTCTCAACCCTAAGTTTTTTAAGCTCGTTTCTGAACTCTTTAGCCTCCCTCTTTGTTTCCGAGGCCTCCTCTCCTCGGCTATCCAGCTCCGCTGTCCGCGCCAGCGGGGTGGCCACCACCGCCTCGGAGGTGGCCACGGCGCGGTTCAGCAGTCCCACGAAGGTCCCTTTTAAGGTACGGGACCTTCGCGAGACCAGCCGAACCGCACCTAAGGCTCGGCCTACCTCCGAGGCCAGTTCGGCCACCCTGGCCTCTCTGAGGAGGTTAATTGTTGCGTTGTCCCGGAATATCTCCTCGACCGGGCGCTTGTCCTCAAGGGACCACAACATCCCAGTATCGAGGAGCATCCGGATATCCTGCTCCAACCTTTTACTTTCCTCCTCCTTCTTCCTTTCCCTCTCCAACTCCTCCACTCCTTCTTCCTTTTCGCCCCCATCCCTTCCCCAGTGGTGGGTAGCCGACCCGGCCCCTTCCTCGTTGGCTTCAGGGCAGGAAACTCTGCACCGGAGGAGGAGCCACTAAAATTGGTGGCCTCTCTCATCCTCTTCCTCCCTCCACCGGTGTTTCCTTCTCTCACCGATCCTGCTCCTGGTCCTGCGGTGGTCTTTACCAGGCCTGGTAGCTGGACTCTGCTGCCCTGCGAAAGGATGATGTCGGAGCGTATCACCGGACCGGTGATCACCGGACCCCGACGTTCCTGCTGCCCCTTTGGTCCCCTCCTTGGTCCCCTTGTTTGCAGGGGAAGGTTCCTCCTTCCTCTGCTTTGAGCAGAGGGGACCCGGTCTATTGATCCCTGGTGCCGCGGTTTTACCAGCGTACACCAGGGACTTGGTGCTCCCACGTTGGGTGGCCGCCCGCATCAGCCTACCCGGCGGGCTCACTGCGCCTTCCCGCGGTCAGGGAGGGTTTGAGGACGGTGGTCGGTCCTCGTTAATAGGCGGCCCTCCAGGGGCTAGCCCCCTGGAGTCCGCATACTCAACCTCCCCGGGGGGAGGGGAGGAGGCTTCCGCCTGGCGGACTCTCTCCACCTCTAAACCCCCTTCCCTACTAAAAAATCACCCACAAGGGGTGGTCGATCCATGGACGGGCTGCTACGCCCGTTCATTAGGACCGTTGAGCCCGAAGGCTCTGAGCCCGAAGGCTCTGGGTTTTTTTGTTTGAATAAATGAGAGTCCATTCTTGGTCCCACGAGTACGGCGGGAAGTGGGCGTCGACCCCGGGTAGAGCCCCCGCATTACCCGGGGTAAGGCTAGCGTGTCCCCTGGGTTCGCCAGGTGCCCAGGGTGAGGAACCACTAGCGACAGGTCACGCACCTGCCATTCATCCCATAAGCGTGGCATGCCTCAACCGTAGGATTACGTGGTATTTCATAGAGGACCCGCCTCGCGGTCCGGCCGATTAAGGCAAGACCCCCGGCCCCAGAGACATGACCTAGGGTTACGATGTAGTAGGCTAAGGCCTGCCGGGGATGCCTAAGTCCCCTGTACCAGGATGCCGAAGCACCCTGGCCCCTCGCAATCGTGTCAGGTTATACGTCCTGACAAGTACGGGTTTGCAGTCAGGGTTTTCCTTCCCCTAGAACGGTTGCCTTCACCCGGCTCACGAGCCCGTTCTGCCCACGCTGTAGAGTTCTTTGGATCGCACTGGTTCTAGTACCAGTGCGGTCCTCCGGTCCCTATATGAAAGTCGGAGACAGCTGCTCCTCCGAGAGTGAATAAGGACGCTCTTAGTCTGGCCTCTCGGTGCAGATCTCTCCGGCATGGTAGAACCTGCCAGGGGCCGAAACCCCCGCCGGCACAGCTCTGCACATCATCAAGGTACACAAGCCCCCCACGACGTCAAGGTGGCGTCCACGGGGGGGAAAGGTATGGTGGGGACCCGAAGGTCCCCCAATACCTCCCCCCCCGCCGGTGAGGAACCGACGGGGGTACCTACCTAGCCGACCCCTGAAGGGGATCGGCCTTCCCTCCCCGGGAGGTGTTCCAATGATGATATCGCGGTCACCATGGTTCCCCTCCCGGTTTGGGGCTATCCCTGACTTAGTTGCGGTGGGAGGAGTTCCCCTGAAGGGGTCAGCTCTCCTCCCACCGCTACTATTTAGGACTGTGGCCTTTCACCGCGGCGAGTGTCCCGGCAGGTGGCTACTCTCGCATCGACTGCCGGGCACATCTCGCCGCGACAGGCCACTCTAGTCCAGTGTCCGGGGCGTCACGGAAGAGAGCCTTCTTGGCTCTGTCTGCCGTGCACGTCCCCGGGCTCGGGGTATTCCGATCGGGCGGATGACAGATTACTGCTCATCCGCCCAATCGTCCCACCCCGCCTCCTGAATGAAGGAGCACGTCGCTACAACTTCCTCCGTTTCGCCCTCTTGGGTCTCCATCCCTTGGGACGGTGTTTCCGGGCAGGGAGGAGCAGCCGGTGCTGCCTCCGTGCTCGGTCCTACCTTTGGTGGCATCGGTGGTCGTGCCTTTATTGGAGGTGGTGGAGGAGGGGGCATTTCCCCTCCTCTTCCTCCTACTTCCATTGTTTTTCCTTTTCCGGACCCCTCGCAGGGAGGGGGAGGCTCCTCACTTTGCGCGTGAGGAGCCTCTTCCTCCCTACGAGAAGCCCGAGAGCCCGGCTTTCGGCGTTGCCGTCGATATCGCCGCGGTTTCCTACCCACGGCGGCCCTAGGGACCGCCGTGCAGGCCCTGCCTCCCATACGGTGGGCAGGGTTTCTTCCTATTGCGTCGCACAAGGTGCACCGCGGTTCTGCAGTGCAGCCCCGTGCGACGTGTCCAGCCCCCCCACACCTGAAACAACGGCCACCCCTGGAGTGTTCTGCCCGGCAGTCCACCGCCATGTGGCCAAAATCCAGGCATCTGCAGCACTGGGTAGGGCGTTCTCCTAACACGTGGACTGCGGCCTTCGTCTACCCGATTTGAAGCCCGTTAACTTCTGACAACTTATGCGCTACCTCTAATGGGCAGCGCAACCAAATCGCACCGAGTCCTCCGGAGGACTGCCTGACCTCACCGGTCTGAATGTCCTCCGGAGGACACTTGGCTATGGAGCCTACTGCCTGTCTGACAGCCCCCTTGGTTACGCTGTCGTCCAAACCGACAATTCGGACCTCGGCCCTCTTCGTCGGCCTGGCAATGACAGCGTCCCCAGATAGGGCGTCTTCGAGATCACGGGCAAAGCTCTCGGCTTTCGCCCTAGCGCCATTGCCCATGATCTCGAATAAAATTCCGCCATTGCGGGCTCTTTTATATTTGAGACCTGCCCCAGGGGCTAGGCCGTGCTCCCCGAGGTCCACTTTGGCCTTGGCTTTTGGAGCCTTGGCCAAGACCTGAGCTGAAGTCTTTCCCGGCAACGGAGTGATTGTGACCACTGGGTTACGTGGGAGAGGCTTCAGCTTCGCCTTCTGAGCAATCGGGGGCCCCGCAGAGCGTGGCCCCTTCTGCCCTTTGGATTTATCAGGGGGTGCCGCTTTTGTGACGCCCGCATACATTGATACGGGCTTGTTCGCGGGTGTATGCGCGGGTCCCGTCTTGGCGGGTTTCGCGTTCGCGACCCTATTCCCACCCCTCGGTTTCGGTGGCGGCTGTCCTGCCCCAGACTTTCCCCCCTTCCCCCTACCTTTTTTCCCCTTACGGTTGGACACTATTGTCCAGCCGTCATCCCCTCTTGCAGGTTGACCCTGCTGTGGTCTCGGAGAGCCGAGCCTTGCCGCCGCTGCAAATACTGGGGGGACTCGTCCCTCCAGTATTCGCCTAAGGCGGGCGATTTCCGTCTTGAGGCCGCGGATTTGGACCTCAACGGCCTCAAGCCGGACATCAGCTCCTCCCTCCGAGGCCATGTCGACCAGCCCCTCGATGCTCTGCTCGATTTCATCGAGGCCTTGTCCTGCATTGCCGAGCTGGTCGATGGCTACCCCATCATAAAAGGTTTCCGCCCCCCTCCCTAGTCTTTTCCCCGGAAGCACCCGAAGACCCCTTAGGACCTTCAGTCCTTCGTACGCGTATTGCGCGATATCTTCGGCGACCCGGGGTCTTTCCATCGGCGGAATTCCCCAGTTCTTCCGGGGTTTATACTCCCTCGGATCCCGGCTATTTTTATAGCCGCAGTCCACGGCAGGATTATCCCTCCCTCTCAAAGAGACATCTCCATCTCCCGGGAGAGGGGGATAATCCTCCCTTTCACCTCGCGCGTGAGTGGAAGCCGGCACTTCCACCCTTCTTCTTTTTCTCGCGTCTGCCGATGCAACGGGAACCGAATCATGATGACTCGGCCCTGCCGCACCACCAGACACGTCCCTTCGGGCGGTAGTCCTTTTGGACGACGTGCCCGCCTGGCATACGTCGCCCAGCCTGTCGCATGATGACGACGTGGAGGGGCCGGGACTGTACGCCCTCTCACGCCGTTTTCCGGCTCCGAGTACCGGAAGGTGTTCTTTCTTAGACATTCTTCCATATAATGCAGGGGTTTACGTCCCCTGCCGAACGGGTGTAATTTCGGGGTTTTCCTTCTCCTAGACCGGTTACCTGCCAAGGCTAACGAGCCCGCTCTGCCCGCGCTGTAGGGTCCTTTGGGCCTCACGAATGAGACCTTCCAGACCCTGAGTAAAACCTGGAGGCAGCTGCCCATACAGGAGTATTATGGACACTCTTAGTCTGGCTCCTCTGTACAGACCTCTCCGGCATGGTAGAACCTGCCAGGGGCCGAAGCCCCCGCCGGCACAGCTCTGTACATCATTAGGGCACGCAAGCCCCCCACCACGTCAAGGTGGTGTCCACGGGGGGGAGCTCCAATTACCTACTCCATCCATCGGTAGCACGACAAACGTGTCAGCGCTCCAAACTCAGAACAGTAAGTAAATTAATGCACGTGGAACCCATTATATAATTAGAATATTGGAAATAAAATCTCTAAAGTTAAAAATTAAACATACAGATGTCAAAACGCAGTGGAATAGAGGCACGTAAGCGAATGTTAAATAAAATCACGAGAACTAAGGAATGGATAAACGAACAGAACAAGAAATTTAGTTCTCAACGGGACAATATAGGAAATGCATCACCGCAAAGAGAGATAGGAGGCAACGAAATTAGGGGAGCTTATAAACAAATATACGACCATTCCATTTCCGACATTACTACGTATCTTAACACTCACTACATTAACCTCCGAATTCCCTCTTCATCTTCTTCATCACGAGATATTAAACCTAAGCGAACAAAAGTATCCTCTGTAGCAAGCTTGTCCAACCAAGTTGACAGTGCGTCACAACCAGCGACCCCTCGTACAAAGTAGCTTGTACTAGTTCAAGTTCTAAAAGCATTACCGTTCAAAAACCGCGTTCATTTGGCGAACAATCAGACATAGAGGTAGAAACATTGACAGATCAGGAAATAGAAGTAGAAAAGGCGTATTTTATGGCTGATATATCTCCGTTTATTAGTGATTTATCTGATTAATTACACACTTTCATTATATTTTGTTACTTCTGTCAATATCAAGTAGTAATAATACACTATATTCTATATTATAACCGTTATTACGAACACAACCAACCACACACGCACACACACACACACATACACACACGTTTATATATATAAATATATATAGCTTATGTACTCACCTTATGTAATCTCTGCCCATATTATCAAAAATATATTATATACTAACAGCATTAGTAGCCGTCTACTAGTTTTGAATAGATTAAGCCCTTTTCCCACCTTTTAATTGAAAAGGTAGTAAATAACGTTCAGGTAACAACGTCAACTTTAATGAAGTACGAATCCTGTCTCGGAATAGCCCTCAGCGTCCCAGGTTATTGCCGACGAATGCAGGTAGGCCTAAAAGAAATAGAGGGCAGGCGCCATCGTAACCTTTAGGGAGAACGAGACGTTACAACTGAGACAATTTCATCGAGATCTACACGAAGCCACAGCGTTTCCAGATCGCGGCGTTGACGATACATTGTCGTTCTCGACAATATCTTCGGATTCGCCGACCGCAGAGGACATTGAATCGAAACGTTCGCGTCGTCAAACAGCCGAATCGGCACGATTATTCGTACGATCCGATCAACATCACGATGTTTTGTTACCGTTGCGTTTCACCGATAAGAGCTCGATCGAATCGATATTGAGCGTGACGGAGGAATCGCTGATCGTGCTAGCGAGCAAAACGATCATTGTTGCGCGCAATGACAACTCGATCGAAAAGAAAGATGCGACGGATGATGCCGAGAGGAACGCTGCAATTTCGGAGAACGATGAAACGTATGTGAATCCAATAACGCGATTGGAGTCATCGACCGTTGAACCGAAAGATTTGCGCAACTATGCATTGTCTCCTGAGAACGCTCCGTACAGCGGCAAAGGTACCGTTCTTCATGACAATTGGTTGTCGTCCGAGCGAGAATACATCACGATGTACGCCTTTCAACACGAGGTTTTGCGTTACGTGGCCACCGAGTCGAATAACGAGAGCGACAAGATTGATTCGTACGTCTGAGCTGTTTCGATCCTGCGTGATTTCGCGAAACGATTTCTCGCTGAGGTCGCGACGATTGCACGTATCGCGGCCGCGCGTATCGAAGCGCGTGCAGTCGATTTGAAGTCACGATTTCGGTTCTTCCGTAAACGATCGGACGATAACGAGTCAGTCGTCACCGTTGACGATACCATCGATTGGCGAATATTTGTTACAACAGCGGCTGCACATTTCGCTCAATGTGTTTACTTTGTGCAGGACCGCAGTGTGCGCGATCCGTCCCGCAAGTGCGTCCGTGTCGTTGCTCGTGAACCTTTCGTCACGATCGGACGAACCGAGAACGAAGTCGACTCGATCACAACGTACCGATTGTGCAATGCATGGATAATGACGTCGGTTGCTGACGGTGATCACGAATGGACCCGAAACGCCAATTACGCGCTGCTGCGACAACGTATGCGAGATCGTGTCGCCGGTGACGGTATACTGCGGTCTGTGATGCGTCAGTAGCTGTATTACGAACCGCCACCCATCGATGCGGTGGTGCATGTGGGCGATCACGGTAGACTGTTGCAGGGAGTCGTGCCGTTTTACGGCGACGTGTGGCACAGATACGTGTATACGCTTAACCTGCGAACTTGGGACGCTCGTTTGTACGCGCAATTGGCCGATTCGTTCGACTTTGCTCCGTTGCATTTACTGGTGCACACTCAGGTACCGTACGCGTGTTTCGGGCTGTTCGGACCGGGCGCGTCTATACCGAGTTACTGGCTGTGGCCACGCACCACCATGGGACTCGCGGTTATTCCGAGCATCGGTTTGTTGCGCATGTACAATCAACGTTTTGCTTTTTCCTGTCGAGCCCTGAAAGAACACGTGCCGTTCTACGCGTATCGTCGCGGTCGATTCGATCTGCGGCAGATGCACATTGACGCGCAACAACGTATGTTTGTGCTATTGGGCGATCACGAGTTGTCGAGTCAAAAATTGTTTATCAGCCAGGTTGCATAGTACTGGACAACGAGACCGAGGAATGGGTGCTGAACAATTGTCGATCTCGTCTCGTCGAAGGCGGCGACCTCATGACGCTGTATCCCTTGCGCGCTAGCGGCACTATTATGGCCACCAAATTGGTAGGTTCACTGATACAGCGTTACGAGATGTTCCGCGGTCTGTTGATCAAGGAATGGCTGATGCTCGAACGAAATCACAATCGTGCGTTTTTGCACGTGACGATCGATAATCGTACCGACCGTACGGCTACTTTTCACACCGCCGCGTTCGACAAAGGTACCGTACGTCGAGTACTCGCGGGCACTCGCGCTTCCGTCAACGCTTACGCTGATTTTGACGATCAAGCGTTGCACACTCGTCTACTGTGCAATCCTATGCAATTGGACGCGTTTCTCAACAAATCGTAAGAGCTGATGCGTTATTCGAGTTTTCTGGAAAATGGTTGCATCTACTATGCGTTCTCCGCCGAAGATGCCAATCGACACGTGTACGTCATTTCGCGGGACAATATGCTCAAAATGCCGGAACGATTTACCTGTCGCGGTATAGAGTATTCGTTCTCGCGCGAGTACAATCAATACGTAAACGTGGTAGATCGCCTGCGACCGCATTGAAACGTCTCGCTGGCAAATCTTTCACTCGAATCGCTCAATTTCGAAACTGGTGACGTCACCGGAGTCCTACGTTCAGAGAGCGCGCCCGATTCCAACTTGCTCGATTCGCTCGATTCCGAAACGCTAGTGCACAGTTGTGCATATGTCTATATGTACAATTGTACAAATGAGCATACGTATAAATGCACAAATGAACACTTGTACAGTAGTAACGTTCCCATGTACGTAGTATGGAGCAGTAGCGTTCCCGGTCCTATTGTACCTCTGACTGCTCCGTACTACGTACTGTACTACGTACTGTACAACAGTACCGGCCGCGCGACAGAACGCCTCTTTATATACATTTTATCCCCACTCTAGACTTTTTGTGCGAAAAGTGGAAGCATGCTAGACGTCGTTTATTGGTCGATTAAAGTACCAGCATCGCAGGTGTGTGACGTTAGCAATTTAGCGCGTTAGCACACTCGACTTCGAAACGCTCGTCCGACTCCGAGACATTGAACATCGTATGTGCAGTTGTACAAATGTGCAGTTGTGCAGTGGTACAATGTGCAGTTGTGCAGTTGTACAAATGTGCAGTTGTGCAGTTGTACAAATGTGCAGTTGTGCAGTTGTACAAATGTGCAGTTGTGCAGTTGTACAAATGTGCAGTTGTACAAATGTACAGTTGTGCAGTTGTACAAATGTACAAATGTACAGTTGTACAGTAGTAACGTTCCCCTGTACGTAGTACGGAGCAGTAGTGTTCCCGGTCCTATTGTACCTCTGACTGCTCCGTACTACGTACTGTACAATAGTACCGCGCGACGGAACGCCTCGTTATATACATTTTACCCCCTCCACTCTAGACTTTTTGCACGAAAAGTGGGAGCAGACATCGTTTATTGGTCGATCTGTTGTATTTTGACGATAACAGCAACGATTATTCACTCGCTCCGATGCCGAATAAATAGCGCGACTGATTCGGTGAATTTCGAGCACGTTGCTATTTCGTTTACGGTGCATCGTACCAATGGAGGCATCAAATTGTCCGTATTATGTACGACGTTACTTTGTGCGCAATACGTTGGTCGAAGTCGCGCGACAGATCGATATTGTGCTCGAGTCCAGTCGTTCCTGCGAGTGTTCCGGCGATTTTATCGTGTAATCATCCGCGTCAAATAGGCGATATGCTAATCGATCGTTTGGCAGCCGCAACATTTTACTGTAACGAAATTGAAAAACAACATAAATATCCGGGGAGCAAATGTCGCAATGTTATATTTTGTCCATCTGTTACGTTTTACGAAGATAACGATTGTCATAACGACGACGACAATCGTTCTACAACGACAAAAAGAAGAGATGAACTCAAATTGACGCGATCGATAATCAATGCTTTGGTCCGTATAGGCAACGAGACTAAACATCACTTTTCTTGATATTATGCGCCACCCTGCGAACACTGGCGCGATATGGTATATTGCCTAGCGCTCATCATGCCAATGTTGTGCGATTGTTTCACCATATCGATAAAAATTGTCAATGAGCGGTTACACTGGCTGCGCATTGTCATCCAGGCGTCCACTGTGGTTTCGTGAACTCGTGTCGCGCAATAGTCACGACACGAACACCGAGGATGCTTCGTCAGAAAAGGCAAGCTACGACGAGGAGAAGGAAGATCCGTTGGACGGCGACCAAAGCGATTGGGACGACGAGCACGACGACGAAGACAGCTCTGACGCGGACAGTGATACCGACGCGGAGAGATCCATTAGAATCAGCCAAAATCATCCCTGTTTCGATTGTACAATCGATCGCGTGCTCAAACAAGTGATACCCAAGTTAGCCGTGAGTGCGCGTCGTTGGCGTATACTGCGACGCCACGGCACTTCGTCCGTACATTTGACACCAGCGCACGTGAAACGAGTTATCGTACGAGAAATGATCGGTCCGCTGTTACATTTTCCTGACAAAGAACACGATGCCGATTCGCCCGTTCGTCTGTTCGGGATTAATGACTTTAACATTTATATGATATCGAGTCCGGATCACATTACGTCATGGCGACGAATCGATGATCAGTCGTCGCTTGTCGATGATATTTTGAGCGTGTTGACTGAAATTGCTGCAAAATTGAACAATCCGTTAGATTACGTGAGCGATCGAATGATCGAGCCGCGAATCGATGGTTCGCTCGAGCTTGTGATTTATTGGTTGACTCTAATTTTACCGCCGTTCTGTCAACAGTTCTCCTTTCGTGTGAATATGTCAAGACGTACTCTGTAGCATTAATTTGCGAGTATAGAAAAAATATTCTTACGCTCATTGGGAAGGAATAAATTGAATTTTGAACAATGGTCTTTCGATGTTTAATCGAGCATCACTCCGTCCCTTCCACGTTCAACGGCTCGTAACAGATAAAGGATATTATTTTTTATCGCAATAGTTGCTCCGTGAAAAATATTCCTTTTTGCGTCGAGTCGATTCGTCCGCCAGGAAAAAAGGCGTCTCACAATGATCTCCTTGACGTTGATGGTGCTGGCTTCATCGGTGGCGTTGTTCGGTTTGTATTGTCGCGGTCTGGTGCTCGACCGCGGTATTGGAGTGCACGAATCGGACAATGTGCTGTTTTACGACATGTGCGATTATTATTATAGATTCATCGAACGTTACGGCATCGTCGAACCGCCTGTCAGATTGCAGGAGAAACGTTTCGACATGGATCGCGCGCTCGAAATGGTATCCGTAGTGAGCGTTGAGCCCGGTGACATAGATCGTTACACAGTATCGCTGGCAGCCAATACCACCGTACATCCCGATTGAAACGTCGATCATGTGGCGCTCGGCGACATATGCAACTGGCTCGTGAAACCAGCCGGTCATTATTTGAGCGTAAATTCTCAAGCGCGCCGTCCGCGGATCGTGGAAGTTTTACGCGATTTCGTGTATCGTTACGCCGCAGCGATGGAGAGGAAATTCGATCGGGTGTTTCCGTGGGGCAAAAATTGGTACGAGTTTTCGATCTCGTCCACTCTCATGTTCTACTTTATGCTGATCACGCAGAACGTCAAAGATCGTGAGTTCGCGTGCGATCTCACGCTCAAAATCATCGCCGATCCGCAGCACTCGTTGGGCATGAAACGCGATAACGCCAATTCGGTCTACATGGCGTTACCGTGGATAGCCGCGCATTATTTCCGCGGCGACTCGCTGCAAGCCGCATTGAACAAAGGTTACCGTTACGCGATGCAGTACATAAAGTTTCCGGTTGTCGAGAGACGCAAAGACGAGGGATTGTACATCGACTCGACGTACATTACGCACACTAATGTGCTGGTGTACGGCTATCTATCCGAAATGACGCGAACGTCTCTGCCGGTCGGTCTGGACAATCTGGTGCGAAATTTCTTGCTCGATTGGCGCAAGTGTCAATTGATTATGGGTCATCGTAACATCGGTTACGGCGGAATCGGGTTTCATTCGCGCGACAAACGCATCACGCAATTTACCGTGCCCGATAGCACATACAGCGTACAAGTGATATCAACGTGCTTGTTCATGCGTATGTACGATCCCGACTACTCGTTCTCGATACGCGGTCAGGTACCCTAGATCGCGTATTACGAAGCCGACAAGACCAACGATGACATGGATCAGTACTGGGTGCAGTGTCGATGAGTGTTCTTCAAAGGCGAAACGCACACCGCCACGTTCCCCGAGGTCGGTTTCATTCATCAGCGTTACACCGACTCGACCAAGAGCACCAAAGTAACCTCTCGTTGCCGAATTCCGACGCGCACCAGCACCATCACCTCTTTTCTGTGCGGTCCGAGGCGCAATACACAGGTTCTGCGATCGGGCTTTGTGTTCGCATACGGACACATTGGCATGTTGCGTCATTTTTACAATTGTCCGCACATGATATACGGGGATCGCGCGACACAGGACAGTCCGCCCGGCGAGCCTGTCTACGGACAATTTTGGATGGACGAGTACGTGTTGTGCGATTATCGGCAGCACACCGTCAATATCTGGCAGAAAATCACGAAAGCGCGCGCCGCCGATTTTGTATTGCACGCCGAGGTGCCGTATTACATGAATCGATCTGTCGGCGTGGACACCTTTCACATGGTGTGGGATTGTCGAAAGAGAACGCTGCGACACGATTTCGTCGCCGGTGATGACATGCGTAATGACTTGCGCAACGTGTATCCTAAAGGCATCGAAGTTGTGAACACGGACAACACGGTGATGCTGCTGGATCACGGACGTCCGAAGTTGGCTATGTATCCGGACGAATGGTCCGAGCTGAAATCGAATTTTGTCACGCGTTACAAGGATCGCGATTACGAGTTTGTGTTTGACAGTTTGACCAATCAGTACTGGTACAGTACCGATGGCAAGGTTTCTGTCGAAGGAGCGTAACGCGCTAATGCACTCGCGTGATCACGCTGTGAATCTCGGGTCATTTTTTCGAATAAATAGCAGTTGGTCGCGCTTTGAGCACATTGTGCGAGAATTAGCGCCGACCATCATGGACAACCCGTACTCAAAGTGCCTGGAGCTTCGGGACGTATAAAACGGTGCGCTCGCCGAGAGGACTAATTGTCCGTATTGCGTGCGACTTTATTTCGTGCGCAAGACATTGGTCGAGGTGGGGCAACAGATCCACTTTGCGCTCGAATCCACTCGACCGGACGAGCGTGTTCCCGCGATTTTGTTGTACAATCACCCGTGCCGGCTAGGGAACTCGCTAGTCGATCGTTTGATCGCAACCACGTTGTACTGCGACACTGTTGAAGAGGAGTGACGATACGTTTGGTACAGATATCGAAAGATTGCATTTCGTCCGCACGTTTCGCATTACGAGAAGAAACACGCGAATGACGCCAACGATAAGGACGACAATGAGGACGACGATGCTCGTCGCACGGGACGTTCTTCAATCGCGACGATGATGAGACGCGAACTCGAATTGACGTACTCGGTGGTCGGTGCTCTGACGGACATATTCAGCGACGATGCGTGCGTTCATTTCAAACAACGTTGTGGCGTTGCTGTACGGTACTGCGCTGTGACCAATGGCGCGAGACGGCTATTGGCTCGCGCGAATCATGCCGATGTTGTGCCATCGTTTCACCATATCCATACAAATTGACACTTGTGACAATGATTATGACCTCGGCGCGAGATCGTTCAGAGGGCCGTTGTGGTTTCGTAAAATCGTAGCTGGTCACTCTTCGACGAATACGAGCTCCGATGAGGACTCTTCGGAAGCGGATGACGATGAGGGTTCGTTGAGCGGGGATTGGCACGATGACAATATCGATCCGGAACGGATGGAAAACGAGGCGGAACCTATTCGCATACCGGAACCGTGTTTCGACTGCGCGATAGATCGCATTATGGCGCGAGTAATACCCGAGTTGGCCGCGAGTGTCCGACGTTGGATCGTTCAGCGACGATGCGCCGCAGGGACGGCGCTAATTCCTCGTTTGACGCCGGCGCACGTTAAACACGTCATCGTGCGAGAAATGGCAGCGGAGCAGCCCGTATTGCACTGATCTCACGCGGAGAAACACACCGCTCCTCGGTCTCTCGCTCGTAGCTTCCAGCGCGACGATTTTGAGATTCACATGACTTTGCGATCAGATCACATCGCGTCGTGGCAGCGGCTTGATACCTTATCGGTCGTAGACGACATTATGAGCGTGCTGACCGAATTGGCTACTGGACTGGCGCGACGAATCAAGCCACGAATCGACGGTTCGCCCGAGATAGTCATGTACTGGTTGACGCGAATTCTACCACCGCTCTGTCGTAAGTTTGACTTTCACGTGAGCATATTGCGCGACGTCCCTTTTGGTCGCGTTAGATTATTGCGCTTTGCGGATCTGTTTTGAAAAAAATCGAATCGAACGTCGCGCGAATCGTGCTGTGAGTCGTCTCGGGTCATTTTCGAATAAATAGCGGCTGTTTGGGTGAACGCTTCGTGCATCATTCGCTCTATATGAACGACACTGACGAATTTCGCTTTATTTACAAATCGAGTTTACATCACCGAATCGACAAGAACACTGACGCGTTTCGAGCACACTCGATGTGCAAATCGAAGCAATACCTGCGCGATCGTATCGATACCGTGAAAGCGCATTGTCCGTATTGTGCGCGACGTTACTTTGCGCGCAAAACATTGGTCCAAGTGGCGCAGCAAATCGATATCGTGCTCGCGTCTACTCGTCCGAGCGACACTGTTCCGACGATTCTATCGTTCAATCATCCGCGTCAGATGGAGGAGGCCTTGGTCGATTGTCTGGTCGCCGCTACGTCATATTGCAACAGTGTCGAAGAGGAAAGACGATACTCGTGGTACAATTATCGAGAGGCTATATTCCTTCTATCTGTTCCGTGTTACGAGGACATTGACGCCGCTGATGATCACAACGAACATGATCGAATAACCAGAAGACGCCGGGATCTCAAGTTGACGCAATCAATAGTCGATGCTTTAATCGTGCTATTTGGCGATGATTCGTGCGATCATAACAAGTTGTGGTTTTGATACGATATGTCATCCTTTGAACAATAGCGCGAAATGGTGTACTGGCTCGCTCGAATTATGCCAATGATCTGCGATTGTTTTTCGATACGAATACAGATCGACCACGATCTCGTCGCATTGTCGTCCAAAGGCCCAGCGTGATTTAGCAAGCTCGTATCGCGCGATAGCGGTGATACGGATCGACTTTCAGTGAATGCCGAGGAGAAGGACTCGAGCGAGGAAGAAACGGAAGAGAACGATTTCGTTGAGGACGAAACGCATAGCTTTTGGAGCTATTTTGGAGCGATAACGAGCCAACGCCTGTTCGCATAGCTAAACATTATCCTTGCTACGACTGCACGATCGATCGCCTTATGGAGCGAGTGTGTAACGTCTCGTCTTTCCTAAGAGTGACGATAACGGTTGTCCTCTATTTCTTTTTAGGCCTACCTGCATACACCGGTAATATCCAAGGACAGCCGAGGACTATGCCAAGAGAGAGAATCCAATGATTTGTTGTAAGTGGTTCTATTTAACTATTATGAGTTATTATTTCTTTATTTATTATTATCTGCTTGTTTGGAGACTGGAACAAGATGGTTATTCATTCAATAATATGGTAGACTATATATGCTGGTGATATATATATATTTATAGATTATATAAAAAAGAAAAGGTCATACATAGTATTTCTGAATAGAGATATATATATACGGGAGAATGATATATATAATTTATTCAAGT
Organism: Harpegnathos saltator; assembly: GCF_003227715.2. Lineage (NCBI taxonomy): Eukaryota > Metazoa > Arthropoda > Insecta > Hymenoptera > Formicidae > Harpegnathos > Harpegnathos saltator. The sequence goes on from NW_020229943.1 coordinate 333,441, forward strand.
AAATAGTGGTTTCCAGTACTAATGGTTAGATTAATTGCTCAAAAAGGGTGATATGTTCGCAATGTAATAAGCCTTTTCCGCTTCGTTTTTTTGGTTAAAAAGGGTAATGGCTTCTATATCTGACTGTTCTCCAAAAGAACGGGGTCTAATATCTGTGGTGTTTTGTGTGTGCGCGTATGAGTAGTATGTTGACAAATTAAGGCTAGCTTGGCTGGTTGTGTCCGTAATTGAAACCTGTCCTAATTCGGAGGATGAAACGTCGCCCGTTGTGTTTTGGTTAAATAAAGTTGTCACATCCGAAATAGACCTATCGTATATATGTTTGAATGATTCTTTTAATTGTTCGTTTTGAATTTCCTTTGTTGGGCTTGCTGGTTTTGTCGCGTGATCTGATTTTAGCTGTTTGTTTTGTTCCTCTATCCACGCTCTAGTACGAGCTATTTTAATTAAGTTTCGCCTACGTACGGCGATTCCACTACGCTTTAGCATCTATTGGAGGGTTTGTTTATCTTATTTCGGATATTTTTGTTATAGAGAGTGTCCAAGTGCATCAATTTACTCACTGTTGGAGGATTGGATACAGGCTTATTTATCCAAGTTGGAACAGTACCAGGATGTTGGAGCTCTACTTTTTCCGGAGCTACCAGGAAAGTCTGTGGAGAGAATGGAACTCAATTATTAGAGCTGCCAGAATGATTCTTAAAGTTTGAATCTGTTCTAGAGCATCAACATGCGGGCAAAGCGGCCTGACTCGGAGTTCAACAACGCATGGAGCTGCCTGATTATGACTCAACAATGCATTGTGCTACCAGATCCGATTTGTATGTAATGCAAGGGGAATGTCATCCTGAAGGAAGTTTCCGGTGGATAAGTTACGAGGAAACCAGGAGCTCGACAACGCAGGGAGCTACCTGGTTAATAAGGATACTCTGGAGCAAATCAATGAAAATGGGTCTCTACTGCGCTACATGTCGTGTGTAGTTAGGCATATAATCAATAATTATTGATTCTTAAAAGTTTTCATATTTCAATGATCAGCCAAGTTAACCTGTGACTTGTCACAGATCTCAGTTGTGTCAGTGCCTCATGCAAGGGAACGAAATTTTAAATCTACGGCGCGTATATAGTAACATACTTTTAACAATACTGCACCCGAGGGGGCGGCCCGTGAGAATAAGTGAAGGGCACTTTTGCCTTTGGAGTGGCTAATTGTCCATGTGGGATCGCGGGAGCGACCAACTGGTTCGGCTTTCGGGGACTGACTGACTCTCTAGCCTCTCTGTGCTCAACTCGTCAGGTCGGGGAGGTGGATGTGGAGGGGAAAAAGGCTCTGGTAGGGTTATCTGCTTATAGGAGGATAGTAAAGAGAGAGGCATACGTTCGGAGACGATTTCATGCATGAGTTATCATGAATACTTCCCTTGTTATCTTTGTCCTTCACGTATTCTCTTACATATATTTCTACGCAGAGCATTCTTACAAATACCGATTAAGTGTTCTTGGAATAACAGATTAGATAACGCTTGTCGGACGTGTTGGGTGTTATGTTGTTGCGTTTATTTATTGGTGGTTTGCATTTTTCTTTTGGTTGATTTATCGCTAAATTTTGCAATTTCTGGTTCTAAAATGGAATGGATGGAGAGGAGTTTGTTTTAGGACTTGTTTTCGTTTGTATTAGAGATTAACGTTTAAATACGGGCAATAGGGTTCGAAACAGTACCTAAGGTAGCCGCGGGGAGGTACGTTCGAGTTATGGACCTAGATTCACCTGGAGTCCCTAGATATGGGGAACCGGTTAAGACTTATCGACATGAATTATACATTTTGCCCCTTTTCTCTATGTTCTGTTCGTTTTTTCGGAAAAGTAAGTGTAATGCTGATAGTTTATTCGTCCTTGCGCATCACATGCCGTCGGAATAATCTATGGTTAATAATGCAATTTTTAGGGAAACGAAAAATGTTTGATGATTTTTGTTAGCGGGAGGGGTTATTAGTACCTCAAAGCGTTAGCGATTCAAAGGCGAATACAGCGATATGTATTATGTTGTGTCTCTGGCTTGTAATAAATTTATTATAATTTTGCAATTAATTATTATCGGCTGGTGAATAATTTCTTTTAAGTGTTGTCTGCTCGTTGAGTGATACAGAACGTTATGCATGTAGCGTGATTTTTCGGTCTCTATTGGTTAAGCCGTTATTTATTTGTTAATTAGTGTATGTGTAATTTTAAACTGCTGATGAAATGTTAGGGGATTTTGTGTTCTGGGAAAAATGTTCTATGATATTAAAAGAATTTTGTGGCCCTGTTATAATGAGCATTTATTATTAATTATAATTGTTATAAACAATGACATCAAATTTTAAACAATAATTAAAACATCATTTCTCTTCCTTTGTGACTATATCCTGACGCCTTTATTGTAATGTGGATCCGCGGCGATTTGGTTATTTGTCTGATTATTTAAATAAACAAATTGAAATATTGCAGCAGACTGTTTTGTCGAGCTCGGTGGTATCGTACCGAGAATGTCCGCTGTATTTTTAACGATAGTGAAAATTCAAAATTTATTTGCAAAATTATTTTGTTTATTTATAATTTCATCATTTTTATGCTCCAAGGATGATATCAATATTGTCCTTGAGGTTTCAAGACCGAAGGAAAATAGTTATTTCTTATTTTGTGCTAATTTTATAATTTTGGTTTTCCAATGATATATTTATGTAATATGGAGCGTTGGAGGTGTGTGATTTGTTAATATCGTCGATTTTATTGCGTACTTCTAATTAGGTATTACTTATTGAAATTTTATCCAATTCTGAATCCTAGTTTTATATGGGGATATGCTTGATAGGGGAGTGGTGACTCTAGGTTTATGCTACGTTCAGCCTGTTGGTCCTTGCTCAATGCTTAGTTCAGTGTTCCTGATTGAGCATCAGCTGTTCGCTTTGTGTATTAGGTAGTGCTTGTTATATTTTCTTCGTTATGGCGAGTATGTGTTTTGTCATGTATATGTTGGACGAATTATTTGTTATAGTATTTTCTGATTCTAACGGCGCGGAGGGAAGCCCCGTCGCGCCCCTTGTCGCTATGAATTTGCAATGATTTTACACACGTGTGTGTGTGTTATTCTGATAGTTGCTTTCCTTCTCCTTTCAGATTCCCATTGGCTGTTGTTGTCCCTTTCGAATGTTCGAGTATCAAGTCCGTGGAGACGCCGCGTTCGTCGTAATAGTTTTCGTGAAAGCTTTTGGTTATCGTTTATTCGACGCAGAGTATACACTACTACTGTAGTTACAGAGGTAAGCGAGAGTTGGCTGCATTTTATGAACTGTGTACGAGTGGTTGTTGATGAACGTGCGCGCAAGTAATATGTTAGCTCTATGCTTTGTTAATTTTGTGTTAACAATATCATTATTATTTTATAACTGCCTCGGATAAGAACCAGTCCTTGCGAGCGTGTTCGTCCGGCGGTGAAGAAACGCAGATGGCGTCACGTACCTTAAGGTGGACTCGATGCTTTTTCCCAAGCTTAATATCATGGTTATTCCGCCATTTTGTAGTGTTGGTGAGTGTATTAATTATGATATTTTAAGATGTTAACTGCGTCTCGCCGAGAAGTCTAAAGTTTATTATGCAAATTTCTGCAAGTATAAGGATATATATATATATATGTAACTAGAACTAGTAATATTTTATATGAACGAGAGTAACTTATACTAGAAAGTGCTTAACTATATCGTGTAGCTTTATTTGTGTGTAGGTGTAATGTATAGAGCGTTAAGCAAGTATTTACACTTTATACAAGGTGTCGCGTAATTCCCCCCCGTGGGCGCCACCTTGACGTGGTGGGGGGGCTTGCGTGCCCCGATGATGTACAGATCTGTGCCGGCGGGGGCTTTGGTCCCTGGGATGTTCTACCATGCCGGAGTGGTCTGTACAGAGGGGCCAGACTAAGAGCGTCCATAACACTCCTGGATGGGCAGCTGCCTCCAGATTTCAACAGGGTCTGGAGGGTCTCATTTGTGGGGCCCAAAGGACCTTACAGCGCGGGCAGAACGGGCTCGTGAGCCGGGTGAAGGCAACCGTTCTAGGGGAAGGAAAACCCTGATTGCAAACCCGTACTTGTCAGGACGTACAACCTGACACAATTGCGAGGGGCCAGGGTGCTTCGGCACTCTGGTACAGGGAACTTAGACAACCCCGGCAGACCCTAGCCTACTATATCGTAACCCTAGGTCATGTCTCTGGGGCCGGGGGTCTTGCCTTAATTGGCCGGACCGCAAGGCGGGTCCTCTATAAAACACCACGTAATCCTACGGTTGAGGCATGCCACGCTTATGGGATGAATGGCAGGTGCGTGACCTGTCGCTAGTGGTTCCTCACCTGGGGCACCTGGCGAACCCCAGGGACACTATAGCCTTACCCCGGGTAATGCGGGGGCTCTACCCGGGGTTGACGCCCCTTTCCTGCGGCACTCGTGGGACGAAAATGGACCATATAACAAACAAAAATAAAAACACCGAACCTTCGGGTTCAGAGTCTTCGGGCTCGGGGCTCCGTCGTGACGGGCTTGGCCCGTCCGAGAGCTAACTACCCAGTATGGGTGATTTTTCGGACGTAAGCGTGGGTGTTGAAGAGAAGGTGGAGGTCCAAAAGGAAGGGGCCTCCTCCCCACCCTCAGGGGAGTGTATGGCTGTGGGCCTTGGAGGGCTAGCCTCCAAGGTGCCACTTCTTGAGGGAATACCACCGCCCTCGCCGGCATGCAGCTGGCAGTCCTCCCTCGACCGCGAGGGTGGGAAGGTGAGCCTGACGACTAGGATTCAGGCGGCCACCCAACGAGGGACGAGGATGTCCCTGGGGTCCGGGGTCTCTGCGGACGAGGGGACCTCGGTACCAGGGGACAACAGGCCCCTCTCTTCTAAGAAGGGGCCTGCCTTCAGCCAAACGTTGGGAACCAAGAAAGGGATCCCCACATGTATAGGGGAGGGAAGAAAGGGAGCCGGTGGGGGGGCTGCGGCGTCGGACCGGAGGACTGGCAAGCCGGTCATCCGGTCCGACGTCATTTTGTCGCAGAGCTCCCGAATCCCCGTAATGGGGAGATGCACCGTCGCCCTGGAGGCGACGGGAGGACAGCCCTCAACAGCAGGGAAGGCTGTCGCTGGAGGCACCGCGGCAACAAAAGAGACGCCCAAGGAGGTGAGGCCCAACAGGGCCTCCACTCTGAGAGCTGCACAGGCGACAACGGCGACAACAAAGGCGGCGGCATCAGTCGTGGACAAGGAGGACACCTCGAAGGGAAGAAAGAGGAACAGGATGGCGAGCACGAACACCAGCAGCGGAGGGTCTTCAGTGGTGGAAGTCCCTACCCTGATTCCCCCCCAACGAAAGCGTGGCAGGCCAGCCACTACTTTTAAAGGGGTAGGAATAAAGGAAAGGAAGGAGAGAGAGGTGGAAAAGAAGAGGGAGAGATCTGCAGATTGAAGACAAAGACTCGGGACCTCCTCGACAGGGGGATTTTCAGGTTCATGCGGGACACTCGCCCTGCCGAACAGGTCTATAGAGACCCGGCCTCCACGGAGCTGCTGAGGGGAGCCAGGACAGCGGAGCTGGCCTCGGAGGTGGGCCTGGCACTGGGCGCGGTTAGAATGATCGCTCGGAGGTCCAGGACCTCTAAAGGACACATTTGTGGGCCTGATCAACCGCGCCCTGGCCTCCGAGGCGGCAATGACCACCCTCATAGCGCGGGTGGCGGTGTTGGAGGAGGAGGATGGTGGGTCCTCCTCCGCCATACGCAAGGAAATGGAGGGGATAAGGGAGGAGAACAGGAGGATGAGGGCCGAAATGGGGCGGCAGGCCGAAGAGCTCAAGGCTCTGAGGACTGCTGCCCCTGGGGCCCTCAGCCACCGAGACTACTCCCCTCTCCACTCCAACATTAGTTTCAGGGGAAGGGAGTCCTACGCGGATGCCACGGGGGGCTCCTCGACGGAAGAGGAGTTAAGGGACGCGAGGACACTGGAGAGGAAGAGGAGGAAGAAGAGGAGGATGACGGAGAGACCCCCCCAACTCACACCTCAGAGGAAGAGGCAACGAAAGGGGCATCCTCCCGGGAGATTAAGTCATTTAATGACAACCTCCTGGACGAGACCCCAGTCGCGACGCGGACGATGGCAGGGGCCAGGGAGGAGCTGGACGCCGCCCTTGGGGCGCCGGGCTCCCCTCTCGGTGTCCGTGTGGGGGTAGACAACCTTAAGGCAGTCGCGGCCCGCATTGATGTGGAGGAGAGGGGGAGTTATGCATCGGGGTGGCGGGGACCTCAGCGCCAATGCCGGCCCCGAAGAGAAAGGAGGTGCCAGCCACCGGGAAGATCCAGGCCCAAAACCAGCCACGGCGGACAGAGCAGGGGGCCAGGAACGGAGAAGCGGCAAGAAGAAGGAAGAGGGAAAGCGAAAAGAGGAGGAAGAAGAGGAAGAGGGAACGGGAGAGGGCAGCCTTGGGAGGAAGGAGCCTTCCCCCGAAGCCCCGGACCCGGGAAACAAGGTTCCCAGGTCCAGGACCAGGGAATAGGAGTCCCGGCGAAGGCATTGAGGGAGAGGACCCGCCAAGCAGTGGAGAAGGGGCCCTTGGATGTCACCACCCCAGGAGTCGGGCAGGAGCAGAGGGAAACCTGGGCGACAGTAACAAGGAGGAGGAAGAGGACCCAGGGAGAGGGAGGACCGAGGAACCCTTCTTTAAAGGTAGGAACCGGTAGGGTGATGCAGACGGCCAGTTCGGGAGCGCCGAAGTCGCCGAAGTCGGCAGCCATAACGATCAGATGCCCTGGCGGCCGCTACCAAGAATTCATGAGCGAGGCCAGGCGCCGAATTAGACCAAAGGACCTGGGGATCGATGGACCCCTCAGGATCCGTAAGGCCCTAAGCGGGGCCATGATGGTCGAGGTGCCTGGCCTCAAGGCAGGACCATTCGCCGACCGCCTTGCGGGGGAACTCCGCAAGCTGGCGGCGGAAAAGGGCACCGATTTTCGAGTCCAGAGGCCGGAGAAGATTGTAGCGTTGCGACTCTCCGGTCTGGACCCGACAATCGGGGCCAAAGAGGTGGCGGCCGTGGTAGCCCGTGCTGGGGGATGTACTCCCGCGGAGGTTTCCGCAGGAGAGATTAACGTCTCCCAGCGGGGCATAGGAGCGATCGTGGTGCGGTGTCCGTTGGCGGTGGCCGCGAAGGTCACTGCCGCGGAGCGGGTCCAGGTGGGATGGACCCGCGCTGGGGTGACGGCGCTGCCGCCTCGCGCACAATTGTGCTTCCGTTGTTTCGAACGGGGACACGTGCGCGAGCGCTGCACAAGCGCCGTCGACCGCAGCGGTCTATGCTACCGCTGCGGTAGCCCCGGCCACCGTGCCAAGGGCTGCACGGCGGCTGCCAGGTGCCCGGTCTGCGCCAAGGCGGGGCGGCCCTCTGGCCATAAGGTTGGAGGGCCGGCCTGCAAACTCCCCCCCAGGAGGAAGAGGAGGGAAGGAAAGGAGAAAAAGGGAGAGGTAAAGCAAGCTGGAGATGGAGGGGCCGAGGCGGGGGACGCCCGAACCCCCGCTGAGGTTCCCCCTAACCAGATGTTGCAGGTAGGGGGTGTTGGTCCTGACACCCCTCTGACGAGGTATGTTGTGGAGGGTGACACCCTTCCCACGAGGGACTCGCCCGGGATGGCGCCGTCGAGGGATCGAGAAGAGGACGACGAGGTGGCCTCCACCGTTCTCCTGTCACAGGAGTTGGGAACGCAGCATGCCTGGGACGACTCCTCCTCCCAGGACAGGGAAATGGAGACTGCCCCCCTGGGTCGCAAAAAGAGGATCGGAACGGAGACGCAGCAGAGGGACTCTGAAGAGGACCCGGACACCAAAAGGAAGGAAAAGGTGAGGAGGGTTACCCCTGAAAAAGGGGAACTCCCAACAAATCCAGATGGGGAGTCGGCGGGCGTGTCACCCCCGACTCTCCGAGTAGATTCATCCCACCATACTTCCGAGGAGAGGGAAGGGATCAGGTAGGGACCCCCCAAACCTCTGCGCACTCAGAGGCACCTGCACGGGAAGCCACCGATACCAAGGCCAACGCCCCCTCGGGGGAGACCGAGACGGCTCTGACGTCCGAGCTCTCCCAGAAGGGGGTGAAAGTAGATAGCCCGGAGGAGGCGACAAAGGCCTAGCCTTCATGTCCCTCCGGGTATTACAGGCCAACCACGGCACCGGCACCCGGGCTCAGGACCTATTCTGTAACAGGATCCTAGAACTGGGTGCCGGGCTGGGGGTGGCGACCGAGCCGCACTATGTGCCACATACCAGCAGAAGCTGGTTCGGCAGTAGTGACGGCTCGGTCGCCATGGTGGCAAACCCCGCGGCGGGGACCCCTCCCTGTGAACTCAGGGAAAAGGGGTCCTCGTTTGTGGCGGTCGACTGCGGGCCTATCACGGTGGGAGTATATCTCCACCACCGTAGGAATAAGAAAGGTCTGGGAGACCTCGCCCGCATAAAAAGGGTCCTTGACGGGATCGGGAATCTGGTACGGAGGTGCCATCCCCGAACCGTCATGATTGCCGGGGACTTCAACGCCCACTCGGAAGGGTGGGGGTGTAGTCCCCAGCAAAGGGACTCCAGGGGCAAGGCTCTTATAGACTGGGCAGCGGAATTTCGGCCCGCATTTTATGGACCTGGCCCCCAGGGTGCGCAAAGCGGGACTAGCTGTAGCCAGCCTGCTGCGCAACCTTGGGGGTCCAGGATGGAGGGCTCGCCGCCTGTACGCAACGGCCGTGCTGTCGATCGCGCTCTACGGGGCGCCGATCTGGGCACCTCAGCTCAGGGCCTGCCGTGAGGGCCTGAGGCGCATGAGGTAAGCACTGAGGCCCCTTTTTATCAGGGCAATTAGGGGGTACAGCACGGTCGCGTATATGGCAGCGACCACCCTGGCCGGTTTCCCTCCCGTGGAGCTCATCGCTGAAGAGAGGAGAATCCTGTATTGGAGGCTCAAGGAGCTCCGCGAGGAGAGGAGCTTAAGGGCCAGGGATGAGCGAGCCTTGAAATCCCAAGCCGTGGCCCGTACCCACGAGATGTGAGCGGACATACTGTCCGACCCACGGGGGTACGGGCGACAGACGGCAGAGGCCGTCCGCCCCTGCCTGCCAGAGATGGCGGGCAGCAGGGGATGCGGATTGTCCTTCCATCTGGTGCAGATACTGACAGGCCATGGGTGTTTTATTAAGTATCTGCGCCAGATAGGAAAGGAGCCCACCACCAGATGCCACCACTGCCCCGTGCTAATGGACACGGCGCTCCATACCCTGGCTGCTTGTCCAGCCTGGAAGAGGAGCGCCGTGTCCTGGCCGGGGTCATGGGGTGGAGGGATGGAGAAATCTCGCTCCCGCGCATGGTAACGTCCATGTGCGGGAGCGAGGAGGGTTGGAAAGCGGCGGCCTCCTTCTGCGTAAGGACGTAATGTCCAAGAAGGAGGCCGCCGAGAGGGAACGCCGGCCACGCACAACCCGTAGTAGACGTCGACTGCGGGGTGGCCGGCAATCCAGGAGGGGGATAACTTAGACAGCGGGCCCGAGGTGACGTCGGTCGAGGGGGAGGAAGGGTCCCCGAATAGCGGGGGTCCAAGCCCTCCTCGGTCGTCTCCGTCGGCAGGGGGGATCCGGCTCTTCCTCGTAAGAGGAAGATGGACTCCTCCTGGCGACGGACAGGGAAGGGAAGGGGGGAGTGGTGCCCCAGTTGGGGCTAGGCCTGCACCCCGACAAATCCTCCCCTCCCTGACTAGCAGGGAGGGGGGTAAGGAGGGAGGGTGGATGACCCCTTCTCCTTGATAGGAGACACCAGAAGGCCAACCGGCGGTATAACCCCCGTCGGGGACCGCGCCCTGGATTCATTTCGCGGAACAGGGCGCGGTACACAGGTGGCGAGGGGTTCCCGAAAGGGAGCTCTGGGGCCGGGGGATTGGGGAGGGAATACGGGAGTAGCTCCCCTGACTCCCCTCCTCACGGTCCGACAGGTAGACATCCCGCAGGGGTTTTAGTCGGTAAGAGTCCGACATAACCCCCCCCAAGGGGTGGGGGTATCCATGATGGATTTCCCCTGCGTGACCAAAAAAAAAGTACTAGAGGCATGTACGATTTAACTTGGAATGACATGTATCAATATGTGCTCTTTACCAGAGGTGGACCTTATTGGCAATATACCAGGATACCATTTTCTAAGTTTGTGTTTGCAAGTAAAGGCAGAATACAAGACAAACAGAACCCAATTAAGTTAGATGAAATTAGGAACTTTGGCATTACATTGGCAGATGATGTTTCTTGCCACGTTAAATTGGAAATTGATTATATAGGCTTGGAATGTGATGTGTACAATGTTGAAGAACCTGCTTATGAAGGATATGATCAAACAGGAATTAGATTTTAGAATTATACGATATGTATGATAAGGATAATATGGAACTGTTGTCATTACTTCTTGTGTAATATAGCAACATAAGAAAAAACTTACATTAACATGTAAATAATAAATTTATGTCTCAAGTTAAAGAAAACTCCAATGTATAGTAATACACGCAGGTGTTATAAGTAAAATACTTGATGTGTCGATTCATTTACTTCCACTCTCGTATATATCGTTGACTTATATAAAACTTACGTTTTTAAACAAAAAGGTTAAGAAAAGGCGCCAAGTACAAGCGCAATACGTATTATGTTATTTTTAGAAGTATCAAACTCTAATTATTTTTTGATGTATTATATATGTACATAAGTTTTTACAAGTAAAATTTATATATATGTGTACATAAGTTTTACAAATAAAACTTATAACTACAACAAAACTCTGCAACACTATTCTACTTTATAAAAGAAGTGATACATTAGATCAGTAGAGCCAACTGAGAAACCTAACATATATATATGATTATTGTATACTTAATTTAATATGTTTAGAAATCTCAAATTCAAATTATTTTCTTTTTTAAGAAAAATGAGTACATAACATAAGTTTTTATAAATAAAACTTATCAAATTATTTTTCTGAGATATATATATGTACATAAAGTTTTAAAAGTAACAACTATATCGTGTTATAAAAAATTAACACGTTTGTTAATAGTGTCCAATATTTAAAAATACTATTTACTGGGTTGTCACGGTTATTATTTTAATTCTAACAATAACAGCAATGCAAGTAATGCGCGTTAACTTACTAACTTTATATTAAATTAAAAAAAAACAAAAAATTTAATCCAAACATACAAGAAATTGAGAAGAAAATTATGAAGGTTCACCAAAAATAAAAGACTTTTGGCGCGCCCGGTTAAAGGTAAAATGTTAAAGGCGCGCCAAGGGTTTTTTTATTTTTGATGAATCTTCATAACTTTTTTCTTAATTTCTTGTATGTTTGGATTAAATTTTTTGTTTTTTATTTAATATAAAGTTAGTAGGTTAACGCGCGTTACTTGCATTGCTGTTATTGTTAAAAATAAAAAAATAACCGTGACAATCCACTAAACAGTATTTTTAAATATTGGACAATATTAACAAACGTGTTAAATTTTTATAACACGATATAATTGTTACTTTTAAAACTTTATGTACATATATATAATATATCTTTAAAAAAATAATTTGATAAGTTTTATTTATAAAAACTTATGTTATGTACACATTTTTCTTAAAAAGGGAAATAATTTGAATTTGATATTTCTAAACATATTAAGGCGGCGTTCCGATATTCACTGCCAGTATTGAAAATATATACTTTATGTCACATATATTATAGATTTTCAGTACTGGCAGTGAATATCGGAACGCAGCCCAAGTTATGTATATAATAACCATATATATATGTTAAATTTCTCAGTTGGCGCTACTGTTCTACCAGGTGTGTCGGTAATTCCTTTCCGGTTTTTTCGCTAAAGAAAACACGTTATTTACAATGGATAGTTAAAATATATTTATTCAAAGTATTGGCCATTTGATTCTATACATTTTGCCCATCTCTCAGGCAATTTATGGATGCCATTCCAAAAGAACTGTTTCTCCTTTGAGCTAAACCATTCATCGAGCCATTTTTTAACTTCTTCGAAATCGGCGAAGTACTGCTGTGCAAGCGCGAGCCCCATCGATGCGAAAAGGTAGTCGGATGGAGCCAGTTCTGGAGAGTACGGCGGGTGCGATAAAACTTCCCATCCAAGAGATTTCAACACTTCTTTGACTGGTTTTGTTGTATGAGACGGCGCGTTGTCATGCTGCAAAATCACCTTATCATGTCTTTAAGCGTATTGTGGACGTTTTTCGATCAATGCACAGTTCAAATTGATCATTTGTTGTTGGTAGCGATCAGTATTAATTATTTCTCCAGGTTTCAACAGTTCATAATATACGACACCAACCTGGTCCCACCAGACACAGAGTATGGTCTTGCGATCAAAGCGATTTGACCTTACAGTCGATGGGCCGCCTTCGCCAGGTGATAACCAAGATTTTTTTCGCTTGGGATTTTCGAAATAAATCCATTTTTCATCACCCGTTACTATTCGATGCAGAAATGACTTCCTTTCATACCTTTGAAGCAGCATTTCACTGACGATTTTTCGATTTTCCAATTGCCTGTCATTCAATTCATGTGGCACCCATCTTCCCATCTTTTGGATCTTTCCCGTCGCTTGTAATCGTTCACAAATTGCTACTCGGCTCACATTCAATTTTTCTGCCAATTGTTTTTGAGTTTGTGTTGGGTCTACATCCAATAACACCTGCAATTCCACATCTTCAAACGTTTTCGGCCTACCAGGACGTTTTTTGTCTTGAACGTTGAAATCTCCACATTTGAATTGTCGAAACCACGTTTCACATGTTCTTATGGTTGGAGCATGCTCACCGTAAGTCTCTACCAGCAAACGATGACTTTCAGCGGCTTTTTTCTTTTGATTACACAAGAAAAGTAATGCGTGCCGCAAATGCATGTTTTCAGGCACAAAACTCGACATTTTCAAAAAATTATTAATCTATAACGCTGTTATTTTGGCGGAACGTAACTTGTGTAGTTTTGAGATTAATGTCAGTAGAATGAGAAAATGACATATGTATCAAATCATAACATTGCATACTCATGGCTAGTGACATCTGTTACAAAAACCGGAAAGTAATTACCGACATACCTGGTAATATATCACTTCTTTTATATAGTAGAATAGTATTGCAGAGTTTTATTATAGTTATAAGTTTTATTTGTAAAACTTATGTACACATATTTATAAGTTTTACTTGTATATTAATTACATTAACAGGTACATATAATAAATATATTAAATAAAATTTGTTATTTTATGATTAATTTTTTTTTTATTATTTAAATAATTGAAAACTAAGCATAACATAAGAACATTATTTATTTAATTTAAATTAGATAATTTCCTTAATGTTATGCTTAGTTTTCAAAGTACAGACTTGGATTCTGATTTCTCTTACCAGTCCTTAAAACTATTACTTATAATGCAATAGCAGCTTCCAGGACATGATTATGTAAGAATTATTCAATAACTTTTGCAATAAAAATACTGAGTCTTATTTTATTTCCAAAAATAACGTAAATATTAATATTATTAAGATGATGTTACAGATAATATAACTATAATAGCACATATTAGAAATATTATTATATCCTAGAAATTACATATTTATATAAAATCAGGTAGCAACGAAAAGGCATAATTCGGGACATAGTCCCATTTATACTATTTACAATTGTTAAATGCTATATCCTATAATCAAAATTATTAGTTCTTCTTTCTTGAACGTCTTTTGGTTAATGGGAAGCGATTTCAAATAATTATAATGTAATACATACAAAATAAATAAAAGGTCCTGAAAACTGCCAATAAATAAAATCCTGGAAACTGTCAATCTAGAAAAGGTCCTGGAAACTGCCAATTTATAAATTGGCCAAAGAAAGTAGAGCATATATAAAAAAAAGCAAGTACTATGTGGTTTACATTAATGCCCTGTGTAATATAAGATAATAAAATCAGGTAGTATAAAAATGTCCCGATAACTACCCCTGTACATACATATATATATATGTCCTTATGGTAATATACGAAGCGATTAATGTGTTGGAGTTAAATGTGGGGCTTGTAAAATATGTAAAATCGTTATGTAACAATTCTGGTAATTACTTTTAATTGGAGAGGAACGTGGATACGTTAGCAATATAATATGCCTCGTTTGCCCCTATTACTGGATTAGACTGGGTATGATATGGAGAGTCAGATGGTGATCCGAATGAGACGGGTGTTAGTGTATTTGGAGTACATGAATACAGGTTTTCAGATGTTGATCGTGAACCAGTCTGGCTGTCGGTATCTTTAGATGAGAGATGTTCTACCTCAGAAAACGAAACTTTCTCCCATCTGACTGAATTCTTATTTAATTCTATAGTAGCGTCAGAAGTTGATTTAATGGATATTAGCTCGAACAATTCTTTTAATTCTTCGCTGTCTAATTCTTTGACCAGTTCAGAAATGTTGGGTGATCTTAATTTTTTGGAATGTTCTTCAATCCACGCTCTAGTGCGTGCTAGTTTAATCAAATGACGCCTTCGGGCAACGACTCCGCTACGTTTTGGCATCTATATCGACGTTAATTCCAATCTTGGTCAGTATTTCTGACGTAAAGTGCTTAGTGCTTATTAATTTATTCACTGTAAATAGAGGAAAAACATACACAACGGCCTCTTCTCGCCGTAAGTAGTTGAAGGATGAAGGAGCTCTACTACGGCGGAGCTTCCTGCCAGTCAATGGGATGAATGGAGCTCACTTGGTGGAGTTGCCAGAGCGATTATTAATGTTAGAATTAGTCCTGGAGCGTCAACCTATATGCAAGGGGGCCTTACTTGGAGCTCATCTGAGCATGGAGCTACCAATATGAGGCTCCTCAAAGCAGGGCGCTACCAGATCTAATGTTGAGGATGTAGATGCTACTGGTTAAAGGAAACCTGGGGCTCAATCACGGAGAGCTACCAGCGTATGGAGGAGGCAGGGTAATCAGGCCATCGTAGGATAATTTGATTGAAATGACTTTTATTAAGATTCGTAGCTGGTAGAGTGGCATGAAGGATAGTTATTATAAATAACCTATATTCTTCCAATAATAATTCCAGACTATTCACTATTATCTCAGCCACTTTACCCCAGGGCTTGCCATTATAGTATCGGTTTCTAACGCTACGGAATACCTTTTACTTGAAAGCGTATATTATTACTTACAAGTGACAACGTTATGTCAGGTAATGTGATCAGGTCAGGTCAGGTCAGGTAATTGAGACTATGTGAAGGATAAAGCACACACTATCTGCCTAGTCCTGAGTTTCTAAGGTGCCACGACCTATAGCTTTCGAAATCCGACTGACTCTCTGGCCTCTCTGTGCTCAACTCGTCAGATCGGGGAGGTGGGTGTGGAGGGGGAAGGCCCTGGTAGGGATATCTGCTGATAGGAGGATAGCAGAGAGGGAGGCAGACGTTTGGAGATGATTTCATGTGTGTGTTATTATACTACTTCCGTCGTTATCTTTGTCCTTCACGTATTCCCTTACATATATATTTCAACGCAGCGCATTCTTACAAATATCGATTAAGTGTTCTTGGAATAATAGATTAGATAACGCTTGTCGGAAGTGTTGGATGTTATGTTGTTGCGTTTATTTATTGATGGTTTGCATTTTACTTTTGGTTGATTTAGCGCTAGATTTTGCTATTTCTGGTTCTAGAATGGAAGGGATGGAGATGAGTTTCCTTTCTGAGTTAGAGCCAACTGCGTATTACTTTCGGGATAACCCTTGTGACGTTTTTGCCTTTTTTCTCTGTGTTCTATTCGTTTTTTCGGGAAAGTAAGTGTCATGTCTAAGTACGCTTCGTCGTCGCGCATCACACGCCGTCGAGATAACCCATGATTAGTAATGCAATTTTTAGGCAGACGAAAAATGTTTGATGATTTTTGTTAGCGGGAGGGGTCATTATTATCTCAAAGCGTTAGTGCGTCAAAGGCGAATACAGCGATATGTATTATGTTGTGTCTCTGGCTTGTAATAAATTTATTATAATTTTGCAATTAATTATTATCGGCTGGTGAATAATTTCTTTTACGTTTGATTTGCTCGTTGAGTGATACAGAATGTTATGTATGTAGCGTGATTTTCCGGTCTCTATTGGTTAAGCCGTTATTTATTTGTTAATTAGTGTATGTGTAATTTCGAACTGTTGATGAAATGTTAGGAGATTTTGTGTTCTGGAACAAATGTTCTATAATATTAGAAGAACTTTGTGGCCTTGTTATAACGAGCATTTGTGATTAATTATAATTATTATAAACAATGACATTAAATTTTAAACAACAATTGAAATGTTAGGTTCTCCCTTTAGTGACTATATTCATGTATCTTTATGGTATGTGGTTCCGCGGCGATTTGATTGCTGTATGTCTGATTATTTAAATAAACAAATTAAATGAAGGTAGAAAATCGAAGTTTGACCTCAGAGGTACCATGTCGAGGTTGTCCGTGACAGATTTAGCTATAGTGAAATTTCAAAATTATTTTGCAAAATTAATTTGTTTATTCATAATTTAGTCGTTTTCATGCAGCAGGGGTGGTCTTAAAATAGTTGCTGAAGGTACGGGTGTTGAAAAATTATTATTTCTTAGTTTTGATTAATTTTGCAATTGCAGCGACCGTAATAATTTATTCGTGCAGTGGGATTCTTTGTTAACGCGTGGATGGTTAATATTACTGCTTTTTCGGGTTGTTCTGTGTTTGGATATTACTTATTGAATTTTGTCCAAATAGCCTTTTGTCCATTCCTAGGTGCTAGTTCCATGCGGGGATATTTGCTCGGTGTTAGCGTGTATAGGTGGTAGTGGTTATCTGAGGGAAAGTGTTTAGTTATTTCGCAGTTGGTTACTTGGCGGTCTCCATTTTGTGTACTCACTAGTCAGCTGTCAGTCGCGAGTAGTCAGTCGAGCGTGTAAGAGAGAAAGAGGCAAGAATATGTATCCTTTCCGTCAACGATTCCCTCGGCGAAGGTATTTTCGACCGGTGCCGGCAGTAATTGTGAGTATATATCAAGGTTTTGCATGCATGTATGTAGGCTCAATTAGATGCACATTAGGATATTTGGTTATACTACTAAGGTGTGTTAACACAGGGCTTCTGCAACGGGGATGTGACTCTGAAAACTGAAATTCAGATATCGGGTCTGCTATCCATCCGTGAAATGACGGAGGTGCGCTGGAAGAGGAGATGGAGGAGGAGAGAGACGGCCGACTTTTGGCTATACGGGGGTCTAGATATGAGCCCTGACCCGGACGCCTACGATCTAAAATATTTGTTCAGATGAGTAATAGATGTAAAAGCTCATACTAAATTTTGATTAAAAACATTTAATTGACTATTGTTTCGTTCGTTGCAGGGAGCGAGTGGAATGCCGAGACCGACGCGTATAGGTGATGTGTTAATATCATAATGCCTGTATAGTGATGTTTTATAGAATATAATTATTTTCGATTAATTTGGCATTACCATTTATTATACCCCCCCCTCTTTCCTCGAGAGGCTTTAATACACTGTCCCTATGATATATTTAAGGCATAAAAATCTCCTTTTTATTTTTAATTTTTATTTTCCCTCTAGGGTTATTCGATAAAATTTGAAAAGCAAACTCTTAGTAAGAAAGAGGTGGGTAAAAAGGTATTAGTTGTTAACGGTGAGGTGGTATGAATAACGGTTTCTGCTAGGATTGATCATGATATGGGAATGCGCGGTTTATCTTATCGAGGAGATAGTGGGAAGGGGGTGGAGTAGTCCGTGGCTTGCGTTGCACAGTGGAAGTTGACTTTTGTCTACTCGTTTAAGTTGGTGGCAAGAATTCTCTAATTACTGTTATTGATAGCTCCTTTTAATGGGAGGATTATTTATTAGTATATAACTATTGTGTTGGCGATCATGTGGAAAAGTGATTGAAGTATTGGTAATAACATGAAGGACAGGGTAGCAATGAGTGATACGTCGGTATAGCGGTTATAGTTCATGAACCCTTTTGTACGTGAACAATAATTTTCTAAATTATTATTTTTCAGCAACAATTTTAGTCAAGTCGGTATGGAGGGGCGCGAGTGGGTACGTTCGGCGGCCGCGAGACGACGGTGGCGCGATGTACTGCTCTAGGGCATATGAACGAGTTTGTTTCGCCATTTTGTTGCACAGGTGAGTGTAAAATTTTTAAATTTTAGTGTATCGCGGTTATTAATCATTATTTTATCCTCGTTTGCTTTTCGGCGGCAGGTTTAAACATAGGTCTACGAAATATAACTAGGCTAGTAATATACTATGATTCGATACTATTAAAAGGAAAATTGTATTATAACAATAGCTTATTAAATAGGGTGGTAAGTTAGTCGTTAGATTGGGTCTCTATACTTAACAGCTTAGCGCATATACTTAGCACTATATATATACAGCTATACTTAGCGCAGTTATATGTATATATATATATATATAATTAGTCTATTTGTTAAATATATTGAAAATGAGATTATAACTTGTATATGATTCATCATTGTCTTCCCGGCCTTTCTGCAATCGTTTTACATTTTGTAAGGTTGTCAACAAGTATTTTTAAAGTAATGAATTATTAAGTCAGATATATATATATATATTATAGATGAACCGTATTATTTCGTATAGTAGGATACAATATACTGGTTATATATAATTATAAGGATATATAAGGAGAGATATCACGCAAGATATTATATAAGAATAAGGGTTATATAGGGTGTTGAATAAGTGAGTATAGTGCAAATTCAGAAGTATAACATATGTACGTATACTATGTGCGCATGGGTGCGTTGTTAGAGAGAAGGGTACTAAAAATATAATTGTTACAGGTTCCGACGAATATAGAAGGCGCTTGGGACGCGGGATACAGATAGTTCGTACAGACAGACCTTGTTGGCGCCTAGCCGGAGATGGCGACTTTAAAGGTACGTACATGCTGACTTCGTTTCGTTTCTCGATTCAGTTGTCCGTTAAGTGGAAATCTTTGTGGCAATCAAATTTTGAAAAATTCTTCCAGCCTCGGAATAGCGGGACGTTACACTAGTGAATATTCAATATTAAGAAACTACAGAAACCGGTTTTAAATTATACTTGTTATATGGCGTCTATGGGTGATACATTAGCTTTATGACTGTTGCCTATGATGTTTCCTCAGTGCTAATAATAATTTTGAAATTATTTTATAGTGACAAATTTGAATAAGAATCAGATGAGCGCGAGTGAATTCACCCGGCGGCCGCGGCGCGATGGCGACACCACGTACTTTAAGGCTGCCCCGGCGTTCCGGGTTAGGCTTAACGTTATGCTTGTCCCGCCATTTTGTTGTACAGGTGAATATAAAATCTTAAAGTTTTGATCTGTCGCGGTTATTTTTGACATAATTTCCTTGTATTATGCATTCTACTCACGAGCTTAAGAATAAGAATATAAAATATAATTAGGGCTAATATACAATAACAATATAAGTTAAGTGATATGTGTAAGTGCACTATGGTTAACGATATTGTATGATTTAATTAATAAGAAAAGTGCATTATATTATGCATTATATGAGGATTTATGCATTATAAAGGGTGTTAAATAAGAAATTGTGACATAATATATTATACAATATAATATATTTTTCAGAATTCCATAACTTATAAGCTGATCAATAAAATGGACTTTCAGCTAGTGTTTTGAAAATTCTCAAAGTAATTACCAGAATATGTTATAAAAATTTAATATTCTATTTAGAAAATTCTGCTGACCTAGGCCTGGCGTTGGTTGCATTTTCTGCAAAAAGGGATATTTTTTTTATATGACTTCTTTTATTTATATGTATTCTTATTTACCAAGTAATTTTTATTACAACAAGTTTTCATACTTCTTCGAATTTGACAGATACATGTATATATATACTACATGGGCTGAAAAGTCTTTGGCCTGACATATAGATGGCGCCACAAATTAAAAATCCTTATATTTCCTATAGAGTACCAACCTTAACTTAGATGCTGTAAAAATTTCATGATATTTCGTTGACTCGTGTACAAGTTATAGCTTTCGAAGTGACGTTACCTCTGAATTTATCTTTACTATGGAAAAAAGTGAATTTCGTGTTTTGATTAAACATTGCTTCCTGATGGAAAAAAACACTGTTGAAGCAAAGGCATGGCTTGATAAATGTTACGGCACATCTGCCCCACCGAATTCAACCATCAAATATTGGTTTGCTGAGTTTCGTCGTAACCGTACGAGCACAAATGATGCACCACGTTCAGGAAGGCCAAATGAGGCAGTTACTCCAGAAAACATCCAGAAAATCAGTGAAATCGTGTTGAATGACCGCAAAATGAAATTGAGTGAGCTAGCTAAGCTAACATCATAGGCATCTCAAAGGAACGCGTTGGTCATATCATTTATGAATATTTACACATGCAAAAGCTTTGCGCGCGTTGGGTGCCGCGTTTTTTGACAATTGAGCAAAAAGCGGAACGTGTTCGACTTTCAAAGCAAAATCTGGCCCTGTTTAACCGCAATAAGAAGGAGTTTTTGCATCGATTTGTCACAATGGATGAAACATGGATCCATCACTACACACCGGAATCCAATCGGCAGTCAGCGGAGTGGTTATTGCCTGGTGAAAGCCGTCCGAAGCGCCCGAAGACACAACAATCAGCCGGCAAGGTTTTGGCCAGTATTTTTGGGATGCGCATAACATAATATTCATTGATTATCTTGAACATGGTAAAACTATCAATAAAGAATATTACTGTACATTACTGGATCGATTGGACGACGAGGTCAAGGTCAAACGGCCACATTTGGCAAAGAAAAAAATTTTGTTTCACCAAGACAATGCTCCAGCTCACTCGGCTCGCGATACGACCGATAAATTAAAGAAATTGCGCTATGAATTGGTCCCGCATCCCCCGTATTCTCCAGACCTGGCCCCCAGCGACTATTTCCTTTTTCCCCGACTGAAGCAGTGGCTTGCTGGTAAAAGATTTTACTCGAATGAGGAGGTCAAGTTGGAAACAAATGCCTATTTTGAGGGACTTGACACCGAGCACTATAAGACCGGCATCGAAATGTTAGCGGACCGTTACACTAAGTGCATTAATCTAAATGGAGATTATGTTGAGGAATAAAACACTTTTTTCATTAAAAAATCGTTTTTTCATTGTTAAGCCAAAGACTTCAGCCCATGTATTACGTCACTTCAAATCAATCACTCTGTACATGTATATGAATACGCAGATATATATATGTGTGTATACGTATAAGTGTGAGTTAGTGAATAAGCGACTAAGAGTGTGAACGTATTATATATAATATAGGTCTGTGAATACCTTGATTTATAACAAAATATAATTGTTTCAGATATAACATGTAAAGTGGTCACACGAGATGCCCGATGTTGGTAAAGTGTCGCATGCTTACGACAAATTATTGTTGTCGGCTTCCAATTTTTCTTGACTATAGCTAATATTAATTCCTCTTGTTAAATTTCGAAAATTTCCTTTTGTAAGGCGCGAGTCGAGGAACGTTGCACTGCTTATAATTACCCTTTTTTGAGACGTATGCAAGCCTTTGGTAGTGGAAGACCGAATGAACAAATAATTTTTTAATATAAGTGGAAGACTCGGGCCGTGATACTGTACGAACAATTTCGAGTGAGTAAAGTGTCTAAGAGTGAACAAAAGAGTAAGTTTTATGCTAAGTATGGCGTCTATGCGTAGCTAGAGTCAGAACAAGTTAGTTTCAGGCTGAGTAAAGTATTTGAGTGTCTTTTGAACCTGAACAAATGACTTTCGTTATTTCTCAAGTAAAAATTACCAAATTTTGTTAATGGACGTTTCGAATGATTCTTTAATTTTAGCAAGTAATTAATAATTATCAATTGACTCTAGTTTCCTGCCTATTAAATAATTCTCAACTTTGACTATTGCAGGTACTTACAAGGGGAGGACGCATCGACCGGGAAACGGTTTGGAACGAAACTTACGGAGTTAATAGTACTTGACTACTAATAACTCATGGTAATAGCATACCATAATAACTCATGGTAATGGCAATACCTCTTCGTTTTCGAGAAAAAACGGTCTAAAGAAAAGAGTCAACAAAGTGTACGAGTTAGTAAGAAGGATATTCAACGAAGCGGCGTAGCGCAGCAGCGAATGTAACGGACTACCGAGGTGACGGCTGAGGTTCGATCCCTGCTGCATGGTTCTTTTTTATTCTGTAAGCATAAAAATGGAATAGAAAACATTAATAAATAATAAAACTGCGTTTCTTAAATATATTAGTGTTTGTTAAATATATTATTAATGATTTAAATTGCAAAAAGACCGTAAATCTTATCTATAAAATATAGTGTATTAAAAAATTTTTATATAATAATTGCAATGGAAATAGGAATAAAAATATTGTTATGAAATATATAGGAATGCTACTAACCCTTTGCGGTCGATGCCGCCACAGTGGCGGCATTCGTAAGTCGTCGTAGAAGTCGATGCTGCCAGGCTGGCATTCATGATCGCCTGGCGTGCGGCACGGCAAATGAGGCTAGCGATAATGAAAGAAAACTATCCTCCCGATGCTAGATTCAAATGTTTAGATCAACTTACAGATATCCATGTTTATCGGTCTCTTCGAAATCAGCCGATCGCAAAGAGTAAAACTAGTATGAGATAATTTTTCGTAATCTTATATCGTATATACGAGGGCGGTCCGATAAGTACTTAGCCTCACCGCCCGATGGCGCCAGTATCGCAAGAGAAATTTACTATCGTATAGTACATTCTCGTAGACGGCTACTGTCGAAATTTCAGCCAAATCGGACTCGTAGTTTTGTTTTGACTGCGTGTGGAAGCGGGCGTGTCCGCGGATTTTAGAAAAATGGAAAAAGAGCAATATCGGTCGGTGATTCGATTCTTGTTTCTGGAAGGGAAATCGCGCAGCGAAATCAAAGAGCGCTTGGATGCTGTGTACGGTGACTCTTCTTCTTTGATGGCGACCGTCAAAAATTGGTTTAACGAGTTTCAACGTGGTCGCACGTCGGTTTTTGATGAGCCACGCCCAGGTGCCCCGAAAACGGCTACCACGGAGGATAACATGACAAAAATCCACGATCTCGTATCGGCAGACCGCCGATTGAAGGTGCGCGAGATAGCTGAGATAGTAGGCATCTCAAAAGACCGCGTGGGTCATATCCTGCATGAAATTTTGGGCATGAGAAAGCTGTCGGCGCGATGGGTGCCGCGTTTGCTCACTCCGGACAACAAGTGCAACCGTGAGACCACTTCAGAGCAGTGTTTGACGCTGTTTAAGCGCAATCCGAAAGAGTTTCTGCGTCGTTTCATGACCGTCGACGAAACATGGATCCACTGGTACACACCAGAGACCAAGGAACAGTCGAAACAGTGGACTTCACCCGGCGAACGTGCTCCGAAGAAGGCGAAGACTGTCCTATCGGCCGGAAAGGTGATGGCCACCGTTTTCTGGGATTCACAAGGTGTGATCTACATCGACTACCTGGAGAAGGGCAAAACGGTCACAGGGCTGTACTATGCCGAATTATTGGGCCGATTCGACGCCGAATTGCAGAAAAACGGCCTCATTTGGCGAAGAAAAAAGTGCTCTTCCACCATGACAACGCACCGGCTCACACCTCCGCCCTCGCCACAGTCAAATTGGTCGAATTGGGCTACGAACTGCTGCCCCATCCACCGTATTTTCCAGATTTGGCCCCGTGCGACTTCTTTTTGTTTCCAAACTTGAAAAAGTCACTCGCCGGGCAGAAATTTGAGTCGAATGAGGAAGTCATCGCCGCCACGGAGGCCTACTTTGCAGACCTCGAGAAAACGTATTTTTCAGACGGGTTAAAGAAGTTGGCGCATCGCTGGGTCAAGTGTATCGAGCTAAAAGGAGACTATGTTGAGAAATAAATCGCCACTTTTCCAAAATTTTCGTTTTTCTTTTGTAGGCTAAGTACTTATCGGACCACCCTCGTATAAAATATTTATTTCTGTTACAATTCTCTATGTTGTATTGGAGTCGTGTTGTGTTGAAGTTATGTTGTGTCTTTACCTCTTCTGGCAATCCCCCTCCAAAAACTTCCTGTGTCGTTCTAAACGATCGTTAAGAATGACGAAATGATTCGAGTATCGGAACAGTCATCAGTAAAGCAAGCAGCATTGTGCGTTTATTAGTGATACAGAGCAATTCGGTGATCATATTTAAATTACATATATCATAACAATGTCAGAGAATCCTTCAACAAGCAAAATAGTTGGTGTAGAATTGCTAGAAGAAAGATCTTTTGAAAATGAAGATTTTAAAGGTGAATTCACTAATGCTCTCGTATATGCGAATTCTATTTACGAGAATAATGAATTATTATCGAAAAATCCTCCAGCGAAAATATATATATTTTTACTCCTATTTCCATTGCAATTATTATATAAAAATTTTCTCATACACTATATATTTTATAGATAAGATTTAGGATTTTTTTTTGCAATTTAAATCATTAATAGTATATTTAACAAACACTAATATATTTAAGAAACGCAGTTTTATTATTTATTAATGTTTTCTATTCCATTTTTATGCTTACAGAATAAAAAAGAACCATGCAGCAGGGATCGAACCTCAGCCGTCACCTCGGTAGTCCGTTACATTCGCTGCTGCGCTACGCCACTTCGTTGAATATCCTTCTTACTAACTCGTACACTTTGTTGACTCTTTTCTTTAGACCGTTTTTTCTCGAAAACGAAGAGGTATTGCGTCGTATGCTGTTACCATGAGTTATTAGTAGTCAAGTACTATTAACTCCGTAAGTTTCGTTCCAAACCGTTTCCCGGTCGATGCGTTCTCCTCTTGTTAAACTAACAATTCTCTAAGTACGCAGGTGTTAAAAATTAATTATTTAAGCTTTTCCTAGTTTTCGCATGCTGTACGTATTAGTGGGGGCTTGGGGGGGGGGTTTGCCAGTTTCAGGTTTGACATTTTTTTGTTACTAAAACTATTTGTTCTTAAATATGTCTCTTAATTGTTAACACTTAATGAATTTTCAGTATAGCTATTAGGTGGATGCTTTTTATACTTTTAGTAGAAATTTGAATCGTAGTTCTTGGTTTTATGGTTACTGAGATATATCGAATTTACTCTGATTGGTAAAAATTTTGAGTGGCTATAACTTTTAAACTATTGATTTTACAAGACTTCCGTCAATACAAAATTTGTAGCATTTTAAAAGGCCTTTCGATTGCATTAATTTATTTGGTCAAATTGTTATAGTCTTAAAAGATATACGCTTTCATTCTTAATTTCGACCGTAAATAAACATTTTGGATGATAAAAATTAATCATGTTTCTTGTTAGCTTTCGGGTTTTAAGGTAAAAAAAATTATAATCGAAGAAAGCACGTCGTGGGACGTTACATGATCTTGCTAACCTTTGGGGAGCGCCTCACGGGTGCCACCCGCCTCTTTCCTTACCTGACTGAGGAGCGCCTCACGGATGCCACTCGGCTCTCTCTATCCCAACCCTCCTATCCAAATCATAAGACAACCTCTTATCCAGCAAGAATAGAATTTAGCAAGTAAAATCAGGCATCTACACCGTGCATAGTGTCCTTCATAATTAGGGGCGCAGTTAACGGCCACCACCCTACTCTTTCATCCAAAACCATTGTCCCAACACAACCTAACCTTACTATAGCAACGGTGAGAAGAGCATAATATCAAGTTATTTAACAATCAAACCCTGGCATCAGACCTTTTAGTCAATTAATTCATTCCTGAAATCTCCATGTTCTAGACACGTAACCAAAACCGTTTTGATCATCATATTGTTTTTCTTTTTCCTTTCTCAATGCGCGATCACAATATTATTTAAGAAATGAAATCTATAGATGCCAAATAAACATCGCGGCGGCCAAAGACAAAAGGCCATACTGCAAAGAAAAGAGGCCTGCAAGAGAGCGGCGCTGTTATGACAGCATATGGACCCCACTAAACCGAGGATCATACATGACGTCACGGGACGCGAACTGATTCCCTCATCATATGTCAAATTCCTATTGCGAAACCGTCTCATTAGTACTTTTAAACTCTCTCCACATCCCTTACACTCTACCCCGTTTTATATCAGAGTCAACACCATCACTAACACCTTCTACAACACGCACACGTAAAATCCGATCCAATTATAGACACACTACTACTGAAACACTCGATATAGAAGTCATTGACTTAACGCAAGACGACGAGTTCAATAACAAAAGGGCAACTTATATTTACCAGTTAGAGTCTTACTCCACTACTGAACTCCCTCGTACACTACCATATTATTTGTATTACACTAATAAATCAGCCTAAATATATATTAAAAATATTTATTTCTAAAAACCTTTTGTAACCTTTTACCTCTCACCTATTTTGTAAGAATAAATTCATAATACTTCTTTCTCTCATCTGATTACTTTCTTCCTCACCTCGCCTTAGATTAGTTCCATAGAACAATTATTATCATTATACTACCTACAATCACCATACTTCCCTCTTTCACCATCTGTCCGGAAAGGCTCTCGGCATTCCTGGTAGTGCCGGTGTAAGCAGGTAGACCATAATAAATAGAGAGTAGGCGGATCGCGATCCTTAGGAAGACGCGGGACGTTACACTCCACGCCGTCGGTCACGCCGCAGTACGTTCTGCAGTCCACGTATTCGTTCGTCGACGCGACGAACGAGCCATGTGTCAGACACTCTGTTCGTCGTAAAAATTGGTCTCTCTCGGTTGAACCGTCGCCGTCAACGACGTCCTCGCCGTCGCGGTCATTCGCGTCGACGGAGCCTCGTCGCCGACGCAGTTTGGCGCCGACGAAGCGTAGTCGCGGCAACAAATCGATATCGACGCCCATGCGACGCCGCAATCGTCGAGCTCGATCCAATTGGGCGGATTGATCGCGCCGATCGGACTCGTCCGTTGCGTGGTCAACGCTCCCGTCCTCCTCGTACCAATCTGCGAGATCTCGCTCGATCGCGTCGATGCGCGGACGATGAAACATCTCGAAGTACAACCATCGCACGATACAGTACAACGCTGTGAAGCAAATCACCGCCAAAATCAATCGGAGGATCGAAACATCAACGTCTCTCTTCATTCGTCCTTGTCGCCGACGCGCGCACGGTTCACGTCGTGCGAACTGTGCGCTATTCGGGGTATACGGAGCGTGATTGCGAACAACCCTGTACAAAACCGTGAAACGTGCCGTACGAATAAGTGAGTGGAAACTTTAGATTGGAGTAGCAGGTGGTACAGTAAACGGTGGCTCCGTTGTAGTTGGTGTGTGCGACTGTAGTCATACACTGGCTTGTATATATTCCCGAGAACAAGGTTAATAAAGGATGTACCTTTTGTTTAAAGGTTTTGCATATTCACATTATGATTCTGTTAGGGTTTGTGAGTTGGTGTTAGTCGTGAAATGGTTTAATAGGTACGTCGTGAATGTTGGAGAACTATGGGGTCTTCAAAATCGTCGAGGGTTTTACCACGTTGTCGCAGTAATTCCAGCAAGTGATTGTAAGTTTTTGTGCAATAATAGCAGTTTAAGATTGGCTGTATCTCTGTTATGGGGGCGAAGCACATGTGACATTTTGTAATGTCCCGCGCCTTCTCAAGGATCGCGTTCCGCCTGCTCTCTATTTATTATGGTCTACCTGCTTACACCGGCACTACCAGGGATGCCGAGAGCCTTTCCGGACGGATGGTGAAAGAGGGAAGTATGGTGATTGTAGGTAGTATAATGATAATAATTGTTCTATGGAACTAATCTAAGGCGAGGTGAGGAAGAAAGTAATCAGATGAGAGAAAGAAGTATTATGAATTTATTCTTACAAAATAGGTGAGAGGTGAAAGGTTACAAAAGGTTTTCAGAAATAAATATTTTTAATATATATTTAGGCTGATTTACTGGTGTAATACAGATAATGTGGTAGTCTACGAAGGGGTTCAGTAATGGAGTAAGACCCTAACTGGTAAATATAAGTTGCCCTTTTGTTATTGAACTCGTCGCCTTGTGTTAAAACAATGACTTCTATATGGAGTGTTTCAGTAGTGGTGGGTCTGTAATTGGACCGACTTTTACATGTGCGTGTTGTAGGAGGTTTTAGTGATGGTGTTGACTCTGGTATAAAACGTTTCGGGGTAGAGTGTAAGGGATGTGGAGAGAATTTAAAAGTACTAATGAGACGGTTTTGCAATAAGAATTTGACGTATGATGAGGGAATCAGTTCGCGTCCCGTGACGTCGTGTATGACCCTAGGTTTAGTGAGGTCCATATGTAGGGATAATATGGCAGCTCGGCGGGAGGCCTCCTTTCGCATCTGCCGTGCCTTTTGCTTAGCGCCCCCGCGGTGTTTCGTTGGCATCTAACGGATTGAGTTTAGAGAATATCATTTTTGTCGAATAGGTTAGAATCATAATTGATAAAGTTAATTATTGAACGAATAGGACACTTATGACTTAGCTATCCGTTGCCAGTGTACTATAAAAGTA
Source organism: Harpegnathos saltator (assembly GCF_003227715.2). Classification (NCBI taxonomy): domain Eukaryota; kingdom Metazoa; phylum Arthropoda; class Insecta; order Hymenoptera; family Formicidae; genus Harpegnathos; species Harpegnathos saltator. The sequence goes on from NW_020229943.1 coordinate 362,118, forward strand.
CTAATAATTAATGCTTACTACCAATGCTTCGGCAAGGTTAGGTTATATGGGTTGTAGGCGAAGAATAATTGAGGCTGGTGGCGGCTGTCAGCTGCGCCCCTCAGATTGAAGGATGCTAAGCACTGTACAGGTTATTAATTCGCATGTGAAATTTTCCGATCTTGTTGGAAAAAAGGGGTGGTCTTATGAGTTGGATGGGATGGATAGGATGCTTGAGCCGAGTTGCACCTGTGAGGCGCTCCTCAGTCTGGACAAGGATAGAGGCGGGTAGCACCAGTAAGGCGCTTCCCTAAAGGTGGGCAAGATCTATGCTTAATAATATAAAATTCAGATTTAATGGTTAATGAACTATAACTCCCTCTGGCAAAAGATGTTAAGGCACCAACCGATTTAAGTAATTGAATAAAAAGGATAAAGATTTATGAATGCTAAATATCTTCCTTTCAAGAAAATGCTCGAATAAAAGGAAAAAGGCTGCTGATAATACAAGGATGCGGCATAAAATTAAAATGCTTAGTAGAAAATACTGAAGAATTATATGCCGATGCAGTATTATTAATCTGAAACCTTAGTAACTTAATTATTTAATATAGAATAGTCTTTATGGCTGATTGTATTAACAGAGCATGGTATATTTTATATGTGCAAGTGCAGGTTACAGTTGAAACAGTGGGAATATTATATCAAGTACATAATTATACAAGAAATTGTAAAGGCATATAAATGTTTTATAACTAAGTAGCTGGTGAGACGTCTCTATAAGGCTTTGTTACGAGATAATTGTAATTCTTATTTTATTCAGTGTCTATTAACGAGGTGAAGGGCTAGGAGGTGGGAGTAGGCAGATTTTCGAAAGCAGAGTCTCCGGCGTTAGGAGTTCGCCTGGAGACGATGTCAGAGTGGTGGGATGCCACTGCTGACAAGGATTCTGACTATACTAATACGGCCCTGTGCTTGACACCGATGCCGTGCGCCCGCAAGGAGGAGTGGAGGAGGAATAATAAGTGTGTGAGCGTGGTTCACTGAGTTGACAGACACTGGGGTTTTGTAATCACAATTTAATTAAAAGAAAAAGGAAAATTGTCTCTCTCTATATATATATCCTAGCTTGTATAGCGTATACTTAAGGAAATCGGAACGAAATTCTAAGAGCTGTTTGACAAAACTAAAACCGTAAATAATACACTGTTCAAATTATAATGAATATTCACATATAAGGTAGTTATGAAACGACGTGAACGAAATTTTCAGTGTGACACTATTGTATCTATTAAATAATTCGACTTGGCATATAATGAAACGTCACTGGTTCATTCGCGTAACAATGTTCCTAAGACTTAAATCGCGATTGTATTTCACTTGCGCGAAACGCGGTGTATGTGAGTGTTGTGTACTAAAATATTAAATACTTACTGTTTATTTCAGCGGCTTAGACCTTTGCAGAGAAATCTCAAAACACAGGCTTTTTATTCAAGAATACTGTGGGGACCACTCTAGCCACGGCACAACTCGACCGGGGAGTCGACTTATCCACACAACTTTGAGTATTATAAAACACCGTGGACTTTCTGGCAAGTTTCCTAAGAAATCTTCCAGATTTGGAATAGCACAAAGCAAAGGCTCTGAAGGAGCTTAGGAAGAGGCTTTTATGCGAGACGACCGTTGTCCGTGGTTGCACGGTCGCTCAGAGACACTTTTCCTCTTTGCTTCAAATTAACAATGATGTCTTGGAGGCACTTCTAAGAGGCACGTCTGTACTGTATGAACTTCCGATGTCGACTCTACGGCGGGAGCTGCTGCCGGGGCCTCGTTCGGTCCGGACAATGGAACTCGAGAGTGGGGTAGGCTATATGGTAGGAGTAATGGGATTATATGAGAGGGATTTGGAGTAGGAGCGTTCAAGGTTTTTCATAGTGGGACTGAGTGGCGTGATGCTGACGAGGCGTCGAGACATCTCGACGCGTCGCCGGATGTGATAAGGAGTCGTGGTCAATAGGATGCCCTATGTTACCTGATATGGGCTCGGGTTACTCGGAGATTCCAGAGCACCCTCGGTGGCCCGGTTGCGTGCGTGCCTTAACTTTGAGACTTCCTATCGTCAGTCTGACTTATTAATTTATATGTGCGCGTAATTATTCATGCCTTATAATATTATAATAAAAATGGTTAGTATTATATATGTGTGGTTCTCCTAACTTATAGGTTATGTTAATGATTAACTTATAAGTAGTATAGCATTATAAAATTAATTAATTATTTATAATATTAATGTGGACAATATGCATTCATTTATGATAATAAAGGATAATTGTTAATAGTCAAAAGGATTTTGTTGCCAAAGTATTACAATGGATGCATACTGTTAACAATAATGGTATATGTAAGAATAGAAAATTAATACATTATTGGTGGAAGAAGGTTTCCCTTTTGCAGGGATCTTAATTATTGCAGCCGTTATATTAATATTAAGTGGTAAGGTTACTTTCTACCATAGGGCTCTCTACTTACGTGTGTCGGTAAGGTAGACTCTTTGGGTAGGTTTCGTTATTATTGGCGTCGTAATTAATTAACAATTGTTATAAACGGTTCCTATGTATAAATTACCGGCTTTTGGACCTTATAGAAGCTTATGATAATAGAAGATTCGATGAACAATTAATTTTTATTATTAGTGATGGGTTCGAGCCGTTGTACTGTATGAACGAATTTTAGAAGAGTGCAGTATTTAAGCGGAGCTCGAACGTAAACAGAAGGCTTAAATTAAATAAAGTATTCAAACGTAACCAAGGCTAAAATAGTGGGTTTCCGAGCTAAGTAAAGTATTTAAGTGACTTCTTAACTCGAATAAGTGAGTTTTATTAAATTTTAAATAAAAATTACCAAATATTGACGATGTACTATTTGAAGGATTCTCTGTCCGTGAACAAGAATTAAATGTCGTTTGGCATTATTTCCTTTCCTAATTAGTATTCTGAGGTTTTGACACTTGCTTGTGTTTCACTAAGATGTTCTCTAGGTATGTAGGTGTTAAAAATATTTTAATTTGACTTTTCTCAATTTTAACAAAATGTACGCATTACTGAAGTCTCAATAATTCCTGTGTATGAATTTTAGAATTTTCTGGAGTCTATTGGTAAGTAACATTATTATTTTTCTATTAATTATTAATGTTTTCAAAAGGTTAATATGGCTGTCGGATAGAGGCCATTTGATGCTATTATTAGCATTTTAGATTTTCCTTCTAGGCCTTATAGTCACTGAGTAAAACCAGCTTTTCTCTGATTGGTCGAGACCTTAAAACGGTTATAACTTTAAATTATTAACTTTACAGGAATCTTGTTAGAACACTATTTGTAGTAATTTTAAAGGGCTTTCATATGCACGGGTCAGTTCTCTAAAATTATTATTATTTTAAGAAATATTGACTTTTGTCTTTGATTTTGACAACAAGTAAATACTTTTGATAACTGGAGTTGATTATATTTCTTATTAGCTTTGTGGCTTTTAAGGCGAGAAAATAATATAGTGGAGAGTACGTCGCAGGACATTACAATATCATTGTAAAACACCAGTCCATTACATCTTTTCATGTATAATACACGCACACACAGCCCTTACAACCGTCTCGCACTAGAATACCTCTTTCTGAAAACCCTTTGTAACTTTTTACCTCTCATCTATTTTGTAAGAATAAATTCATAATACTTCTTTCTCTCATCTGATTACCTTCTTCTTCATGTAGCCTTAGATTAATCCCATAGAATAATTATTATCATTATACTACCTACCATCACAATACTTCCCTCTTTCAACATCTGTCCGGAAAGGCTCTCGGCATTCCTGGTAGTGCCAGTGTAAGCAGGTAGACCATAATAAATAGAGAGCAGGCGGATCGCGATCCTTAGGGAGACGCGGGACGTTACAAGTGTAGTATCTGAGTGTAGCTTGAACTCGAACAAAAGTTTAAATTAAGTTAAATAATGTATTTAAGAGTAGCTAGAACCAAAATAGCGAGGTTTCAGGCCGAGTAAAGTATTTGAGTGTTTTTAGAGCATGAACAATTAAGTTTTGTTATTTTTCGAGTAAAAATTACCAAATTTTAGGAATGGATTCTTTAAGTAGTACTCTATCGGTGGCCAAGAATTTGTTGCTATCATTTAGCTCTCCTTTCTTCTGTAGTTTGTATTTCAGATTTTTGACACTTGCTCATGCCTCACTAGGATGGCTTTAGATATGTGGGTATTAAAAATATTTTAATTCAATCTTTCCCTATTCGTATAAGATGTACGTGTTAATAGAGCTTCAAGAGACTTCGTGTGTGAATCTTAGATTTTTCTGGCATCCGTTAGTGAATAACACCGTTATTTTTCTCTTAATCGTTAAGTTTTTCCAAAATGCCAATATAGCTGTTGAATAGAGGCCATTTGATGCTATTATTAATATTTTAGATTTTCCTTCTAGGCCTTATAGTTACTGAATAAAACCAGCTTTTCTCTGATTGGTCGAGACTTTAAAACGGCTATAACTTTTAAATTATTGGTCCTACAAGATTTTTGTTAGGACCAAATTTGGAGCATTTTGAAAGAGCCTTAAATTGTACTTTTTTTGTGTTCACGCAAGGGAAATCCATCATGGATACCCCCGCCCCCTTGGAGAGGGGCGGGGGTTATGTCGGACTCTTACCAACTAAAACCCCTGCGGGATGTCTACCTGTCGGACCGTGAGGAGGGGGAGTTAGGGGAACTGCTCCCGCATTCCCTCCCGGCTCCAGGGCTCTAATCCAAGAGCCCCTCGCCTTCTTGTACCGCACCCCCCTCCCCCTCTCGGGGAATTAGTGGGAGAGGTGCAATCACCGGCGAATATCCCCGCCGGTTGGCCTTCTGGTGTCACCTTGGAGGAAGGGGACATCTACCTTTCCTCCTTACCACCCCTTCCTTAAGGGAGAAGGGAGGATTTTTGGAGAGGTGGGCCCGACCCCAACCGGGTTCCCCACCTCCCCTTTCCCCCCTTGTCCGATCATTCAGGGGAGCGGGAGGTGTCCTCCCCGCTCCCTTCTAAATGACGGAGCCTGGCCCGAGGTGGCCGAGGGAGGCGCCGACCCATGTAGGCCGGCGCTCTCTCCTCGTCCGTTGTCACCTCGGGCCCGCTTCCGACTCCCCCCCTTCTTCCCCGGGGGAGCGCCGGCCCCGCCGTCCTCTCCGACGGCGTTTGCCAGGCCGGCGCCTCCATTCAGCGGCCTCCTTCCGTGAGATTACCCCCCGCAGAAGGAGGCCGCCGCATCCCACGCTCTCTCGCTCCCGCACATGGCTCGCACCAGGTGCGGGAGCGAGAGCTCCCCGCCTTGGCAGTCCACCGCCCCGAGCAGGACCCGGCGCCTCCCATGCCGCGCAGGCGGCTAGGGTGTACAGCGCTGTGTCTTCTTGCTCGGGGCAGTGGTGGCACCGAGCGGTGAGCTCCTTCCTTATCCGGTGCAGGTATCTCCCGAAGCATCCGTGCCCGGTCAATACCTGCACCAGGTGGAAGGACATTCCACGCCCCCTCCTGTCTGTCATTTCCGACAGACAGGGGCGGACAGCCTCGACCGTTGCGAGATCGGACCTACGGGGGTCGGCTAACAAGCCTTCCCAACGCTCCCGGGTCCGGTCTCTGGTCTGGGTCATCAGGCCCTTCAGGCCCCTGTCCGTCTGCTCTCCCCCCTCGCGGAGCTCCTTCACTCGCCAGTAGAGGATCCTCCTCTTCTCGGCGAGGAGCTCCACAGGGGGGAGCCGGCCAGGGTGATCGCCGCCATGTATGACACTGTGCGGAACCCCCGAATCGCCCTGATCATTAGGGGCCTAAGGGCCTGCCTCAGCTGCCTCTTGGCCACCACAGAGGCCAGCAGCAGAAGGGCCCATATAGGCACCCCGTACAGGGCGATCGAGAGAACCGCACCGACATACTGGCGGCGAGCATGCCATCCTGGGCCCCCCTGGGCACGCATCAGCCTGGACACGGCCAGGCCGGTTTTGCGCACCCTGGTGGCCAGCAGCCTGAAGTGTGGGCCGAATGACCACCGGCTGTCCAACGTCAGGCTGAGATATTTCATCGTCGGCCTGACGCGGACGTGGACGCCATCGACTAGGACCCGGGTTTCCGGCGGCGCCCGACGTCGGCCGTGAAAAAACAGCCTGAGTCTTCTGGGGCGCCATCTTGAGACCCAGATCTCCGATGGTTCCCACAACCGATGCCACTGCCACCTCCGCGCGGAAGCGGGCCTCCTCCCAGTTCCCCCCTTCGGCCATCACTAACGTGTCGTCTGCGTAGCAGACGATGTGGCAGCCGTTGGTGAGCGGAGTGCGAAGAACCAGGACGAAGCCGATGTTCCATAGCATGGGGCCGAACACCGACCCCTGCGGGACACCGCGCTCCATAGTGCGCCAGCCTTGAACCCCGCCTTCTTTGGTGAAGGCGAGGTCTCTGTCCCCGAAGTAGGCGGACATTATCCGTCGGAGATAGGCGGGCACCTCGAAGTGCTCAAGAGCTCGTCCTATCTCCGGCCAGGGCAGGGTATTGAAGGCATTGGAAATGTCTAACGACACCGCCAGCAACACCCCGCCCCTTATCTCCTCGACCGCCCGGGTCAGATCCCGGACCCACTGGATTGCGTCCAGCGTGGTTCGTACGGTCCTGAACCCGTATTGGCGGTCGTGGAGGTCCAGCCCACTCGAGGACATGTGCTGGACGAGGCGGTCGGCAATGATGCGCTCCAGCATTTTGCCCGCCTCGTCCAGCAGGCATATCGGCCTGTAGGCTGACGCACTACCGGGCTCCTTGCCCTCCTTCGGGAGGAGGGCCAGTTTGGCCCTCCTCCACTCGGGGGGGAAGAACCCTTCCCTGAGGCATCCGGTCATGACCCTGCACGTGGCCGCGGACAGGTCCCCTTCGGCCAACGCAAGAGCCCAGGCGCGGCCCGGAATCGCGTCGGGGCCAGGGCTTTGCCCCTGCCCCCAAGCTTTCTCCGGGCTTTGGCGAGCTCCTCTGGAGTGACTTCCAGGCCCTCGTCCCAATCCCCCTTCCCCACCTCTGGGGAAGGGATCACTGGGGGGCCTCCTTCCGCCCTTGGAAAAAGGGCGTCCAGGAGCCCTTCGAGAGCCTGAGGGTCCAACGTTTCCGTTTGCCGGGGCGCCCAAGGACGAATCTTACCCATCGTCCTCTTGTATGGGCGCCCCCACGGATCGTCGTCCAGGGAGCTCACCAATTGCTCCCAGGCTTTCTGCTTGGCCTTCTTGATGGCTGCTTTGAGGACCACCCTGGTTGCAAGGTAGTCCTCTTTTGCCCTTGTGGCATCCCTGTCTCGTCGCTGGGCGCGCGTATACGCCCTCCTGGCATGGTCGGAGGCACTGCAGAGTACCGCGATGTCCTCCGACAATCAGTACGCCGCCCGGCACCGACGGGGGTGGGAACGGGGCATCGCGGCGTCGCATGCCGACGCCACTATCCCCGTTATCTCCCCGTCCCCTTCCAGAGGGTCGAGGTCCCACTCACCTGGCTCTATGTGCCAGGTGGCCACAAGGACAGCAGCCTGGAACCTGTGCACGTCCAGTCGACTGAGAGCCCATCTTTTGGGGAGAGGAAGATTCCTCTCCCCTGGGCGGCAAGCCGACACCTGCTTCGGTTTGGGGAGGCGGAAGGCCCAGACTATATATCTGTGGTCAGACAGCGTCTCGCCCTCCGCCTCCACCCTCCATTCCGAAATCATCCTTGCGGCCGAGAGGGAGGCCCAGGTCAAGTCAATGATCGATGACCCCCTCCCGGCCTTATGCAGGTGCCGGTGGACCCCTGTTTACCAACAGGAGGTCCAATCCCGCCGCTCAGTCGATGACCGCCTCACCCCTGGAATCCCGCTGCCGGGGACTGCAGCCCCACTCCTCAGAGTGGGCGTTGAAATCCCCGGCAATCACGACGGGTCGGGGATGGCACTTGCGTACCAGATCCCCGACCCTGTCCAGGATCCCCTTTATGCGGGCGGGGCGGCCGAGTCCGGCTTTGTTTCTGTGGTGGGGGAGATATACCCCCACCACAGTTATGGGGCCCCAGTCGACCGCCACGTACGAGGACCCCTTTTTCCTTAAAATACAGAGAGAGGTCCCCGCTGCAGGGTCAACCACCATGGCCACCGAGCCGTCCGGGCTGCCGAACCAGCATTCGCTGCTGATCGGCACCCAGTTCGGCTCGGTGGCCAACCCCAGCCGGGCGCCCGGTTCCCGGATCTTGTGCACCCACAGGTCCTGGGCCCGGGCGCCGCGGCCGAGGTTCACCTGTAGCACCCGGAGTGGCGTGAAGGCTAGGCCTTACACGTCTCCTCCGGGCTGTCTATTTTCACCCCCTCTTGGGAGACCTCTGACGGCTGGACCGCCTCGGTCTCCCCCGAGGGGGCTTCGGCTTTGGTAGCTACGACCTGCGCCTCATTGTGCACGGAGGGTGACTGCCTCACGGGTGTCCCTACCTGGACCTCTCCCTCCTCTGGGGGGTATGAGGGGGAGTCGTCTACTACTAAGAGGGGAGACGGTCGTGAATCACCCTCCGCATCCCCTTCCCCTAGGGTGGTTGGGGATGTGTCTTCGGACTGTACCCTCCTTACCTTCCTGGTGTAGTCTTCTTCCGAGGATCCACTAGTCCCTTCCTTCTCTCGCTCATCCCCCCTCCTCTTCCTCTGGGGCAGCGTCTCCACCTCCATCTGGATCGGCGTTGATGTCCTTTCAGGGATCCCCCAGGATGCCAGAGATGAGTCCTTCTCCTCTTGGTCCCCTCCCGGGGAGTTTCCCTCCTCCCTCGTTGCAGAGGAGGCCGGATTGACCTCCTCCAGCTGCTTGCTCCGGTCCTTCTTTTGGAGGGGGCTGGCGTCCCCCTCCTCCTTCCCCTCGATCACGGTAGGCATCTTTCGTTCTTCTGCGGATGGTCGCCACCTTGTCGTAGTGCAGAAGCTTGACGGCCACAATGATCCAAGTGGATGGACTCGACTTAGAATCTCAGGATTCCAAGTTCGAGGGTGAACCGAGGAGAGTGGCTACTAAGAGCGAACAATACATACTTCGATATGGACAGCTGCCTCTTGAAGCATTAAGGGACTGGAAGGCTGCTCTCGAGCGGCACGAAGGACCCTGCAACGTGGGCGTTTGGGCTCGTTAGCCTCGCCTTTGGGAGGCAACCAAACAGGGGAAGGACACCCATAAAAACCCGTGGCGATGAGGGCCCGTTAGCCTTTTCTCCAGGCACCCAACGAGGGGACGGAAAACCCATTGTGAAAACCCGGGTATCGGACTCGTTAGTCTGGGAGGTTTCCAGACAACCCGACTAGGGGAAGGTAAACCCACTGCAAAAACCCGGGCTAGTGGGCTCGTCAGCCTTGAGCAACTTATTCCGGAGATTGAAAACTTCGTTATCAAACCCGGGCGAGGGCTCGAGAGCTTGACTTTGTGGGTAAACAACCTATGTGAATGGGAGGAAGAACCCCAATACCAAACCCTGGCATCGGGCTCGTTAGTTTGGGAAGCTGCCAGACAATCCGACGAGGGGAAGGAAAACCCACTGTAAAAACCCGGGTTAGTAGGCTCGTTAGCCTTGCGCAACCTATTCCGGAGATTGGCAACTCCGTTATCAAACCCGGGCGAGGGCTCGAGGGCTTGACTTAGTGGGCAAGCAACCTATTATTAGGGGAGGAAGAACCCCAATACCAAACCCGGATGTGCAGCTCGTTAGCCTGAAGGCATCTGCACCGGAGAGAAAACTCCGCACAAACCGGGCGTTCGGGCTCGTGATTCTGGCGGTCCAGACATCCGAAACGGAGAGAAAACTCTGAACCAAACCGGGCGTTCAGGCTCGAGAGTCTGGCAGTCTTGACGTCTGAACTAGAAGGAAGGAAGAACCCTGACTAATAAACCCCGTGCGGCTCGTTAACTTCAGGGCATCAGCACCGGAGAGAAAACTCCGCACAAACCGAGCGTTCGGGTTCGTGAGTCTGGCGGTCCAGACATCCGAAACGGAGAGAAAACTCCGAACCAAACCGAGCGTACAGGCTCGGGAGTCTGGCAGTCTAGACGTCTGAACTAGAGGGAAGGAAGAACTCTGACTAATAAACTCGGGCGATCTGGCCCGTGAGTCTATTTTTCCAAGGCATCCAAACAAGGGGAAGGAATACCCAATGTAAAAACCGAGGGACGGAAAACCCACGAAAACCTTGGTATCGGACTCGTTAGTTTGGGAGGTTGCCAAACAACCCGACCAGGGGAAGGACACCCACTGTAAAAACCCAGGCTAGTGGGCTCGATAGCCTTATGCAACCTATTCCGGAGATTGGAAACTCCGATATCAAACCCGGGCGAGAGTTCGAGAGCTTGACTTCGTGGGCAAGCAATCTATTATTAGGAGAGAAAGAACCCCAATGCTAAATCCGGGTGATCGGGCTCGTTAGGCTGATGGTGCCAGCCAACCGAATTAGGGGAAGGAAACCCAATGTAAAAACCCGGGCGTGCGGGTTCGTCAGCCTTTGGGCAACTGCAACAGAGAGCAAATCTGACAATAACCGGATGTTCGGGCTCGTGAGCAGTCTAGGCAGCCGATACTAGGGGAGGAAGAACCCCGAATAATAAACCCGGGCGATTGGGCCTGTTAGTCTGTCGGACAGACACCAAACAAGTGGAAGGAAAACCCAAAGTAAAACCCGGGAGTTTGGGCTCGTTAGCAGCATGGCGACCAAACCGGAGAGGAAAACTCCGATTAAAACCGGTCGGGTGTTTGGACTCGTTAGTTCCGGGGCGGTGTTTAGGACTCGCCAAGCCTCGGGGCGACCAAACCGGAGAGGCAACTTCGTGAACAAACCGGTCGGGTGCTCGGACTCGTGAGACTGGTTTCCCAGCCCACCGAGGAGGAAGGAAGAACCTCAAAGAACAAACCCGGAGAAGCGGCCTCGTTAGTCTAGTGAGACAGCCGAGCATATGAAGTCCACAAGGCAGAGTTCATGCGGTCTATTCCTCTACATAAGCGCTGCCGAATGGCAACATCCGGTGGACAGCGTGGCGGACCCCGCGTGTCCCGGTTCTGTCGTTGGGGGGGCCTTTTGGGTGTCGGGGGGCGGAGGATAGTCGGCAATGGTGGGCTTGCACTCACTGATCCGTTAGGCCGAAGTTCCGCGGCGCCTGGGGGACTCGCTCGGCGGTGGGAGCGGGGGTGCTCTCGGGGGACGGGCTCCTCCTGGGTGTAGGATGGCTAGCCATCTAGAATGAATGTGTGTGTGGGGGGGTGGGGTCCGGATGGGGCTGGGGACGGCGCTGATCCTTGATGGGTTGGGGCTAGTGGTGGCGGTAGTGGACGGGGCCACTTTCGCCACAGTGCCGGAGAGAATATGTGCGTCGAATGAACCAGCTTATGTCGCCTCCGAAGGAGGGTTTTTCTGGGTGCCGGGTGGGTATTCCTTGAGGAAACTTGGGAGATGAACTCATCGGTGTCCCAGTCTTATCCTCAGCGAGAGGTGCTGGTCGGCTGTTATGGGCATACGGATCGTGGAGGTATGCCACCGTTAGAGGCGTTGTTGCGGCGCCTGCCGCACGGGCTGGTCGGGCGGGCGTCGGACTGCTGACCCTCCCGGGTCTTGGCGGTCTGGTGCCTGTTGTCCGGCCCGGGTGGAGTGGAGGGGTAGCATCGATGGCGGTGATGAAGCCTCTCGGATACACTACTGCAGGACTGGGAGACTCCCGCAGCTGGTCGTCCCTGCGCGTTGACTGGTCCTGTAAAGGGTGTATACGGACACACGATACCACGACCGGAAGCAGTACGGCTGGCGCATGCCGAAAGGCATGACATTTTCGGTGCCGGGATTGTGTGTGGGATGGATGAGGTTCACCACCATTCAGCATACGACCAACGGTACAACACCCGGTGTCCGGGAAATCTGGATCACACAGTCGGGGGTTATCCGTCCGAAAGGGAGTACCTTAGTGTTCGGCGGCTGGAGATAGTCGGCAACGGGGAACCCGCAGGTGTTGGGCGACCTGATCCGTTAGGCAAAAGCCGTCGAACATTGGGGCCCCTTGCGGAAGGGATGGCCGCCGATTGTGCCAGGTTACTGGTCATTGGGTGGGGAAAGGGATCAAAATAGTGTCCCCTTTTTTCTCCGCCGTGGACGCCACCTTGCTGTGGTGGGGGAACTTGCGTGCCCTGATGAAGTACAGAGCTGTGCCGGCGGAGGCTTAGGTCCCTGGCAGGTTCTACCATGCCGGAGTGGTCTGTACGGAGGAGCCAGACTAAGAGCGTCCTTATTCACTCTCGGAGGGGCAGCTGCCTCCGAGTTTCATACAGGGACTGGAGGACCGTACTTGTACGATGCAAAGGACCCTACAGCGCGGGCAGAACGGGCTCGTGAGCCGGGTGAAGGCAACCGTTCTCGGGGAAGGAAAACCCTGATTGGAAACCCGTACTTGTCAGGACGTATAACCTGACACAATTGCGAGGGGCCAGGGTGCTTCGGCACCCTGGTACAGGGGGCTCAGGCATTCCCGGCAGACCCTAGCCTACCACACCGTAACCCTAGGTCATGTCTCTGGGGTCGGGGGTCCTGCCTTAATTAGCCGGACCACGAGGCGGGTCCTCTATAAAACACCACGTAATCCTACGGTTGAGGCATGCCACGCTTATGGGATGAATGGCAGGAGAGTGATCTGTCGCTAGTGGTTCCTCACCTTGGGCACCTGGCGAATCCAAGGGACATGCTAGCCTTACCCCGGGGGCTCTACCCGGGGTCGACGCCCACTTCCCGCCGTACTCGTGGGATCAAATTGCAAGGATCTCAATTTATAAAAACAAAACTCTTCTCAGAGTCTTCGGACTCAGAGACCCAAAATGGCGGGGGCTACCCTGCAGCCAGGGTAGTTCCCAAAGCGGCCATCAAGAAGGCCAAGCGCGAAGCCTGGGAGCAATTGGTAAGCTCCCTGGACGACGATCCGTGGGGACGCCCATCCAAAAGGATGATGGGGAAGATCCGTCCTTGGGCGCCCCCGCAAACGGAAACGTTAGACCCCCAGGCCCTTGATAGGCTCCTGGACACCCTTTTTCCAAGGGCGGAAGGAGGCCCCCCGGTCATCCCTCCCCCATGGGGGAGGGAGACTGGGACGAGGGCCTGGAGATCGCTGCAGAGGAGCTCGCCAAGGTCCGGAGAAAGCTCGGGGGCAGGGGCAAAGCTCCTGGCCCCGACGCGATTTCGGGCCGTGCCTGGGCCTTGCGCTGACCGAGGGGGACCTGTCCACGGCCATGTGCATGGTCATGACAGGATGCCTAAGGGAAGGGATCTTCCCCCCAAAGTGGAGGAGGGCCAAGTTGGCCCTTCTCCCGAAGGAGGGCAAGGAGCCCGGTAGTGCGTCAGCCTACAGGCCGATTTGCCTGCTGGATGAGGCGGGCAAAATGCTGGAGCGCATCATTGCCGACCGCCTCGTCCAGTACATGTCCTCGAGTGGGCTGGACCTCTACGACCTCCAATACGGTTTCAGGCCCGGACGATCCACACTGGATGCGATCCAGTGGGTCCGGGACCTGACCCGGGCAGTCGTGGAGATAAGGGGCGGGGTGTTGCTGGCTGTGTCGCTAGACGTATCAAATGCCTTCAACACCCTGCCCTGGCCGGAGATAGGACGGGCTCTTGAGCACTTCGAAGTGCCCGCCTATCTCCGACGGATAATGTCCGCCTACTTCGGGGACAGAGACTTCACCAAAGAAGGCGGGGTTCAAGGCTGGCGCACTATGGAGCGCGGTGTCCCGCAGGGGTCGGTGTTCGGCCCCATGCTATGGGACATCGGCTTCGTCCTGGTTCTTCGCACTCCGCTCACCAACGGCTGCCACATCGTCTGCTACGCAGACGACACGTTAGTGATGGCCGAAGGGGGGAACTGGGAGGAGGCCCGCTTCCGCGCGGAGGTGGCAGTGGCATCGGTTGTGGGAACCATCGGAGACCTGGGTCTCAAGATGGCGCCCCAGAAGACTCAGGCTGTTTTTTCACGGCCGGCGTCGGGCGCCGCCGGAAACCCGGGTCCTAGTCGATAGCGTCCACGTCCGCGTCAGGCCGACGATGAAATATCTCAGCCTGACGTTGGACAGCCGGTGGTCATTCGGCCCACACTTCAGGCTGCTGGCCCCCAGGGTGCGCAAAACCGGCCTGGCCGTGTCCAGGCTGATGCGTGCCCAGGGGGGCCCAGGATGGCAGGCTCGCCGCCAGTATGTCGGTGCGGTTCTCTCGATCGCCCTGTACGCGGTGCCTATATGGGCCCTTCTGCTGCTGGCCTTCGTGGTGGCCAAGAGGCAGCTGAGGCAGGCCCTTAGGCCCTTAATGATCAGGGCGATTCAGGGGTTCCGCACAGTGTCACACATGGCGGCGATCACCCTGGCCGGCTCCCCCTGTGGAGCTCCTCGCCGAGGAGAGGAGGATCCTCTACTGGCGAGTGAAGGAGCTCCGCGAGGGGGGAGAGCAGACAGACAGGGGCCTGAAGGGCCTGATGACCCAGACCAGAGACCGGACCCGGGAGCGTTGGGAAGGCTTGTTAGCCGACCCCCGTAGGTCCGATCTCGCAACGGTCGAGGCTGTCCGCCCCTGTCTGTCGGAAATGACAGACAGGAGGGGGCGTGGAATGTCCTTCCACCTGGTGCAGGTATTGACGGGCACGGATGCTTCGGGAGATACCTGCACCGGATAAGGAAGGAGCTCACCGCTCGGTGCCACCACTGCCCCGAGCAAGAAGACACAGCGCTGTACACCCTAGCCGCCTGCGCGGCATGGGAGGCGCCGGGTCCTGCTCGGGGCGGTGGACTGCCAAGGGGGGGAGCTCTCGCTCCCGCACCTGGTGCGAGCCATGTGCGGGAGCGAGAGAGCGTGGGATGCGGCGGCCTCCTTCTGCGGGGGGTAATCTCACGGAAGGAGGCCGCTGAATGGAGGCGCCGGCCTGGCAAACGCCGTCGGAGAGGACGGCGGGGCCGGCGCTCCTCCGGAGAAGGGGTAGTCGAAAGCGGCCCCATGGTGGCATCAGATGAGGAGAGGGCACCGGCCTACACGGGTCGGCGGCTCCCTCGGCCACCTCGGGCCAGACTCCGTCATTCAGAGGGGAGCGGGGAGGGCAACTCCCGCTACTCTGAATGATTGGATAGGGGGGAAAGGGGAGGGGGACCCGATTGGGGTCGGGCTCATCTCCCCAAAATCCCTCCTGTCCCATCCCCAGACGAGGTGAGGCTTCTGATCAGTCAGCCTCCTCACCCCGCCCGGGGATGCCCGGGCCATGGTCGCCATAGAGGCATCCAGGTCCCCCCGCACCTTACCCAGTTCCGGTCTCCGCACCGGAGAGGGAGTCCCCCCGGGAGTCTGTCGTCATAGACAAGACAGACCCCCGGGAGAGCCTCCCCCTTCCTCGTCTCTCCCCTGAGGGAGGAAGAGGAGGAGGTGATTCTTGCTACTCTCCTCCTCTTTTTCTTCATTTTCCTTCTCCTCTCCTTCTTCCCTTCCTCCTCTGCTGACGTGGACGCTCCCCCGCTCGTCACCTCAGCGTAAGTTTTTCTCCTGCTTACCGGGTCTGGTTGGGGTGGCTGGGTATGAGCCTCCCGGGCCCTACTCTTCTGAAGCTCCTGCTGGAGCTTCTGGTTCTCCGCTCGCAGTGCCCTCATGCTCTCCCTGAGATCATCCAGTTCTCTTGTCACCTCCGGCCTCTCCGCTCCTTCGCCCTCTTGTGCCGCTACCCTGGCTATAAGGGTCGACAGAGCTGCGTGAATTGTGACAGTGGCCCGGTTTAGCAGGCTGGTGAACGTTCCTTTGAGGGTGTTGGACCGTTTGGCCACCAACCCGCCCGCACCCAAGGTCCGTCCCACCTCATCTGCGAGCTCTGCCGACCCCACCCCCCTGAGAAGGCCCACTGAGGATCCGTCCTTGAACACCTCCTCAGCGGGCCTCTTATCCGCCAGAGTTTGGCATATTCCCCTCTCCATGAGATTCCATGCCTCTCTCTCCAGCTTGCTGAGGCGCTCTTCCTTTTTCTCCTTCGCTTCCTTTTCCTTCCTCTCCTCTCCCAACCCCTAGGCCGGTCGTGGGTGGTCTGCCCCTCTTCTTGTGTTCCGGCACCAGTACCGGATCCGGTCCCTTCACTATTTCCACCGCCGTGGTGGATCCACCACTAGTGGAAGGCCGCCCTCTCTTCTTTCCCGTGGCCGCAGCTGGTTGTACCAGTGTCCTCCCCTCTGCTTTCCGGACCTGATACTTGGACCCTTGGGAGAGGAGGATGTCGGTGACCGGCCCAGCTATCCTCGCCCCCGACACCCCCCTCCCCTTCACGGTCCCCTTGCCGTTGGTCCCGAGTGCCCCCTCGGTGATATTGGGGCAGACTCCCTCTGCCTCTTTTTCGAGCAGAGGGAGCCGGGCTTGCTGGTCCCTGGTCCACTGGCGTCCCTTGGCCCGCAGGGACCCCAGACCCCAGGGACATGTCTGTCCCTCGTTGGGTGGCCGCTCTGGTTACCCTAACCGCAGAGCTCACCTTACCAACCCTCCGGTGAGGGCGGTAATCCCGGCTACTATCTTCTGTAGCCGTTGAGGGTGATGGGCTTCCCTCAGATGATGGCTCCCCGGAGGCTACTCCTCCGAGGTCCATGAGCTCTCTCTCCCCGGGGGGGAGATGGCACCCGCCGGCAGATCTCCGCCCATCGCTGCTCCTCTCTCTTTCTCTCTCAAAAAATTACCTGCCGAAGAAGGTGGTGAGCCATTGGGCGGGTTGCTACACCCGCCCGTACGGGACTCTGAGTCCGAAGACTCAGAGAAGGGGTTTGTGTTTTTGCATTGAGATCTCATATTGGTCCCACGAGTACGGCGGGAAGTGGGCGTCGACCCCGGGTAGAGTCCCCGCATTACCCGGGCTAAGGCTAGCATGTCCCTTGGGTTCGCCAGGTGCCCAAGGTGAGGAACCACTAGCGACAGATCACGCTCCTGCCATTCATCCCATAAGCGTGGCATGCCTCAACCGTAGGATTACGTGGTGTTTTAAAGAGGACCCGCCTCGCGGGCCGGCCAATTAAGGCAAGACCCCCGCCCCAGAGACATGACCTAGGGTTACGGTGTAGTAGGCTAGGGTCTGCCGGGATTGCCTGAGTCCCCTGTACCAGAGTGCCGAAGCACCCTGTCCCCACGCAATTGTGTCAGGTTGTACGTCCTGACAAGTACGGATTTGCAGTCAGGGTTTTCCTTCCCCTAGAACGGTTGCCTTCACCCGGCTCACGAGCCCGTTCTGCCCGCGCTGTAGAGTCCTTTGGATCGTACAAGTACGGTCTTCCAGTCCCTGTATGAAACTCGGAGGCAGCTGCCCCTCCGAGAGTGAATAAGGACGCTCTTAGTCTGACTCCTCCGTACAGACCACTCCGGCATGGTAGAACCTGCCAGGGACCTAAGCCCCCACCGGCACAGCTCTGTACTTCATCAGGGCACGCAAGCTCCCCCACCACGACAAGGTGGCGTCCACGGAGGAGGCCTTAAATTGTATGCAATTTTCTGAAATTATTATTATTTTAAAAATTATGAATTTTTATTGATAAATTCGATAGTAACAAATACTTTTGATGGTTGGATCTACCTATATTTCTCGCTGGCCTTTTGATATGGAGGCGAAAAGAATAGTATAGGCGAGGTGACGTGGCAGGAAGTTACAACATACATACTCTATAATTACTATTAGTTTGTGCATGACTGGACGAGGATACTCCTCCATCAGTACCGAATGGTTTTTATTATGAAAAATGTCACATGGAGAATAAAAGTCCTTATGACGCACAATTGTCTTATTTTCATGGATTTATTGACAGCAGAAGTCGTGTGGCAGCATGCTGTAACGTCTCGCGACCCTGAGCAAAACGAAAAAAAATATATTATTTCCAGAATCATTTATCACAAATAGCGATCGGTCTAAAAGAACACGAGGAAGTTATTATATGCTCACCATTTAAGGTCACTACCTTCGGCTAAAACATCAAGTCGCGCATAATTAGTATCCCACACCCATGCGCTTCTATATTCGTCAGAACCTGCACAATCATATATGTACTACCATCTATTTTAATAACGCACACATGTACATATAGCTTATACCATTACTCTAAACTTATACTATACACAAGTATTCAACACTCTATATAACACTCATTCTTATATAATATCCTCACATTATATATATACATATATATAACCGATATAGTATGCCCTACTATATAAAATAATATACTTCACCTATAATATCCACATATATAATATATATATATATATATATATATATATATATATAGTCACACAGCGTGAGTCAATTAAAGTGTTACAGACTTATATCTTGGAAATGAATAATTTTAGAGAAAATTGTTTCAGACAAAAGTTGTATGGTGTCAAATGGGACATAAGAGGGTATCATTGACTAGACCTTGATTAGCCATTTGAAGGTTACGTGAAGGTCACCAACAATTTTTCAAATAGAACGCCCTACTTTTTTTGGCATATTCTTATAACGTATTTCAACAGCTTTCCAAAACACTAGAACGAAGTATTTTTTTGTTAAGTACATCCCGAGTTATGAAGCTTCAAAGTTGCAGTACTGCCGGCATTTGCATTATCCAAGGTGTACCGCGTGGAGGTTGCACGGTCGGATTTACACCTCTTTGTATGTGTGTGTGTGTGTGCGTGTGTGTGTGTGTGCGCGCGCGCGCGTGTGTGCGTGCAAACACGCGCGCGCGCACACACACACACACACACAAAAGGTGTAAATCTGATCGTACAATCTCCACGCGGTACACTTTGGGTAATGCTAATGCCGATGACATTGTAAATTTAAGCTTCATAACTCGGGATATACTTAACAAAAGAATACTTTGTTGGAGTGTTTTGGAAAGCTCTTGAAATACGTTATAAGAATATGCCAAAAAAAAGTAGGGCGTTCCATTTGAAAAATTGTTGGTGACCTTCACGTAAACTTCAAATGGCGAACAAATATCTAATCAATGATACCTTCTTATGTCTCATTTAACACCATACAACTTTTGTCTGAAACATTTTTCTCTAAAATTATTTATTTCCAAGATATAAGTCTGTAACACTTTAATTGACTCACCCTGTATATATATCTAGCCTAATAATTTTTACTCTTTTAACAAAATACATGTGGGTAATCTTTATACGATTGCACGGAGCTGGTAAGACAGTAAGGAATCATAAAAAATTTATAATCTCATATTCAATATATTTACCAAATTAACTAGTGATATACAGGGTGGATCATTTTAACCTTTAATGGAGAATAACTCGACCGGTGAGCGAAATAATGAAAAAAGTTTCATACAAAAGTTGTTGGACAAGGAGGGGGACGTATGACCATATCCTTGAATTTGACCTTGACTTTGACCTTAGGGGTTATTTGAAGGTCAAATAACATTTTTTAAATGGAATTGCCTATTTCCGACCCCGGATTTGGAAAGAGCGGAAAATTTTAGAATAGGATATGGTATGATCGATAAGATCAAATGTCATGTTTTGAGGTCATTTCAAAGTCAAAAGGAACTTGTACGTGTATTCATGCGAAAATCGTATCTATATACGGGGATTTCTAAATTATCTTCTACACTTAGCATTACCCAGAGACAGCGACATGGACGTGGTAGAATTCTGCCTCTTTCGGGGTGCTTGTTTAGAGTGAGTCCCCTTGCCTCTCACTATGCATACTTTGCTATTGTTAATCTAGCTATTCAAAAGGTTTTCGAAAGTTGCACCGTTAGCATTTATGCAATAATTGAGCCTTCTTTGGAAATGGGCCACTGTGCTGAGCAAGACATTTCGTGGAATCGCTTCACAAGCTCGTCTTATGCGATTTTCCATATCTTCTCTTGTTGTTGGTTCTTCTTTGAAAACAACTTCTTTCAAATAGCCCCAGAAATAAAAATCGAGTGACGTCAAATCAGGAGAACGAGGAGGCCATGCAATCGGACCCTCTCGACCAATCCATCGGTTCGGGTACTTTTCATCTAAAAACCTCCTGACTATACGTGCAAAGTGCGGTGGTGCACCATCCTGTTGGAAGAACATCCTTCTCCTGGTTTCCAAGTCTACGTTCTCCAACAAATGAGGCAATTGGTCTGTGAGCAAATCGAGGTACGTATTTGCATTCACAGTACGTTCGAAAAAGAATGGACCGACCAAGTATTAACAATCCCGCACCAGACATTGAGGCTCCAGCGGTGTTGATTGTTAATGGATACTTGGTCGGTCCATTCTTTTTCGAACGTACTGTGAATGCAAATACGTACCTCGATTTGCTCACAGACCAATTGCCTCATTTGTTGGAGAACGTAGACTTGGAAACCAGGCGAAGGATGTTCTTCCAACATCCAAGGATGGTGCACTACCGCACTTTGCACGTATAGTCAGGAGGTTTTTAGATGAAAGGTACCCAAACCGATGGATTGGTCGAGAGGGTCCGATTGCATGACCTCCTCGTTCTCCTAATTTGACGTCACTCGATTTTTATCTCTGGGGCTATTTGAAAGATGTTGTTTTCAAAGAAGAACCAACAACAAGAGAAGATATGGAAAATCGCATAAGACGAGCTTGTGAAGCGATTCCACGAAATGTCTTGCTCAGCACAGTGGCCCATTTCCAAAGAAGGCTCAATTATTGCATAAATGCTAACAGTGCAACTTTCGAAAACCTTTTGAATAGCTAGATTAACAATAGCAAAGTATGCATAGTGAGAGGCAAGGGGACTCACTCTAAACAAGCACCCCGAAAGAGGCAGAATTCTATCACGTCGACGTCGTTGTCTCTGGGTAATGCTAAGTGTAGAAGATAATTTAGAAATCCCCGTATACAGATACGATTTTCGCATGAATACACGTACAAGTTCCTTTTGACTTTGAAATGACCTCAAAACATGACATTTGATCTTATCGATCATACCATATCCTATTCTAAAATTTCCCGCTCTTTCCAAATCCGGGATCGAAAATAGGCAATTCTATTTAAAAAATGTTATTTGACCTTCAAATAACCCCTAAGGTCAAAGTCAAGGTCAAATTCAAGGATATGGTCATACGTCCCCCTCCTTGTCCAACAACTTTTGTATGAAACTTTTTTCATTATTTCGCTCACCGGTCGAGTTATTCTCCATTAAATGTTAAAATGGTCCACCCTATATATATATATATATATATCAGTACTATTGCTGTTAACCATCGAACATTATAATCTATCCACCCTATATAATGAACAAATCGTTGTAGTATAATACACCTTCTATTAATATCGACAAATATAATGTATCCTTCCCTAACATTTAACTCGTGTAGTATATTACTAGTCTAGTTATATCCCATATTTTTATCCTTAAACTGGTGATGAAAAGGCGTACTAGGATAATATAATGCTACAAAATCTACGAGACCGCTAAATTTTAAAATTTCATACTCACCCGTGCAGCAAAATGGCGGAACAAACTTATCCATAGGCCTAGAGTAGAACACCGCGGTAGCCTTAAGGAATGCCGCGCCACTGTCGCCCTATGGCAGCCGGGCGAACCCGCTCACGCTCCTCCGGTACCTGTCCAAATTGTTACTGTAAACCAAATTGGAAATTATTATTAACACTTAGGAAGCCTCATAAGCAATAATCGTAAAACTAATACATCACCCACTGACATTTTATCACAAGCATAACCGGCAATGCTTTAATATCGGTCACTTGCTAACATATATGCATAGAACAATAACTATACACTAATAACAATCCTTTATACTAAAAAGAACTGCTAGATCCAATAACCAAATAATTCCTTGCCACTTAACATAATAATTAGACGTAAAATCAACCCACTACCGCTCAACGTGCTATCGTTCACTTACTGCGCGACTCTATCCCCATTATCTTCCCGATAAGATAAATATCACGCCACGCATTCCGATGCCGTGACTGATCCTAGCTAAAACCTCCGTTCAAGGTTAACTCATAATCACCAACCAAGACCTTTTCCTATTTCATCCCTCTCCTATCTTTTCAAAATTAAATAATTCACAAGGAAAAGGAAAATTTAGTAATAGGACATTCTTCAACATTAAACAGGATAACGAACTTAACGATATAAAAAGAAGGAAATAATTAAAATAAATTTGCCACATGCCCATAAAATATGATTATATTTTTGAAACACAAAATATACAAAATATATATATGCCTCGGCAACAGGCTCACTCTCTGTAAAACAATAACAAACGCAAAATTAGACATGCATTCATAATTAAAATTTGGTACAAGTTCCCATATTCACTACTCACTTGAATAAATTCTTCAAGCCATACGCGCCCGGATCAGCGCGTATGTCCAGCCCTCCGTGCATCCAAAAATCGGCTACCTCCCTCCTCCTCCATCTCCTCTTCCAACGAACCTTATGCATCTCACGAATCGACAATAGGCCCGGAATTTGGATTTCCGTTTTGATCCTCACATTCCCGTTGCAAAAGCACTGTAACCATACACCATGCTAATATAACTAAATATACATTTATACCACTACGCCCACAAACGCAAGACGTATACTTACAATAACTGTAGGCACTGGCCGAATATACCGATGCCGAGGAAAGCGCTGACGGAAGCCGTACATTATGCGATCCTATTACTTGCATCGACGATTCACGACTGACAGCTGATGGACGATCACACAAAATGAAGACCGACAAGCAACCAACTGTGAAGTGACGAAATACCATCCCTCGGACGTCTACTACCACCCCTATGCACTAAGACCAGACAAATTTTCCCGCAGGGAACTAGAGCATACGAACAGACTAATGCTAGTTGGACAAAATTCAATAACCAATGCAGAGCCATATAATAAATTGCAAAACTAATAATATTAACCGCTCGCACATTAACTGGGGATCCTATTGCACGAAGGAATTATTATAAGTAACGGAGTTGCAAAATTAACCAAAATCAACAAATAACAATTTCTCGATCCTCAGACCGCCCGAAATCATTTAACACAACCTCTGCTACGCGAAAACAACTAATTTGTGAATAAACAAATTAATTTTGCAAAATGATTTTGAATTTTCACTATGGCTAAATCTATCGCGGATAAACCCGACTGGGTACACCCATGAGCAGAATTTGATTTTTTACATTATTTCAAATCGTTTATTTAAAAAATGGAACGAATGACTATCAAATCGATGCGGACCTATATCCTCGTAAAGGCAATGAATTGTACTATTAAAAGAATGGAAATAACATACACCTCAATTATTTAAAAATTTGTCATTGTTTATAACAATTACAAACAATTACAATTATAAACAATAACTAATACCTATTATAATGAGGCACGAATATTTCTTTAACTCTATAGAAATTTTTTCCTAAGATACAAAATTCTCTAACACGTCAGTAACAACCAGAAATCACCCGTGCACTAATTAACAAATAAATAACGGCTTAACCAATGAAGACCGAAAAATCGCGCTGCATGCATAATGTTCCGCATCACTTGACCAGTCAATACCACACAAAAGAGATCATTCGCCACCACTAATAATTAATTGCAAAAATTATAATAAATTTATTATAAACCAGAGACAAAACATAATACATATTGCTGTATTCGCCTTTGAAACACTAACGCTTTGAGATAATAATAACCCTCCCTGCTAATAAAAATCACCAAACACTTTTCGTTCCCCTAAAATATGCATAATTAATCATGAATTATTTCGACGGTATGTGATGCGCGACGATGAAAAAACTATAGGCATAACACTTACTTTTCCGGAAAAACGAACAGAACACTGAGAAAAAGGGCAAAACTTGTACAAGAGTTGTCCCAAAAATAATGCATAGTTAACTCTGACTCTAAAAGGATATTTATTAAAAAGATACAAATGATTACAGGTCTTCAATACAACTCCTCCTTTATCAATACACGCTTACCACCGGCGTGAAAGTGCTTGAATTCCGTTCAGCGTCCCGTTTGTATTTAGCATCCGAAACTGTCGGGTCACTTCTCTTCGGAACACTTCTCTTCGGAACACTTTAGGTCCATGACTCGAACGTACTCCCCCTCAGTGACCTCAGGAACCTTTCCGAGCCCTACTATCCACATCTAAAACCAAACACCATTTTTATAAAACAAAATTTACTCAAATGACCAATAATCTCTAATACCCCTACTAACCTCCACTATCGGGTAATCACCATCCATCCAACTCCAATATCCTGAAAAATTGCAAAATCCAGTGAGAAATCCACCCGAAACAAGTTCATACTTTTTAATAACTAATCAAAAAGGCACGCTGCATGACTAAAATAAAATCTATTCTAAGAACTCTCGGTCGATGGTTTACCTTGCGAAATACTTAGAATAAGAAATGATATGTAAAAGGATACGTGAAGGGACAGATATGACTGAGAGCCGTCATCGCTAATACTCGGAACACTACTTCCCAACATTCGTCCCCTTCCCCCATCATCGCCCACTCAGACTAGATAGGATCTCCTCTAATAACCATCCTCACCAAAACCCCTTCCAAACCCGTTGAACTGGGAGTGCAAAAAACAAACAAGTCAGTCTGTCACGGAGATCCAGAGAGGCAGGATCATTGAATAGTCGACCCTAGAAAAGACAAAGCAGTCAATAGAAAGAAACATTTTGACGACACCCTGGGCAAAGACTCTGTTCAACCACGTATTCTCAGGGAAATTACCCTCTTCACTTGCACCTTTAGTCATAAGTCAACATTGTAATTCGTAATAGAATTAATAATTTAATCTCCCGCCGGCAATATTGAAGAGAAAATAGGCAGGGACATCACCTGCTCGGGATCAACATATATACACCGATCTATACATTACACACCGCGTACACGATTACTAGCACATTATTCCAAATAAAAAAATTAGCAACATTTTGGATTATCTGTAAAACCTAATACTTACTGTAATCGCAAAGCTGCATTTTCTTCAATTTACTCCAATAAACCAACTTCCCTATACTTTGGAACTTTAGCCATCCTACTCCTAAGTAGCTCCATCCTGTAAAGCTCCTCTAACTGGGTTTTAGCTTTAAGATCTGGGAATCCTGTGCTTCGCCGAGCCTAAGTTTCGGTAGCTCTATATCCTAAGTAAGCCCCGAACCGGCCGTTTTGCATCATTGAAAGGACCCAGAGTTAGTACATCTTTTCGCCCTCTCTAATAACGGAGTCCCTTTGATCCTCAGATTTTCCGGCAGCTCTGTAATGTAGAGCTCCGACGTCCAATATTCCCGGTGGCAGCGCCCATTCAGGAGTGGCTGTGCTCCATCAATTATAACCAGTGAGTAAATTAAAGCAAAATCTATCACTTTGCAAATTCGAACCTCGAAAAGCCTACTAAGGGTAAAAGACCTAAGCGCGGAGGATTCAAGGCAAGAAAAAGACGACTGCGGAAAATAGCGCGGACTAAGACCTGGGTTGAAAACGAAGCCAGCAACCCACAATTACAGTTTTACGCAACCAGCAACTCGCACTACCCACTATCTAACCATCACAACACAAAACCCTTACAAGTATACACTCTACTATTTTATTCGAGACCGTAGCTTGTTCTAAATCTGAAAAATCCGAATTTATCCGTAATCTGGATACCACCTTCGCCTTACAGGAAGCCAATTTAGACCAACGCAGAGTAATTTCAAACGATCCGAAAATCGACATACCCCATAAATCAGCAACGACTGCAGACTTCGATCTAACGTCAGATAGATTGTATTACATAACCACTATATAGCTCCGTTCATGGAGATAGAAGTTAGTAACCCCAACCCCATCCTATAATTTTTGAATTCTGGAATGACCTATGCTACGACGATTCATCAATTATTGTTCACTCTGTACACCAGCGAATATAGGGGTACATTTAGATTGTAACTACCGGGAATGAGGTATCCTGCTGGAAATAAACACCTTTTCATCACGAATCTCAGAGTTTTTGTGTTCACTAGAGACAATCATCTAAGCAGACAACCTGGAGAGTACTCCTTTCTCCCTAGCAAAAGTCCTCAGGCTATTGCCGGTGAAAAGCAGGTAAGCCTAAAAGAAATAGAGGACAGGCGTCAAAGTAACCCCTTAGGGAGGACGAGACGTTACAATGCCAAATTTGTGAAAAGATGATCAAATTTCGTCCCGTCATGGACTGCGTTGAATGCTTTACTAATTACTTACTAGTTATAGGAAATATACTCAATCAGGAGCATGCCGACATACGATTACTAATTTTCGACATCATAGGTGATCGCTTACTAATATTAGAACTATGGCCTAGCGAGCGGGAGCTCTTAATTAACGATGAATACATCGAACAATTATAATACCCTCGCTTTATCGTTTAGATGTTAAGTCAATCAGTATGCGCCATAATATATCCTTACACTATTATAACAACGCCGATAAAGGCTTAGGCCACTCAAGAGGCGTTATTTACACCTATTACATTAAGCATTAAAAGCGTTTACATACTTACCCAATTTTATTTTTCTTCTGCGAAATAAATATCTTATCTTTTGCTTTACAGACTATGTTACTACTACTTTTATTCGTATTCGTAACTACATCGTATGCTTTGATCGGATTCGATTGCGGAGGACAATCTTTGAATATAACAACAGTCTCCCTGCTAGAGGCTGGAGCATGTGACACAAGTAAAAACCACAAACAATACAAACGTTCATATACAATTATTGCAACTGTCTGAATACAATTATGCCGAAGTTAAACAATGTAAAATCGAGATCAAGCGTACAATCTATCATTGCGGTATGCACTCTCATATATCTGTGGTGCACAACGGCCACGGTGAATACTTACAATATGTGACTAGTGATCGGTGCAACCATATGCAGAAGGACGGGGTCACCGTCCCAGGAAACCACAACGTCATCTCCGGACTCAAACCGAACTCTACGGAGAGCTACAGCGTCACCTTGGCAGGAGAAATAGGAGTCGATGGCCACTGCAAGGGCATCCCCTACTCCGACCCTTACGGCTCATGGACCGACGTTGTCATCCAGGGACTCGCTACCATATCTCTACGATCCTCTTATGTACCAGTTCATATCAACACGGGAAAAATTCATCTTAAATCTGGAACCATTTGCACCCTGAGCGATGGACACTGCGTCGACTCAGAACATGGCTACACATACTGGCAGCCAATGCCTACAACCAGCTGCGATTTTCATCAATACGACATTCTATACGAAGACAAGCTATAAAAATCCAGGTGTAACATCCCGCGTCTCCCTAAGGATCGCGATCCGCCTGCTCTCTATTTATTATGGTCTACCTGCTTACACCGGCACTACCAGGGATACCGAGAGCCTTTCCGGACAGATGGTGAAAGAGGGAAGTATGGTGATGGTAGGTAGTATAAGGATAATAATTATTTTATGGAACTAATCTAAGGCTAGGTGAAGAAGAAGATAATCAGATGAGAGAAAGAAGTATTATGAATTTATTCTTACAAAATAGATGAGAGGTAAAAGGAGTACGAAGGGTGTTCAGAAAGAGATATTTTAGGCTGATTTACTAGTGTAATGCAGATAATATGGTAGTGTACGAGGGGGTTCAGTAATGGAGTAGGAATCTAACTGGTAAATATAAGTTACTCTTTTGTTATTGAACTCGTCGTCTTGCGTTAAATCAATGACTTCTATATCGAGTGTTTCAGTAGTAGTGGGTCTATAATTGGACCGAATTTTACATGTGCGTGTTGTAGAAGGTGTTAGTGATGGTGTTGACTCTGGTATAAAACGTTTCGGGGTAAAGTGTGAGGGATGTGGAGAGAATTTAAAAATACTAATGAGACGGTTTCACAATAAAAATTTGACGTATGATGAGGGAATCAGTTCGCGTCCCGTGACGTCGTATGATCCTCGGTTTAATGGAGTCCATACGTAGGGATAATATGACAGCTCGACGGCACGCCTCCTTTCGTAACTGCCGTGCCTTTTGCTTAGCGCCCCCGCGGTGTTTGTTTGGTATCTAACGGATTGAGTTTAGAGAATAACATTTTTGTCGAATAGGTTAAAATAATAATTGATAAAGTTAATTATTGAGTGAATAGGACTCTTACGACTTAGCTATCCGTTGCCAGAGTACTATAAAAGTACTAATAATTAATGTTTACTACCAATGCTTCGGCAAGGTTAGGTTATATGGGTTGTAGGCGAAGGATAATTGAGGCGGGTGGCGGCTGTTAGCTGCGCCCCTGAGATTGTAGGGTGTTAAGCACTGTACAGGTTATTACTTCGCAAATGAAATTTTCCGATCTTGTTGGAAAAAGGGGTAGTCTTATGAGTTGGATGGGATGGATAGGATGCTTGAGCCGAGTTGCACCCGTGAGGCGCTCCTCAGTCTGGACAAGGATAGAGGCGGGTAGCACCAGTAAGGTGCTTCCCTAAGTGTAGGCAAGATCTATGCTTAATAATGTAAAATTCAGATTTAGTAGTTAATGAACCATAAATCCCTCTGGCAGGAGATATTAAGGCACCAACCGATTTAAGTAATTGAATAAAAAAGATAAAGATTAATGAATGCTAAATATCTTCCTTTCAAGAAAATGCTCGAATAAAAGGAAAAAGGCTGCTGATAAAACAAGGATGCAGCATAAAATTAAAATGCTTAGTAGAAAATACTGAAGGATTATATGCCGATGCAATGACATATGTTCGCTATACACGAGAATCAGTGACTTTAATAGAGTTACACAATAGCAAGTAATACAGTGAAATATTTAAGACGTATGCCGATGCAATGGCACACGTCTACACATACACAATAAAATGAATTACAGTACAATAAATGCGTATACATATATATGTGGGTGGGGAAGGATGCACTTGATGAGAATGATTTATATTATTCTAGCTTCTATAATAGATAATGTCAAGATATTACTGTTATTAAGAGTATACTTTCGTCTAAATGATCAATGAGATAGTAAAACTGTTATTAAACTGAAACCTTAGTAACTTACTTATTTAGTATATAATAGTCTTTATGGCTGATTGTATTAATGGAGCATGGTATATTTTATGTGTGCAAGTGCAGGTTACAGTTGAAACAATGGGAATATTATATCAAGTACATGATTGTACAAGTAATTATAAAAGCTGTGACGTGGCAGCCGGAAAGGCGCCCTTCCCAGGCCGAACCTTCGGCCCTTACGTAGGGGTGCGGGGGGGCGAACAGTACATCGCGCGAGTATTATGGAGGGGGGAACGCCGCCTTGCCCTCCCCCGCATTAATTAGTGTTAGTAATAGGAGCGCGCAGGTGGAACGGTCCCGCGTCCCCGAACTCTGTGCCCCTGGACCTCCTGCGCCGCCCATCAAGACCGGAGGGACCAGTGGAGGAGGGAAGAGGACGACACCCCTCAGCCAGACCGCCACCCCAGGTGAATGCGTTTCTTTACGAATATTATTATCGATTCCGTATCGTAGTGAAAGATTCTCGCTGCCGATTTCGTTGTCCACAGGCCTGCAGGGGTATCGCACCAAACGGTCGGCGTTCCCGTGCTCGAAACGTGAACGCCGGCTAGACAAAGCCGGCAAAGGCGACACGACAGCGGGAGTGCGAGCGAGAGAGAGAACGCGCGAGAGTGAGACCGAGACCCGTTCCGCGGATCAACAACAAAGATCCGCGGAAGGATTCCCGTATTGGGAGATGAAACGAGGAACGGGGAGAGAAACGTAGCGAGACACAACAATGAAGAAAGGAGCGACACTGTTTTTGGCGGAGAATAAAAGAGCGAACTCCCGTCTTCGCTCTCTCTTCTCTCCTATCTGTTATCTCTGGAATAGTTAGTATATCGCAGGCTAATACGGAAAAAGTATCGCTTGGAGTATCGCTTAGATCGCTACGAAAAGGAGTGTCGTGCCGATAACGAACACAAAAAGATACCGTTTACCGGGAGTGAGAGGAGAAGTTTGGTGGAATACCACGCGCCCAGGGGGTTGCCGTTGGTGGCGGAGTTGCGGAGGAGCGAACAGAGGAACAAGGAAAGCGAAGGACCACGCCGCCGGGAGGTTCCCGACTTTGTAAGACCGTCCATCTGCTTCACTATTTCGGTATCCCGGGCGTACCGTGTCTCTTATTAGTTAGCAGCGTAGAGCAAGTTTCGAATTCGCGAGAGCGTCTCGCGGAGTGTACCGTTTCGAGGGGTCGGATCGTGCCGGTCCCCGGAAAGAATAAAGACTGAGATAAGCGAAGCGCGTCTCGATTCTTGTGTCTTCCCGACTAAATCCCGGACTCCCGATCGAACCCTCCCGTCTACCGACTGTAAAATACCGCGGAGCTACCGGTCCCGTCGAATTCGCGTGTCTCGGTCTTGGGGGGTGTATCGTCTCGTGTTGGTGAACGGTGCAGCCCGCTGCACCTGGCGCCCAACCCCTTTGGTGCAAGCGCGAACGACCGAGGCGCGTGGACCGACGGCCGTTTGCCGACGGCGAGCGAAAATCGCGTCGCAAATTATTGGCGCCCAACGTGGGGCCCGAATTACGAAATAATTTCCGCTATTTAGTCGGGACAAAGGGAGAAAATTTAAATTATCCGATAGTCGGGAAAACAACGACCCGTATCGTCTCGTTTTTTTTTCTCGACGCGTGTTTACGGTTTTTCGGGTTCCGGGTTGCCGACTCTGAGCACGACTTTCCGTGTTTTCGTTTTTTTCTGGTGGGTTTTCGGCACTTGCGAGATCGTTTGTCGCGGTGCAAGAGTTATGAATTATTTCCGCTCAGTGTTTCTTTGTTATTTTTTTTTCTCTTTCGTGATCACGCTCTGTTCGGGATATCGAGGCTGCTCTCGCTGTGGTGGTGTCCCAGTGCTGGTGTCGGGTTAATAACAAAAAGTTTGAGTGTAATTCTTTGTGTTGGGGACCGGGCGTGTTTTTCGTTGGTTCCTCGCGTACCGTCCTTCGTGCCGTAACGGCTAATAGCGCCGTTGAGAAAGCTCCTGTCAGGCTTGTCGCCTCCACACCAAAGTTTAGGCTGCGGGTTTCTCGTGGCGCTTAGGATTGCCGTTTCCGTCTCGTCCGCGGCAAAGACTATCGTCGTGGAATGCCGGAAGATACCGACCGCGAAGCCTGGATCTACGCGTTGCCCTTGGAGCAGCTGCGAGACCAAGCGACTGCGCGCGGTATAAACGCAGCAGGCAACGCGGCGACCCTCCGTGCTCGCTTGCTCCGCTACGAGCGAGCGGAGCGGCGAGACCCTCCGCCGCCGTCGCCGGCGGAGGACGCGATGCGCCCGCCCCTGTCGCGCGAAGACGTTGGGGAGAAAACGGAGGAACCCGAGATCGTCGAGAGAACAGTCCTCGAGCCGGGGAGGATCAGCCTCACAACGTTAAAAGTGCCGACGGTGAGAGTATCGTCGCCGTACCGGGCGGTACCGCCGCCGCCGTTATCGCTACCGCCAGAGGAGATACCTCCTCTTTTCGTACCGCAAGTTCCGAGATCGTCGACCCGAGGGCCGGAGGTGCGCTCGAGTCATCCCGCCATGTCGACCAGCGACGCATACAACGTGATGCGTCGCTGGAACATAAGCTTTTCCGGAGCGGCGGGGAGTGATGTAGAGGCGTTCCTCCTGCGAATAGCGGAGGGGAGGGACATAGTACCGATTTCCGATACCGATATGCTGAAATGTATGCCGTTTTTCTTAACTGGCATCGCGTTGGAGTGGTACCGTGTGGGAAGGTCTCGTTGGTTCTCGTGGCGTGAGTTCGAGGTCGCGATGCGCTCGCGGTTCGGCGACCCCGATTTCCAATTCGCGTTGAGCGATCAGATCCTGCGACGCACACAGGGGGAGCATGAGCCGGTCGCGGATTATTTAACGTGCATGCGCGGGCTGTTCGGACGGCTCGACCCACCGTGGGGTGAGGTCGAGCTACTGAATTACGCGCATAGAAATATGCTCCCGCGCCTGCAAATTTCGGTACACCGGGATGATGTCGTGTCGATAGACGCGTTAGAGAGGCTCGCGACGCGCGTCGAACGTAGTTACGCTGCCGCGAGCCAATATCGTGCCCCTCCGCCTCCCGAGAGATCCGCGTGTCCGGATCTCGCCTACCGGCCGCCACCGCGCTCGTCTCGGCCGTCTCCAGCGATGACGGCCGAGCAAATACAGAATTACCGAGCCGCGGAGCGAGAGAGAATTAGTGAGAGGGAGCGTCCGCGCGCCGCGGAGGTGACGCGTCAACCGGCGGGGGCGACCCCGCCGGCTCCGGTGAGAGAGGATCGCGGGGCGACGCCTCGAGCCGGGGGCGCGGGGACGGGGGCGAGGAGAAGTACTCGGCAGGAAACTGCCGGGGAACCTGCCCCCGGACCGGCAGGGAGGAGCGGTTCCGACAAATGTTGGAACTGCGACTCAGCCGGTCATTTGGCGCGCGAATGTCGCGCGCCCCCGCGCGTCCACTGCTATCGCTGCGGAAGAGTGCAGCATACAATGAGGACGTGTCCCTCGTGCGCGGGAAACGGGGAGGGGAGACGTTAGAGAGGGTCCCTGCGTCTCCTCCCGCTTCCGAGACCCGCGGAAAGGAGCAGAAGGTGGCGAGCTCATATGGTGTGTTCGAAGGGGGCGAGCGGGCGTCCCTGCGGTTTATCGAAGTATTAATTGGTGAGTTTCCCCTGCTCGAGTTGGTCGATACCGGTTCGGATCGAACCCTTTTTGGTGCAGAGGGTATCGATGCAATCCACGAGCAGGGGCTATCGTTCACGGGTACCGTATCTTCCTGGATCCGTCTGGCGGACGGGACGCTAACCACGCTGGACGGGTCAGCGGACGTTATTCTCGAATTGCAGGGACGCCAAGAAACGCTCACAATCGGGTTTTTACCGAGTCTCGCAGTACCGGCCATCCTGGGGATGGATTTTCTGGCGAGATTTCGTTTAGTTCTCGATTTCGCCCGGGGCGAATGGAGCTTCGCGGATGACGCACTGAGCCGCTATCCTTTCTGCAATGAGCGCGGACAACAGAGCTTTTGTTGCGGGGTCTCGGAATTGTCGCGCGAGCAGGAAATTAAGCTCAACCAGTTTATCGATTCTACCGTACCGATCGCTGCCGAAAATCCCGGCGTCACGTCGCTGACGGAACATCGAATCGACGTTGGAACGCATTTACCGATTCGGCAGCGATGTTATTTAGTGTCGCCTAAAGTGCAAGAGGCGATCCGTGGGGAAGTTGATGTTATGCTCAAGGCCGGAATTATCGAGCCCTCTGGTAGTGAATGGTCAAATCCGGTAGTTATGGTGAAGAAACCGAGTGGCAAATATCGCTTTGGTATCGACTTTAGGAAAGTAAATAACGTCTCGAAGAAGGACGCATATCCGTTGCCAAACATGACGGGAATTCTCGACAAGTTACGGTCCGCGCGATACATCTCGACGATAGATCTGAGTCAGGTCTACTTTCAGATACCGCTGGCAGCAGAAAGTCGAGAGATTACCGCTTTTTCCGTACCGGACAAAGGCCACTATCACTTTACGCGAACGCCGTACGGATTATCGGGGGCTCCGGCCACCTTTCAACGGTTGCTCGATAAATTAATCGGGCCGGAGATGGAGCCCCATGCATTCGCGTATTTAGATGATATTGTCGTAGTTACCGAAACATTCGAAGAACATCTCGAATGGTTATCGCGCGTTCTCGCAAAGATTAGCTCGACCGGACTTACCGTAAATTTAGAAAAATGCGAATTTTGCCGCTCGGAAGTCAAATATCTCGGGTTTTTGGTGCACCGCGACGGTTTAAAGGTAGACGAGAAAGTCCAGCCGCTTCTCGAGTACCCGGCGCCGACCAATTTAAAGCAACTACGCCGCTTTTTAGGGATGGCGTCGTGGTATCGTCGCTTTTTACCGAAGTTCGCGACTATTAGCGAACCGCTCACGCGACTGCTTAGGAAAGGCAGGCGATGGGAGTGGACTACCGAGCAAACTACCGCTTTTGAGAAAATAAGATCTGATTTGACCACTGCTCCGATTCTTTCGTGCCCAAATTTCGAGGTACCGTTTATCGTACAGACCGATGCGAGTTCCGTGGGCGTGGGGGCCGTATTGACGCAGACGATCGACGGGGTCGAGCGCGTCATCGCGTACGCGAGCCGCGTGCTCGCAGACGCGGAAAGAAAATACAGCACCACGAAGCTCGAGTGTTTGGCGGTCGTTTGGGCTATAAAGAAATTCAGACCTTATTTGGAAGGCTACCGTTTTACCGTGATTACCGATCACAGCAGCTTAAGGTGGCTACACAACTTGAGCAATCCCACGGGTCGACTTGCACGATGGGCATTAGAGTTACTAGAGTATGATTACGAAATCGTACATCGCAAGGGAGCCCTGCGCATCATGTTCCCGACGCACTGTCGCGCATGTATAAGGGGGATTCCGAGACCCCCATGGCGGCCACGGCAATGAGAGAAGGGATTGATTTCGAGGCGAATGTCGAGTCGGAGGTACCGGAGACCTCCGACAAATGATACCGCAAGTGTTATCGCGAGGTCTCGAAGGACCCGAAGCGTTTCCCGACTTGGCGAATTATCGAGGAAAAATTATATTTCTTGCGGCCCACGAAAATAATTTCCGATTTAGTAGAGGATCTCGACCGGTGGAAATTAGTATTACCGGTCGAATCTCGGGGTGAGGCGTTCGAGGAGGCGCACGATCATTCGCAGGCGGGCCATTTGGGCGTCGAGAAGACATATCATCGTCTTGCCGTCGCCTATTATTGGCCCAATATGTCCCAATATATTCCGGGATACCGCAAATTACGTTAGACGATGCGAGGTCTGTCAGCGGACCAAGGTGGACCAGCAGGCCCCTGCCGGCCTGATGGGGCGGAGGGTCGTCGAGAAGCCCTGAACAGTGGTCGCGGCCGACATAATGGGCCCGTTGCCGCGCAGCCGGGCCGGTTACTCCTATCTTTTAGTGATCCAGGATTTATTTTCCAAATGGATGGAGTGCCGGCCCTTGCGTAGCGCGAACGGAAAGCTCATTCGGGCCGCTCACGACGATCTCGTGATATCGCGCTGGGGAACACCGAAGGTCTTGTTGACAGACAACGGTACCGAGTTCGTCAATAAGGATATCGAGCAATTCGCAAAAAAAAACAGCATACATCACAGTACCGTACCGCCGTATCACCCACAGGCCAATCGGGTCGAGCGGGTGAACTGAATTTTAAAGACAATGATCGTGGCCTTCCTCGGGGACGACCACCACGAGTGGGATGCGCACCTTACCGACTTTCGTTTCGCGTATAATTCCGCGCATCACTCGTCGATCGGAACTTCCCCCGCGTTCCTCAACCTCGGGCGCGAATTAGACCCGCTGAGTTCCGCGAGGCGTCGAGGTGAAAAAAATATCGAGATATCGTCGCGGGATCCGGCTGAATGGTCGACCCGCATGCGTCGGTTGCAGTCGATACATTCGTGGGTTGCGGAAAATCTAGAGTCCGCGTATCAGCGCCAATCGAGGCGTTATAATTTGAGGAGGCGTCCCGTTGTATACAAGCGGGGCGATTTGGTGTGGAAGCGACAACATGTGCTTTCGTCCGTGGCTCAGCACACGGCCGCCAAATTAGCGCCGAAATTTGACTGCCCCTTTAAGATTATTAGAGTACGGTCGGCGGCGGTGTATGAGCTCGCGCGGCTTGATGGGAAGCCGGTCGGAAAAATTCATGTGAAAGAATTGAAGCCTTACGTGGCCCCGGTTCTTGCTTAGATTACCGTACTGTACCGTGGAGAGATGTCGGAGACGAAGAAAGCATGGGATAGCTTCCGGAGCCGATACCGCGAGGTGTTCCGACTAATCGCCCGGGAACACCCCGGATTTTGGGCAGCCGCCCACGACGTGTGGGAAACGCACCGGCGGGAGACGACCACCACCCGGGGCGCTGTCGTGAGGGACGTCCCGCCGATGCGGGACGCGGCCTCCCAGACTCACCCGCCACCCCGAGTCGTGCACTACGTGCAGACTCAGACGGAGGGGTGGTGGGACCTCTGGGAGGACATGATGGTCCACGCGAGGCAGCAGGCCGCCCGGGAGGCGCGGGGGGACCGCTCGCCCATCCCACGGGAGGCCAGCCCGGGACCCGCGAGCCGAAAGCCGACCCCGGGAGTTGCCGGGACGCCGAGCCGGACGGAGGAGAGGCGCCGGTCACGATCTCGAGGGAGATCCGGGGGCTGCTGGAACTGCGGCAGCCCCAGGCACCGGTACTCGGCCTGCCCGCGAGACCGGGCAGCCGAGTTTTGTTACCGGTGCGGAGAGCGAGGCGCGACCCTGCGGGACTGCCCAGATTGCCGGGAGGAGTGGCGGCGGAGCGGCTAGAGGGCCGCCCGGCCGTAGACTATCGTTCCCGCGTACCGCTCCCGAGGAAAGCGACGAGCCCAATATCGTCGGATATTTTTTTTTGTGGTGTCGGTTTCTTTTCTTTTTTTTTGGTTTGGGCGGAATGTTTTTTTTTCTCCTTTTTTTTGGTGAATAAAGAGGGCATGATAAAAGCCGTAACGCCAATTCTCTCTCCTACCCCTTCCTTTTCTTTTCTTTTGTTTGTGCGAATCCCCGGAAGACCTGAAGAGCCCTGTCGGTGACGCTCGGTTCCTCCCTCAAGTTGCCGTACCGAGACTCACGAGAGAGACCGAGTGTGAGGCAGGTGGATGGTCCGCGGCGTGGACAGCGTGCACAAGACCTTCCAGGTCTTCGCCGGGGAGGGGGGAGTTGTGACGTGGCAGCCGGAAAGGCGCCCGTCCCAGGCCGAACCTTCGGCCCTTACGTAGGGATGCGGGGGGGCGAACAGTACATCGCGCGAGTATTACGGAGGGGGGAGCGCCGCCTTGCCCTCCCCCGCATTAATTAGTGTTAGTAATAGGAGCGCGCAGGTGGAACGGTCCCGCGTCCCCGAGCTCTGTGCCCCTGGACCTCCTGCGCCGCCCATCAAGACCGGAGGGACCAGTGGAGGAGGGAAGAGGACGACACCCCTCAGCCAGACCGCCACCCCAGGTGAATGCGTTTCTTTACGAATATTATTATCGATTCCGTATCGTAGTGAAAGATTCTCGCTGCCGATTTCGTTGTCCACAGGCCTGCAGGGATATCGCACCAAACGGTCGGCGTTCCCGTGCTCGAAACGTGAACGCCGGCTAGACAAAGCCGGCCTAGGCGACACGACAGCGGGAGTGCGAGCGAGAGAGAGAACGCGCGAGAGTGAGACCGAGACCCGTTCCGCGGATCAACAACAAAGATCCGCGGAAGGATTCCCGTATTGGGAGATGAAACGAGGAACGGGGAGAGAAACGTAGCGAGACACAACAATGAAGAAAGGAGCGACACTGTTTTTGGCGGAGAATAAAAGAGCGAACTCCCGTCTCGCTCTCTCTTCTCTCCTATCTGTTATCTCTGGGATAGTTAGTATATCGCAGGCTAATACGGAAAAAGTATCGCTTGGAGTATCGCTTAGATCGCTACGAAAAGGAGTGTCGTGCCGATAACGAACACAAAAGGATACCGTTTACCGGGAGTGAGAGGAGAAGTTTGGTGGAATACCACGCGCCCAGGGGGTTGCCGTTGGTGGCGGAGTTGCGGAGGAGCGAACAGAGGAACAAGGAAAGCGAAGGACCACGCCGCCGGGAGGTTCCCGACTTTGTAAGACCGTCCATCTGCTTCACTATTTCGGTATCCCGGGCGTACCGTGTCTCGTATTAGTTAGCAGCGTAGAGCAAGTTTCGAATTCGCGAGAGCGTCTCGCGGAGTGTACCGTTTCGAAGGGGCGGATCGTGCCGGTCCCCGGAAAGAATAAAGACTGAGATAAGCGAAGCGCGTCTCGATTCTTGTGTCTTCCCGACTAAATCCCGGACTCCCGATCGAACCCTCCCGTCTACCGACTGTAAAATACCGCGGAGCTACCGGTCCCGTCGAATTCGCGTGTCTCGGTCTTGGGGGGTGCATCGTCTCGTGTTGGTGAACGGTGCAGCCCGCTGCACCTGGCGCCCAACCCCTTTGGTGCAAGCGCGAACGACCGAGGCGCGTGGACCGACGGCCGTTTGCCGACGGCGAGCGAAAATCGCGTCGCAAAGCATATAAATGTCTTATAAGTAAAGTAGCTGGTGAGAGAGATAGAAGGCTAACTTGAAAGAAACGTCTCTATAACTCTTTGTTACGAGATAATTGTAGTTCTTAATTTTTATTCAGTGTCTATCGACGAGGTGAAGGGCTTGGAGGTGGGAGTAGGCAGATTTTCAAAAGCAGTCTCCGGCGTTAGGAGTTCGCCTGGAGACGATGTCAGAGTGGTGGGATGCCACTGCTGACAGGATTCTGACTATACTAATACGGCCCTGTGCTTGGCACCGATGATGTGCACGTGTGGCCCTGTGCTATGCACCGTTGCCATGCGCCCGTTTCATCACAGTATTGCCACGAGTTTGTGTCGTCAGACGAATTGGCTCTTATGTGGCGAGCACCTCAGGGTATCGGTCGCACTCAGCAAAACCGATCGCGCTGGATTTGGCAGCCGTCGGGGTGCGGTGCGCGTTCCGAATCTACTTCACGAGTCGAGTCAAGTGATCGAGGAAAGAGGCGATCCCTCGCCCGTCACTTGCAATACACATAAAATCCATGACAAAGTATCGTGAGATACACGAAATACGATTTCCCGACGTGGCTGGTCGCAATGTTGAACTAGCGTCGGGAAATGCACGAAACGGTGATATACAAGCGAAGAGGTGTCAGAACACACGGGTACCAAATGCCTCGTCATCTGATCAGTGACGCAAACGAGGATAAACTAGATTTATACCCATCATTCTCATCCAGGGGAAGAGTAAACTTCGAACAATCGAACGACCAATGGCACAAGTTGCAAAATAATGGCTCAAATTGTTAAGCATGGCGAAACAAAGACTTAAATATGATGGCTCAAATGGAATTGCTCAAACACTTCACAATGAAGATGTTATAAGGAAACCGCAAAACTAAGCTATATAGCATCCAAGGAAGAAAGACAGGAAGGCGGGGTCTGGTCTGCAAGAGCTTGCCTGCTCGTAGCCGGACACCCTACCAGTTGTTTCTCTAGGCATACGTACATACGGAGGAGGGAATTAAAGTCGTAGGCTCGAAGAGATATGGTGGACCCTAACGAAGGGGCAGTTACCCACACCTTTCTCGGGAAGCCGCAGCCAGCCTCCGTGTGTGCGTAAAACAACTGAAGGGCGCAAGAGCCAAGGAAGCGGAGGGGTAACCCGCGACCTAGCTCGAGCGCCATGGGATTAACGTTCCACAGTGACGTTTCTCATTCAGGTACTTAATGGTACCTGCCTTCCATACCATACGAAATTCGTATGTAAATTTGTACATAATTCGTACATAATATCAAATATAGCTAATATACATGTGCAATACATTCCTATCAAAGAGCCTCGTTAGAAATGAAAAGCAACACGCCGCAATTGGACTTGGAAAATAAACTCTGACTCTGAGCAAAGGCATGCTACCCAAAAATATTCGAACGAGCTTGCAAGGAGTCTCACACAAATGATGATCTCCACGGCAAGCGAAAGACTACATTCGGGCTGAATAACCAAGTGGGAAATGATACGTCTGACCTCGAAGTATTCAACAAGAAGCATAGCAATAAACGACGGAGCGTGTAAACACTGACGTCTTAGGGCAAAGCACACGTGCGTTGATTGGAACCAAGTACACCACATCAAATGGAGATAAGAGCTGAGATCTCCAAGTGTACAGCACGTGTGCATCGAACGAAGTCCAAAAAGACGAAAATCCCACATGGCAGGGACTCTCAGATTGAGAAAGTAAAGTAAAATGCCCCATGACACGACGAGCAGTCAAGCGTCCAAAATAGCAAATGATGCTGTGGGCGCCAAAGAACTCACCAAAGCAGAGAAGCGAATCTGGGGATGACCGGTTTCGGCTGGCGTCCTACGGACCGCTATTGCCATGCGTGACATGGAACGAGGCGACCTAGGCATTGTCCTGGGGCTCCGAGTCACGTTATGGACTCTGGTATATGTGCGGTACTTGCACGAGTGATGGAACTGACGCCCAACGCAGCAAACTAGGACAGCGAAGAGTGTTCAAGCAGAGAAGCGATTCTGGGGACGATCGGTTTCGGCTGGCGTCCTCCGGACCGCTATTGCCATGCGTGACATGGAACGGGGCGACCTGGGCATTGTCCAGGCGCCCCAAGTCACGTTATGAACTCTGCCAGGTGTACCGGGACATCCATGGGACTCATGCGAGAGCCCTCTTAAAGCCAACAAGCAAATCGTTAGTAAGGACACTGCCCGGGTAGATGAAGGTAGACACACGCTCTGTTGAAACGGGAGTCGCGATGCGAAATCCAAGTCTTCCCATTGCGATGCAACGAACCTGATTGTCTCGGCCTGGGAAACCGAACCAACAGGGGTAGCGACTGGGAAAGACGAATCATCGAGACAGGGAAAATACCAAAATCGAACAGGCAAACAGCGTTGTAGACCGCTCTAGGTACAACGCTGGGACCGGGTATATACCTACATTCGTGAAGTTGAACAAGTCCCAAGGCTAACGTTCGGGTCGCGCCGAAGGCTGAATGACTGTGGGGACGGTAAACATGCACAGTCGCTAGCGACCCCCCGGGAAGACTACGGTTGACCCGCGGTGGAACGAGATCTCAAGCTACGGCGAAGGAAGCGCGCCTAGGGCTGAATGGCTGTGGAGATGATAAAAATCACAGTCTAAAGCGCTCCCCCAGAGGACCTGTCGACCCCTCTGCGGTATCTCAGACTTGGTAGCAGTCATACTGTCCGCATTGTATTAGAAAGGTGCGGGACTGCCTCCGCAAAATCTTCGGGTGATGAGCAGCAGCCACAGAAAAGTTAGGATCTCTTTCGGAGGCATCTGCGTTTCCAAAGAGGTAGAGAGAATCTGCCCTCAAGGCTCAGTTTTAAGCCCAGCTTGCTGGACAGTCATGTTCGACGGCATCCTCCGTGAACATGACAGAGATAGGCAGGTCATTCATCGCGCATGCCGACGATCTGCTGGTCACAGTCGAAGGCGACTCTCGTTGCGAAATTGAAGGGCGAGGGCAGCGCACTGTTGACTTTGTCAACAAAAGGTGCGAAAGGGCAAAAACTCCAGATCTCTTTGCTTAAGACTGAGGCGGTTGTCCTCAAGAGTACATTGATCAGGAGAGCCTGATAGGTATAAAGGAAGAAACATGTATAAAACGAAAGGCAGATAGAGTCGAGAGATTTAACCTTGCGGCGCGAGACCACCGACCATCCGATCAGGGTCAAAGAAAATTCAATCAGAAAGTTAGGCATCTGGGCATTCATTTGACAAAGGAACGAGAGTATCCTCCCATTGTAAAATACTTGCGCGGTAAGGCCGGACCGCTTTTAGCAATTTAGCTAGAGCTAGGGCTGCGGGATGTCAATGGGGGCCGCGCTTTAGCGCGCTCCCGACGATCTATCGGGATGTGTTCACTCCGGCGGTTGGCATATGCCACTGCCGGATGGATCGACCGATGCGAAGAGGGGCGGCCTGAAGGATCTCCGGACCCTGCAGCGCCGGTGCTCATGTTGGCGATTGATGCATATCGCACGGCGTCAGCGGGGTTGCTTTGTGCTGCTGCAGGTGCGGTCCCAGTTGATATCCTCCTTAACGAACATAAGGCGTGATATTCAGCTAGGAAAGAAAAGAGAAGAAACGAATGCCAGAATAGGGAACGTCATAATCCCGTTCATCGGGAGTAATCAGAGACCAAAGGTCTCTAGGGAAGAGGTGCTAAACGTATACAAGCTCGATGGTCTTCTTCGAGCAAAGGCTGTATAACAAGCACATTCCGAACAACGTCCGGGACAGGGTGACGCCGAAGGTACAGCGGTGC
Organism: Harpegnathos saltator; assembly: GCF_003227715.2. NCBI lineage: Eukaryota > Metazoa > Arthropoda > Insecta > Hymenoptera > Formicidae > Harpegnathos > Harpegnathos saltator. The sequence continues at coordinate 404,091 of NW_020229943.1, forward strand.
GTCACCTGATGAAATGACCGGACTTCGAGCCACAGAGTAAAATTCTGCGGCAACTTGTTCCAGCCGAAAACTGGAAATGGCCGGAGACGACACATTTCTTCGTGGCAATTCCAGAGGTCTATTCCATGTTTGCGGCATTCTGTAGGGGATTCCCTTTTGGTTAAAGGGTCTACGTTAGGCTTCCAATTTCACTTTCATTTTCTTCTACTCTCTTTTCCTTTCGCTTTTCTCTACACTATTCTAGAATCTTTCACCCACTTTATAACTCTAATCTATAACCCAGTCCGCTAAAACCCACCTACCGTGTCATATATTCCTCCCCCGACCTATCCCATTCAAGGGTCAGAGCGTGTGTCCGGGCTCGGGACACAAATGAGCGGGCCTCCCCGTGGTTCCCCGTGGACACGGCACGCGAGGCGACTCCCTCACGGGAGTCGACGCACGTGTCGCGACTAAACCGCTCATCCTGCGAAGTACGACCCACGCAGGCGCTGCTGGATTTTTCCATTGTCCGCTTCAGTGGTAGAGGACAAATCGCTGGATAGTGGAGTTGTGTTGCGTGTAGCTTTAACAAGCTGAGGTAGCAAGGCGCGGCACCCCCAGGGTGTCGTGCTACACAATAACTGCCATGCGCCCGCAAGGAGGAATGGAGAAGGAATAATAAGTGTGTGAACGTGGTTCAGTGAGTTGTCAGACACTGAGGTTTTGTAATCACGATTTAGTTAAAAGAAAAGGAAAATTGTCTCTCGCTCTATATATATCCTAGCTTGTATAGCGTATCCTTAAGGAAATCGGAACGAACTTCAAGAGCGGGTTGACAAAACCAAAACCGTAAACAATACACTGTTCAGATCATAATGAATATTCATATGTAAGGCAGTTATGAAACGACGTGAACGAAATTTTAAGTGTGACACTATTGTATCTGTTAAATAATTCGACTTGTCATATAATGAAACGTCACTGGTTCACTCGCGTAACAATATTTTTAATACTTAAATCGTGATTGTATTTTACTTGCGCGAAACGCGGTGTATGTGAGTGTTGTGTATTAAAATATTAAGTACTTACTGTTTATTTCAGTGGCTTAGACCTTTGCAGAGCAATCTCAAAGCACAGGCTTTTAATCAAGAATATTCTCAGTACTGTGCGGACCACTCTAACCACTACACAGTTCAAGCGGGCAGTCGACTTATCCGCACAACTTTGAGTATTGTAAAACATCGTGGACTTTCTTGCAAGTTTCCTAAGAAATCTTCCAGATTTTGAATAGCACAAAGCAAAGGCTTTGTAGGAGCTTAGGAAGAGGCTCTTATGCGAGACGACCGTTGTCCGTGGTGGCACGGTCGCTCAGAGACACTTTTCCTCTTTGCGTCAAATTAATAATGATGTCTTGGAGGCACTCCTAAGAGGCACATCTGTACTGTATGAACTTCCGATGTCGACTCTGCGGCGGGAGCTGCTGCCGGGGCCTCGTTCGGTCCGGCAATGGTGCTTGAGAGTGGGGTAAGCTATATGGTGGGAGTAATGGGATTATATGAGCGGGATCTGGAGTAGGAGCGTTCAATGTTTTTCAGAGTGGGACTGAGTGGCGTGATGCTGACGAGGCTCCGAGACATCTCGGCGCGTCGCCGGATGTGATAAGAAGTCGTGGTCAACAGGATGCCCTATGTTACCTGATATGGGCTCGGGTTACTCGGGGATTTCAGAGCAACCTCGGTAGCCCGGTTGCGTGCGTGCCTTATCTTTGAGACTTCCTGTCGCCAGTCTGACTTATTAATTTATATGTATAATTATTCATGCCCTATAATATTATAATATTATAATAAAAATGCGTTAGTATTATATATGTGTGGTTCTCCTATCTTATAGGTTATGCTAAAGATTAACTTATAAGTAATATAGCATTACAAAATTAATTAATTAATTATAATATTAATATGGACAATATGCATTCATTTATAATAAGGAATAATTGTTGTTAATAATTAAAAGGGTTTAGTTGCCAAAGTATTACAATGGATGCATACTGTTAACAATGGTGGTATATTAACAATAGTATTAACAATAGTCCACTCCTGTGGACGCCACCTTGCCGTGGTGGAGTGGCTTACGGGTTCCAATGAAATGTAGAGCTATGCCGGCGGGAGCTTCGACTCCTGGTAGGTCTTACATAGCCAGATTGGTCTGCACTGAGAGATCCAACCAAGAGCGGCCGCCCCCGGGATGGGCAGCTGCCTCTCGGGGGTTTACTGGGACCGGAGGGCCACGGCCCAATGATCCCCACAGCGCGGGCAGGCTGGGCTCGTGAGCCTGTGTGGCAGCCGGCCTAGGGGAAGGAAAACCCCGAAGATAAACCCGAGGAGTCCACCTTGTTACTAAACAATTTATGGAAAGGAAGTCTACCGAGGAATTAAATGCCCTGGGATTCGGACCCAGGGACCGGCGTGGAGGCAGTATCGTCCCTGCTGCCTCCTCGTCGTCATCAAGCATAGGGCCGGATGAGGAGCTTATGGCGGGCTCCTTACCCGAAATGGTTACCGCTGTAAGGGAAAGTGTTGGCTGCGGCTGGCCACTACACGGAGGGTGAGGAAGAAAATTCGGAGAGTGTGCCGAATGGCTTTTGGACTCTCGATGGGAAGGCGGGACGACTTCAGCATGCCGGAGTATAAGAGGAAGATGAAGGCGTACAGGAAGCGCTTCGGCCTTTCTGCGCTTCAGTTTGTGGAGGTGGTTGGGGATGTCTATTCCGAGCCGGATAAGATGGACTGGCTTTACCCGGAGGATGTTTATCTTCCTGGGGATTGTTCTGAGGCTGGGTCCATTGGAGTACCCTATTGGTCGGATGCGGAGAAGGATTCGTCGGTGTTTAAAGGTAGGCACCGAAGCTATAAGAAGCGGAGTCAAAGGAGGTTATGGACGAAGGCCCCGGACTATTCTGGTGAGTCTTGGCCCGATCTTCCTTTGATGGACGTTGAGAACTCGTCGTTGGTATCGGAGGAACCGAGGCAGGATGGTGAGGAGTCATTACCTTTGGCCGCGTCATCCGAGGCTTTAGAGTTCTGGCCGAGGAGGAGGAGGAAATGGAGTTGGAGGGCTGGATATTGGTTTGGCAGTGCAGAATGCTCGGTTTTGGATGGGGATGTTGCCCGGGGAACTAGCATGTATGAAGAGGAGTTGATAGCCATATCACCGTTGGACTGGCCGTTTGGACGAACCAGTGTTGACATGTGTGTTTGTCATGGTCGGCTAATCCCTGGTACGCCGATAGGCGTGGGACGGGAGGCTGGGGGATGGATGGTGATGTGTATGGTAGGAAGGAGGAAGACTCGAGGCTACATCTGGAGGAGGTGGTGTCTGGCGCGGTTGGTGTGGACCCTCCTTTCATGATTGAGCTGACGGAGTTGGAAACCAGAATGAGGGAGAGTCTTCGGGAGATGGAAGCTTCTGGGGATAGGATGAGGGAATCCCTGAGAGCCATCGATTCCTTGTTGGATGACAGAGGCGGTAGAGGATTGTTTGAGGGAAAGTTGGAAGGAACTTCATACTCTGGTGGTCGTGACCGTTTTGTACGGAAGAAGAGGAGGGATCGGACTCTCTAGAAGACGGGTTTGCGGAACACACAGGACGCGGTGGTGCTGAGCCCTATTGTTGTAGGCACGCCTGTGGTGGAGGAGAGTTTGCGGTTGAGTGTGGCTTTGGAGAGCTCGGTGAATAACGACTCAGCCAGGTTGAATTTTGCTGTAGGATCAGCCGGAGTCCTCCTTGTGGGGAATGAGGAAGGAAGAAGATTAGAGGTGGCTAAGGATGGAGCAGCAGAAGAGTCTGTTTCCGTGGAAGAGGAAGGTAATAGGAGAAAGATGATAAAGAAGAGGAGGAGGAAGAAGAATATGAGGATCCGGACTAGGAAGCGGATATTAGGTGGGATTGGTAGCAGGAATAAGATAGAAGTGGAAGAGGAGTTACAGGTGAATGTCACGTCATCTCTTGGTGTGGCTGCGGAGGCGTCGCGGAAGTCGGCTGACCCGATAGGACTAAGAGGCTCGGGTCGGATAGGCCCTGTGGGGCCGCGCAGCCGCCTGGCCAGGATGGATGATGGTGACGGGGCCGGATTTGGGTTGGACAGGATCATGTGTCCCATATGTCGTGGAACGGGTCGTGTTGGGAACCCGAGAGGTCTATGCTGCGGAGGGCGACTACGAGGCGGGAACGGCCCGGTTCGACACCGGGAGATGGTTTCAGTCTCGGATGGTTGTGCCGTGGCGTCTTCGCCTGTGGGCTCTTGGAATGGGATGAAGTATGTTAGGAGTGTGGACTTGGACTTGGACTTGAGAGGAGGATCGAGTGCGAGGACTGGTTTTAAGGAAGGAAATTGGACTAGAGTTTTAGGAGGAAGAAATAAGAAGCGGAGGAATAGGATGGAGGATAAAGGAATAATAAAGGAGGTGCAGGATATTGAACACAAACCCGAGGAGCAGCTTAAAAGAGGCTGCGCGATGGATTGGGCACGTGCCTCTCGGGGTGGAGACAGCACTCGGATGGAGGATGGCTTGTCTCTGAGAGAGTGGGCGCGATTGCCTGTCTGTTCAACGGATGTAAGGGTTGAAGTTGTAGGTATAGGTAGGAATGGGCCCCACTTGAATGGCGGGAACCCGGGTTCTGGTGGTGTTCCTTCCTTACATGGACCGGGACCGTTGCGGTCAGCAAAGAAGGTGGGGGCTTGGATAGGATGGAAACGAAGAAGTAGGCTTAGGAATGGGATTGTTGGCAGTTCAAGGCAAGGAATTGGGGGGAAGGATATGGTAGTGGATGACACTGCGACGACGTTAGCAACGATATCAGGTAAAGGACCGATGACGTCGAGCAGCGAGGTTGCGGTACAGGAATTGGAAAGGACTGGACTAGGGGTTAGGAACAGAATAGGGAAGGAGTGTAGTTGGAGTCGATTGAGGTGGCAGGATGGGATAGGAAAGGAAGAAAAGACAGGACTGAGGAAGGTGGTAGATCGTAGAGGGCTGGTGGAGAGGGTAGTGGCGGTGGGCGATGATCAGCCCGCTTATTATTCCGAGGGCGCCACTTGGGCCGCACAAAGACAGGATGGCTTGCCCCTGAGTGAGCTGGAGCCGGCTCGGTCGCCGTCCTCTTTCTCCGCCGGTAGTGTGAGGAATTTGAGGATGGTTAGGAACGACGATGATAGTGGTCCTCTGCCTGGAACTGCGACGGTTTCAGGTAGGGGACCGAAGAAATTGGATAGGGAGGTTATGGAGCAGGGAGTAGCTAGGAACGGGTACAGGATTAGGTATAAGAGGGGGACGGGGAATAGTTGGAGTAAGAGTTGGAGTAGGATTGGTGATTGTTGCGGCAATAAGGTGGAGAGGAGAGAGAGAGAGAGAGGTTTGTTGTTGCGGTGGAGTTGTTGGCGGTGGCTCATCTCCTTCGAACATGGAGGGGATTTGTTGTCGAACCGGCCCGGATCCTAGCCCTCGATCGGAGAAGTTGAGTGGACTGTGGCGTCTGAGGTGCTATAAGTGTTGGGAGATGGGTCACCACAAAAGGGAATGTAAGTCCTTGATAGATCGTAGTAAGAATTGTTACGAATGTGGAAAAGTTGGACATTATGTCAAAGGATGCTGCGCGAGAGTCGCTGGAATATGATCTGGGTAGGTCTGGTGGTGGTCTTGTGCGGTAGCATATATTGAGGTGAAAGGGAGCGACGGTGGTGCACAGGACATGGCATACCTCGTCCACGATATAGGAGGGGAGGAGGAGCGTCAACCATAGAGTGGGTTCCGACTTTGGATTTCCAGATTTTGGAGTTTGCTCTCTTGGGTGAACGTCGGTCCTCGGGATCTTGATCCCTTGGACTAGTGGGGGATAGCTGATCCGGGCCTGTCTGACTACGGCACTTGTGCTGTTGGTTCGACTGGGCCTGTTTGATCGGTTAGGGCCAGGGGGGAAGGGGTGCGCAGACCCCAGTATCGAGGGCCATGGCATGTGTGCCACGGGGGTGACGGAGGGATTCGGACGTTAAAGTGTGAGACTTCGGTCGTGCTATTCCCGGATCCCTCTGTCATGAGCCACGTGGTTAGGCCGGGGGAGGTTTTAGTGGGTGTGAGTCCCACACTACCCTGCAGTTCTGCGTGGCTGCAGGGTGTGCGTAGGCATTTCCTCCTCTGTAAAAAAAAGAAAAAAAGTGTTAACAATAGTGGTATATGTAAGTATAAAAAATTAATACATTATTAGTGGAAAAAGGTTTCCCTTTTGCAGGGATCTTAATTATTGCAGCCGTTATATTAATGTTAAGTGGTAAGGTTTCTACCATAGGGCGCTTCTTTTATGCATGTCGGTAAGATAGGTTCCTTGGGTAGATTTCGCTATTATTAAATTCGGTAATTAATTTTCAATTGTTATAAATAACTTCTAAATATAAAATTCCGACTTTTGGACCTAATGGAAGCTTATGGCAATGAAAGTTTCAATAAACAATTAATTTTTTATTAGTAGTGATGGGTTCGAGCCTTTGTACTGTATGAATAAATTTTTAAAGAGTGCAGTATTTAAGCTCGAACGTGAACAAAAGGTTTAAATTAAATAAAGTATTCAAGCGTAACCAAGGCTAAAATAGTGAGTTTGCGAGCTGAGTAAAGTACTTAAGTGACTCCTGAACTCGAATAAGTGAGTTTCATTAAATTTTTAGTAAAAATTACCAAATTTTGAGAATGTACTATCTGAAGGGTTCTCTGTCTGTGGACAAGAATTAAATGTTATCGTTTGGCATTATTTCCTTTTATAATTAATATTCTGAGGTTTTGACACTTGCTTGTGTTTCACTAAAATGTTCTCTGGGCATATAGGTGTTAAAAATATTTTAGTTTGACTTTTCTTAATTTTAACAGAATGTTCGCATTACTGGAGTTTCAATAGTTCCTGTGTATGAATTTTAGAATTTTCTGAAGTCTATTGGTAAGTAACATTATTATTTTCTATTAATTATTAATGTTTTCAAAAGGTTAATATGGCTGTCGAATAGAGGCCATTTGATACTATTATTAGCATTTTAGATTTTCCTTCTAGGCCTTATAGTTACTTAGTAAAACCAGCTTTTTTCTGATTGGTCGAGACCTTGAAACGGTTATAACTTTAAATTATTAACTTTACAAGAATCTTGTTAGAACACTATTTGTAGTAATTTTAAAGGGCTTTCATATGCACGGGTCAGTTTTCTAAAATTATTATTTTAAGAAATATTGACTTTTGTCTTTGATTTTAACAGCAAGGAAATACTTTTAATAACTGGAGTTGATTATATTTCTTTTTGGCTTTCTGGCTTTTAAAGCGAAAAATAATATAGTGGAGAATACGTCGCAGGACGTTACACAGGACGACTCCATCAATCAAAGGGGTGACCTCCCAGTTGTAGATCCCTCCACTGTTTATTCTCTCACGCAAGACATCACGTTCGCACTAACCACAATTAAGACTCAACAACTCTGCGGATATACAATCCTGCAGACCGACCATCCCAAGTTTTTTATTGTGGAAACTACTAAAGGAGATACTGTCAATCCACGAGGAAGCGTTCCTGTGGACAATCTGGACATCTCATACGTCAATTCCAAATTCATATAAGCGGAGAAACACGTGAGCAGCCAAATCATCAGTCTTTTGTCACATCCGCACCACCAATGGAAGGAGGAAGGATCACCCGGAAAATATTTTATTTTAACTCTCTCTCGAAATTCCCTGAAATTTTTCTAAGTCCTTTAACCCGAAATTTTTCTAAGTCCCGTAACCCAAAATTTTTCTAAGTCCCTCAACCTAAAATTTTTCTAAGTTCCTTAACCCGAAAGTTTTCTAAGTCCCTTAAGCCTTGAAAATTTCTAAGTCCCAATTTCCGACTCCCCACTACTTTCCCACTCCAGAGGGAAAGTCGGCGGCTCGGAAAAACCGCAGCTCAGGGACCGCGGAGCGCCCGAGTCGCAGTCTCAGTCGTGCAGTGATCCAGTGCAGTGCTCCTCCATTCCTCCTGGGGTCTAGTAGTAAGTCCGAAATCTAACTTAGAATATTGTTTCCGAAACCGAACTTAGAATATTGTATTGTGTCTGAACTTAGAATATTTCACAGAATTCGAACTTAGAATATTTTACCGAAATCGAACTTAGAATATTTTCATTAGACCTAGCAACAACAGGCGAGTGTAAGCCTAAATGTATTCATTTTCTTACAATATATCCATTATTTAGTTAAGACCAACAGTTCAAGTTCACTCTTCTTCACCTTCACATCCCATATCGGCCAGCCTGGGACACCACCTTCGCGGCGCCTAGGTTGACAACCTGTAGATATTCGCATCAGTAGCATAGGGGCGTACAGGCTGCGGCTTGACCGCACCGCCCGTTCGTAGACGTATAGGCTGCGGCTCGATTGCACCGTCTACTAGCAGCTCGGAGACGTATAAGCTGCGGCTCTATCGCACCGTCACCTAGCTTAGAGATTTTCGAATGATCTTGACCATCGACAGTCATCCAATGCCGTGGGGCCTGGTTCTCAATACGCCCCGTACGACGAGGAGGTCATAAAAAGTATCTGAAAGCTCTAGAGTATCGGTTAAAAAAGCTCTCACGTATCACTCCTACCTAGGGGTTGATCCTGCCGAGTGCTCATCCGACGAAGAAACTCCCCATCCACCCCATCCTCCTAGTTCATTGGAATCTCCCTCCTCGCCCACAACGCCATGTCCCCCTGCACCGGAGCACGCCTCGAGCGAAACCGCAGTTCCATATCACATCAGTGAGTTCGATTTCGATAACCCTCCGCGGCTACCCAGCGTTCGATGAGGATTTTCACCAAGGGATCCGTGGCCTGCCTTTTATCGTCGATTGCGGGCTGAGATCCTTCATCATTACTACGGCGCAACCACCCCTCCATACACGATTCGGACCAGCAACGGGAGCCCGCCAACCCTCGAACAACTGCGTAGACACGTGCACCGCTCTATCAACCAAGTAACGTCAGTCGTGACTCTGGATTGATCGAACGGGTAAGTGTTCTGCTTCATACCCCTCGGAATTTGCATCGTGCCAGCTAGATCGCGCGTATCTCGAGGAAGAATCACGAGATTCGCTGGACCCCAAAAAGGCGATCTAGCCCCGCATCAGGGCCCGAGTACCTGTAGTCTAATTTCACAGCCGCGGCCGACCGGGACGTAACACTTTATTACAACGTCATGAAGCAGAGGTGTGACCTAGAGTAAGAAGCCTTAAAAATGCACTGTCTCTGGCAACTCTTCTACCCGACGAGTTCGCCCATCGTTTAATGAAAGGTCCAGGGTACAGCAGGCCGTTACAGCAGGTGTAGCAATTCACGTCATCCAGTGCATTCCAGTCGAAGTAAAGATCAGGAGAACTAAAGACTGCTATGCCAAACTTCCAGTTACTGTCAGGAATTCATCAATGTTCCTCACACCGAAATCTCATGTGCTCACTAAATATGGCACATTGAAAGAATGTAATTATCAACTACCTACCTTATACCGTCTAGAAGACACCTAGGTACAGTTTACACCCGAACCTCATGAACGACTCTCTCCACCACAACGCCTGCAGCCCACCACTACTATATCTTGGAAATACTTAACACCAGGACCTTTGGCAGTAAGCGGAATCTACTCACAACAAGACATTGACAAGCTGAGTGACCACATCATGTTCCCCGCCGAGAAACCTGCCCTCTTGAACTCTGTCGCTAGAGGAATTAACGGTCACACTACAGGAGAAGGATCTGCCTCATTGTACAACCTGCTAAACGAGGAAGACCTTAACACAATTGCTGAAAGTACTGCCTCAAAAATCTGGGAGGGATTCGTCGCTTTTGGCTCTGCAACCGCAGGAGTGTTCGGCATCTTCATCATCATCCGCCTAATAAAATTACTTATTGATACCGCTATTCACGGATACGCCTTCCATATGGCGTATGGATGCAGCCGTCACCTCTTGGGAGCTATATGGAGCTCCTTAACTCACTCTTAACTCCTGCTGCACTTTGCTCATCAGCCACCTCAACGTGCCAACAAACCAATGGTCGATTCTTCAACCAATACACCACTTCAACAACCCACTCCAGCCGAGCAGCAGCCTCAACTACCTCCAAGGCCAACGCCTAGACCAGCCGCACCTCCACATCACCTCATCGAGGAGGGGCCGCACACATCCATCGCCTACAGAGAACTCAACGAACTCCTAAACCAGGTAGTCGTTCACGATCAAATTCCTAACAAAAGTTTCGGAAGTTTGCTCTTAAAAGGGGGGAGGTGTAACGTCCTGCGACGTGCTCTCCACCATATTATTTTTTCCGACTCAAGACTGGAAGGCTAATAAGAATTAATAATAATTAACTAATAAGAATTAAATTAAAATATTTTTTTTTACCTACGTATATAGAAACTATCTTAGTAAGGCATATACAAATGTCAAATGTGTCAAAATCTCAAAATGTCAATTAGAAAAGAAAAGAGAGACAAACGAAAATAAATAATTCTTGGCCACAGATGGAGAATTGTTTGAAAAATCTAATAGCGAAATTTGGAAATTTTTACTAAAAAAATATAAAAACCCATTTGTTCAATCTCAAAAGTCGCTTAGACACTTCACTCAGTCAGGACCCTTACTATTTTGGTTCTAACTACGTTTAGATACCTCACTTTATTTAAACTTTTGTTCGCGCTCGAGCTACACTTAGACATTGCACTCATTTAATATTTGTTCATGCAAAACAATGACTCGAATCCTCCACTAGTAATAAAAATTAATTGTTCATTTATACTTCCACTACCATAAGTTTCTATAAGGTCCACAAATCTCTAAATCATAAACAGAAATCGTTTACAACAATTATTAATTAATTACCGATACCGTTAATGGTGAAACCTACCAAAGAAAATTACCTTACCGACATACGTGAATAAGGAACCCTACGGTAGAACACATACTTACCGATCAAAATTAGTATCCCGACAGCAACAATAAGGATCTCTGCAAAAAGGTATCCTCCTTTTCCATTAACAATATTATAAATTTCTGTACTCTACTTACCTATACCCACTGTTAACAATATGCATTTCTTATAATAATTTCAACAAAACCATTTAAACATTAATAATAAATGTTCCTCTCATTATAACACATGAATATTGCCATTATTAAAATTATAATTAATTAATATTATATCTTAATATTCTATTCATATATTACCTATATTAACCATATATTATAGCTATAAGAACCACACATACTATACTAACAACTATTTTATTAATATTATAGGCTCACATACACGTTAATTAATTATTAAGACTGGCGATAGGAAGTCTGGGAGATAAGCCGGGCGAGAAAAATAGGCCACCGTGAGCGCTCTGGAATCCTCGAGTAACCCGATCCCATATCAAGTAACATTGGGCATCCTGTTGACCACGCTCCTTATCATATTCGGCGGCGCGCCGAGATGTCTCGACGCCTCGTCAGCATTACGCCACTCAGTCCTACTCTGAAAATCCTTGAACGCTCCTACTCCAAGTCCCTCTCGTATATTCCCATTACTCCTACCATATAGCCTACCCCACTCTCAAGCTCCATTGTCCGGACCGAACGAGGCCCCGGCGGCAGCTCCCGCCGCAGAGTCGACTTCTACCTTCCAAGCTGTAAAGACGTGCCTCTCTAGAGAGCTCCCATGCATCTGTCAGAATATATTGTGAAGCAGACGAGTGTCTCTGAGCAGACATGCCACCACGGACAACGTTCTGTCTCACTAAAGACCTTCCGACAAAGCCCCTTCAGAGCCTTCACTGAGAATATCGCACGCATACTCGGGATCTTCTTAGGAATATTCCACGAGAAGTACGCGTATTCTTCTCATTTTCTGGGTTTTGTGCTAGGCAAATCTGTTGACTCCTGCTCTGACCGTGTCGTGCTCCGAGCAGTTCGCGATAGTTCTCAGTTTTACTAAATCAGTGAGTCTATTGTACTCCGAGACTTCCCAGCCAAGCTTGGGCTAAACGGCGCAGCGACAATTTTTATATTCCATAAAGAAATCATAAGAAATAATATAATAATCGTAAGTACTCTCTTTATTTCATACACTTCACTCACATACACTGCGTTTCGCGATCGACTTAGAGCCAGTGCATTACAACCGCGAGTGATTTCTTAGGAATATTTCAACGCCACTGAGCAAGTGTCTTTCCCCTTACAATAAGACGAAGTTTATTCAATAATTTCGATAAAATGCATCAATAAAATATCGTTTACATTTCGTTGACATTCGTATATATTAACTTGCATTTTAGATTACTCGCATTCATACTCTCGCATACTCGCTCTTTGTGTAAGAGAGATTCCGCATTGTATAATCTATTTGATTTTTCAATATCAAGATATAGTGCCTGTTGAACCAGTGAGCCACATATACACTATTCCTTCTTCTTTCCTCCTTGTGAGCGCACGGCATCGGTGCAAGGCATAGGGCCATAGCGCACAGCATCGGTGCAAAGCACAAGGCCGTATCATTAGACTTAAGATCCTTGTCAGCTGTGGCATCCTACCACATTGACACCGTCTCCAGGCGAACTCCTTGCGCCGGAGACTCTGCTTATTATAACCAGTTTATTCCAACCTCCTAGATTCTCACAATCTTGACAGGCAGTGGTATTATTAATTTAATTATTTTTACAATAGAGACCCAAGAAAGGACGTCTCTTTCGTTCACGTACTCTCTCTCTCTCTCTCTCTCTCACTCTCTCTCTCTCACACAGCACACTAGCTATAAGATACATATATACAGGGTGCACGATTTATCTGAAGACATTGAAATATCTTGAGAACTATGTTGGATAAAAAAAGTGGTTAATGAAAGTCGTTAGTCTCGAAGGGGGATATCCAATGATACCAAACTCGACCTCCCACCCCACCCCCTGGGGGTGGGGGTTGGGGGCAACTTTGAAATCTTAAATGGAAACCCCCATTTTTATTGCAGATACGGATTCTACGCCACAAAATACGTAAATTTTGTCCGAAATTTTGTTTTTATTCGTGATAGATGGCGCTGTAATCGCAAAAAATTATATTTTCCGCAATTCTCTAGAAATGATCATTGGATTGAGAAATAAAAAATACCTGTTCAATATTTTTAAAGAACATAATAAAAGTTATTCCCGCCCATCCTCTCGGGGTAGGGTGGGTGGTAACGTTCAAATCTCAAATGGGAACCCGAATCGAAGAGGGGACTGCTCGACGCGCCACTGTGAGTGTATAGCGAACTACGGCTTCTTATAAAAGGCAGTGCAATGCGGTCAGAGCTCACTTTTCTTTCAGAATTAGAACTGAAAGCATCTCTAACAATTTCATTTTACTTGACTAGTTTTTATTACCTGCATATCTACCCTTCATTCTTTGAACAGAATTGCAAGTGGAAAATGAATTCTGCAACCGTAGAAGAAAAAATTGAAATGATTCTGATTTATGGTGAATGTAGGAGGAATGTTGACGATGCTGTTGCCTTATATGCTGAGCGTTTTCCAGACAATGTTCGCTCACGTTCTTTTTTTACAAAGTTATGACTGCCTTTATCTCGGATGGCAGCGTACAAACTAAAAAAAGAAAACGAAGAACAACTGTTACAGGAGAAGTTAATGAAATAGTTGTGCTAGCAGCTATTCACCACAACCCACAGGTAAGCACTCGGCAATTACATCGCGATTTCGGAATTTCCGGAGATAGTATTCGCAGAATATTGCATCGTCATAAGTATCACCCATATCACATTTCACTGCATCAAGAACTTCATGGCGATGATTTTCATAATCGAGTAGTGTTTTGTGAATGGGCACTTCAACAAATGCAAACGAACCCCAATTTCATTGCTAATGTACTATTTTCAGATGAGTCTACATTCACAAACTATGGTGGCGTTAATCGACATAACATGCATTACTGGAGTGTAGAAAATCCTCACTGGTTACGACAAGTTGAACATCGACGTCCTTGGTCGGTTAATGTTTGGTGTGGAATCATAGGGAACAGACTCATTGGTCCTTATTTTATTGAAGGTAATTTGAATGGAATCAAATATCGAAATTTCCTGGAACAGGAACTACCACCATTACTTGATGATGTTGCCTTGGACGTTCGACAAAGTATGTGGTTTCAGCATGACGGTTGCCCAACGCTCCCCCCTGGACGCCACCTTGTCGTGGTGGGGGAGCTTGCGTGTCCCAATGATGTACAGGGCTGTACCGGCGGGGGTTTCGACCCCTGGCAGGTTCTACCATGCCGGGATGGTCTGTACAGAGGGACCAGACTAAGAGCGTCCATAATACTCCTGGATGGGCAGCTGCCTCCAGGTTTTATCCAGGATCTGGAGGGTCTCACTCAGCGTTTGGGGCCCAAACAGCGCGGGCAGAGCGTGCTCGTTAGCCTGGTGAAGGCAGCCGGTCTAGGGGAAGGAAAACCCGGAAATCACACCCGAGTGGGTAGGGCTCGTAACAATCCTACATTGGATGGATTCACAATGACAAACGAAAGGCATAACGTTTCGGTGTTCGGAGCCGAAAACCGGCGTGAGGTTGGAGATACTGTCCCGGCCCCCCCCCCACGTCGTCAACCAGCGACGGGCCACCGCAAGTGTTGACCACGAGCACTTGCGAGGAAAGGACTATCGTGAAGCGTCATGTCGGGGAACCGGACCTGAGCCCCGCCATGTCGTCAACAGACGACAGGTCAGCAACCGAGCACAGCTCCCACAGGAGCCGAAGTCGGAGCTCGACTGACAGCAGCAAAAGCTACTGTCAGCCTTCCGACGGGGATCCGGACTTCGATCCCGGAGTCTGGACCCACTCCGTGCAGCAATGCCGGAGAGACCGCTCCTGCCGGGGAGTGAGTCGAGCGGATCCCCCGGGGAAGAAGAAGGGGTTACCGCACACCGAGGGAGAGCTAACCCTGGCGAAAACCGGCCAGAAGCGCGGTCCCCACCGGGGGACTCGCGACGTGAGCCCTCGGCGCGAAAAGGGGCGGCCACGCTCCGGGGGACTCAAACCCTCGTCGGAAGACGAGAAGCGCCTCCCCCACCGGGGGGAAGGCGAGGCGGATCCCCGGGAACAAGAGGGACCACCCAACGAGGGAGCGGTGCTGACTAGGGGCAACGGCGCCAAATCCTCGGACAGGGCGCCTGTTAAATATAGACCTGGCCCCCTCTCTAGTAAGAGAGGGGACAGATCTCCGGGGGGAGGGACGCGAACGGCAAGGGGCAAAGCCGACTATCATATCGGACGTTCTCCTTTCCCGAAGATCAAGGGTAGAGAGAGATGAATCTGGTAGATTCATCTCCTCTACCTCCAATGTGAAATCCTCCAACAACATCGGTAAGGATCACGCGACCCACAAACCCAATCCCGCCAAGACAAAGGCCTCTGTCTCCGACAAGGCCGGAGTCAGCGGGAAGGGGACCCAGGACAGGGGAAAGAGAAGGAGGGAGACAACTAGTGGGAGCTCCATCATCTCCCTAGGGGACTTGTCTCCCAAAAAACATGATACCCCGGAGCCTGTCCTTGTCAGGAAGAGGGACCCGAGGGGGAGGAAGCCCACCACCGGTCTGGGGGTGGGCCTCAGGGAAAAAAGGGAGGCGGAAGCAGCCAGAAAAAAACAGGAGAAAGAAAAGTGTCTGGAGAGAGAGATCGAGGACCTCCTTAACACCGGAATATTGAGGTCCCTGGCTGATAGAAGACCCATGCAGGAGGTGTACAAGGACGCAAGCTCCGTTACATTCCTGAGGGAAGCCTCCACGCCAGAATTGGCCTCGGAGGCAGGCCGTACGCTCGGTGCATTGAGATTAGTGACACTAAGGTCAAACACTCTCAAGGGAACCTTCGTGTCCCTCATGAACCGGGCGGTAGGCTCCTCCGAGGCCATTCTACAAACACTGATGGTCAGGTTTGCGGCCATAGATGGTAGGACGGACGAACGGTCCAACTTGGAGGCCGAAATGAATGGGATGAGAGAGGAGAACAAGAGACTGAGAATAGAAAATAGAAGACTGCTCGAAGAGCAGAACGCAGCCAAATTGTTCTCCTCCACTGCACCGGACCTACCACAATCCGGCACACATCACAAACGCCGGACGTACGCGGAGGCTACGGGTGGCAGTTCCTCCTCGGATGCCGGAGAGATACCGAAACCGAGGACGAGGGAGAAGAAGAAGAGGAAAATGGTGAGGGCTCCAATCCTGGAGTCCTCATCCAATTCCTCCGCAGAAGGAAAAGAAGATAGGGAAATTGCTGTGTATAACGACAACCTGGACCTCTTCAAACGGGAGGAGGCCACTGCCCCGGTGGCGGCTAAAAGACCCCCAATACAAGGGATTCAAAAGGACCTGGATGATTCCCTGGGGCTCCGACATATCGAACCGGAAGCCAGAGAGAGGTACGAGCAGTTGTCGCAGGAGCTGCTACGGCTGGTGGATGTCAAGAATGGCCTGGACCCGTAGGGGGAGAGGTACAGGGTGATGACAGCAGCCATCAACAGAGCAACGACGGAGAGAGCGGCCGTGATGGAGCGGGGACCTGGGAAAGTGTCTCCTGGGCCGACGGAGCGGGCCTCAGCCCTTAACCCTACCTCCCCCCGGACGGAGAGGCGAAAGCCGATCCGGGCGTGGGGGGAGGTGGGGCTGGGCATCAGGCGCCAAAGGCCAGGGGGACATCGGCCCAAAGAAGGAAGAAGAGGCTGAAGGAGAAGGAGAGGATGAGGAGAAAGAGAGCCGAAGCTAACGGCAGGAAGCAGGAGGGGATGGGACAAGAACGAGCGGTTCCAAGGCCAGCTCCCCCCCTGAACGTGCTGGTAAGACGTACGCACAGGTAACGAAAGTTGCAGGGGAGGCGGACGGAGGGAAAAGCGGCCGACAGCCGACAGTGAACGCCGCCCAACCCTCCAGACAACCCCGGGCCGCACCCTCAGAGTCTAAAGGGCAAGAAGAGGGATGGACCGTAGTGAGGAGCACGAGGGATAAAAAGAAGCAGAAGAAACAGGAGAAAAAGGGGAAAACCCCCAAACCTCCCCTCTTCAAAACCCCTCTTCCTCAGCTTGTCACGGCCAGGAGGAAGAAGGCAGTGGTACCGCGACCGCCAAGATCTGCGGCCGTCACGATCACCTGCCCCAAAGACTCATATAAAGAGTTTATGGTCGAGGCCAGGCGCCGGATAAAGATCACAGATGTCGGCATACCGGGTGCCCTAAAAATTAGGATGGCCCGTACCGGGGCCCTACTAATCGAGGTGCCTGGCCTCAATGCGGGGCCCTCCGCCGACCGGCTTGCCGAGGAGCTCGGCAAGCTGGCGGCAGAGAAAGGCCCCAGCTACAGCGTCCAAAGACCGGTGAAGACTGCAGCTTTATGTCTCACCGGCCTGGATGCGACAGTCGGGGCGAAGACGTGACGACCACTGTGACCCTCGCTGGGGGCTGCCCACCCACGGATGTGTCCGGGGGTGAGCTGCAGTTTACCCAGCGGGGGACAGCCACAGCTGTGGTGCGGTGCCCGCTGGCGGCGGCCTCCAAGGTCGCCACCGCGGAGCGGGCCCTGGTAGATTGGACCCGAGCCAGGGTGACGACGCTACCTGCTCGCGCGGCGCTCTGTTTCAGATGCATGGAACAGGGCCATGTGCGCGAGCAGTACAGAAGCGCCGTCGACCACAGCGATAACTGTTATCGCTGCGGTAACCCCGGCGACCGCGGTGCACTGCCCTGTGTGCAGACGCGGGAAAACCTGCCGGTCACAAAGCCGGGGGCCCGGCGTGCAAACCGTTGACCGGTAGGCAAAGAAGGAAGAGGGAGGCCCAGAAGAAGAAACAATCTGGACCTGGGACGACCAACACTTCCTCCGATCTGGAAAAGACTGGAGGCAAGGAAAGGGGGGAGACCAGACCGATCTCTCCCCAACGCGGGAGGAAATGCTGGTGGAGGCGGCAACCAGTCGCAGCCTGGAGCCCATCATCCCGATGGAAGAGGAGCGCAGCAACAGAGGGGAAAAAGGAGGAGGACTGCAATGGAGGCGGCCCTCCCGAAGGCTTCATCGGCGGAGGCGACAACAGGAGAGGAGTCCACGACGCCGGAAAGATTGGACAAGGTGAGGAGGGTGGAGGTCGCCGGGACCCCACCCCCAACTACCCTAGACGGAGAGTCGGAGGACGCGCCATCCCCGGCTCTCCCGGGCAGCCTCCCCCCTTCATACTCCCGAGAGGAGGGGGAGGCGGAGGTAGGAACCCCCCAAGTAGGAACCTCCATCGCACCAACGGAGGAAGTGGCTGACACCACTCAAGCACCCGTAGAAGAAGCCAACACCATGGCCAAGGACCCCTCGGAGGAGACAGGGACGGCGTCATCGCCGCCCGAGATCTCTCCGAGGGGTAGCGAAGAGGACCGCCCGGAGGAAGCATGAAAGCCTGGCTTTCACGCTCCTCCGAGTGTCACAGGCAACCTAGGCCGAGGCGCCCGCGCGCAAGACCTCTGGTGTCAGAGGCTTGCGGAAATGGGCGCCGGCCTGGGTTTGGTCACAGAGCCGCACTATGTCCCGGCCAGTAACATAGTAAAACTGGCTGGACAGTAAGTGGCTCCGTGGCCATGGTGGTTAGACCCGCAACGGGCGTCCCCTCCTGTAAGGTCAGGAAGAGGGGACGCTCGTATGTGGCGGTACCTGGGGCCCATCACGGTCGTGGAGGTATATTTACCCCCCGCGACCAATAAGTCGGGCCTCGGCGAACTCGCCCGCGTTGTGAGGGTCCTGGACAGGGTCGGGGATGTGGTGCGCCAGTGCCACCCCCGACCCGTGATTGTTGCCGGAGACCTTTAACACCCACTCCGAGGAGTGGGGGTGCAGTCCCCGGCAGAGGGACCGTCGGGGCGACGCCGTGGCCGACTGGGCGGCGAGTTTGGGCCTCGTGCTGTTAAACACGGGGTCCACCAGCACCTTTGTGCGGCCGGGGGGGAGGCGAGTCGGTCATTGACCTGACGTGGGCCTCCCCCTCGGCCGTCAGGTTATTCCGGAGGTGGGTGGTGGAGAAGGAGAGGGAGTCCCTGTCAGACCACAGATATGTGGCCTGGACTCTACGACTTCCCACCCCCTTTCGGAGGCTGGACCGCCGCCCAGGGGAGGGGGATCGTCCCCTCCCCAAAAGATGGGCCCTGGGTCAACTGGACGCGGACAGGTTTCAGGCGACCGTCCTCGCGGCGACCTGGTACCTTGAACAGGAGCCAGGTACAAGGGACCCTCTGCCCCTCCTTGAGGGGGCCAAGGAGGTAGTGCGTATCGTGACGTCGGTCTGCGACGCTGCGATGCCCCGGTCCCACCCTCGCCGGCGCCGGGCAGCATACTGGTGGACGCAGGAGCTCGCGGAACTCCGCGACTCCAAGCCACACGGGCGTAAGCCCGAGCCCGGCGAACCGGCGGGGACGCCGCGGGGACACAGGGGGGCTACCGCAATGCGCGGAAGGCCCTCAAGGTCGCCATTGACGACGCCAAGGCGAGAGCATGGGAGCGCCTGGTGGACTCTTTGGACGAGGACCCGTGGGGGCGCCCATACAAGCGGACGGTCGGGAAGATCCGTCCGCTTGTATGGGCGCCCCCACCTACGGAGTCCATGGACCTCAAGGACTTCCTCGACACCCTCTTCCCGAGGGCCGAGGGGGGACCACCCAGGATCCCCGTTCCTGACATTCAGGACTGGGACGAGGACCTGGCGATCTCGTCCGAGGAGTTCACCAGGGCCAGGAAGAAGCTCGGGGCCAAGGGCAAAGCCCTAGGCTCCGACGGGATTCCAGGCCGAGCGTGGGCTCTCGCACTTGGCGACGGAAACCTGTCCGCCGCCACGCGAGAGGCTTTGGAGGGGTGTTTGAGAGAGGGAGTCTTCCCCCAAAAGTGGAGGAGGCCAAGTTGGTCCTCCTCCCCAAGGAGGGCAAGGTACCCGGTGGGCCGCCGGCCTACAGGCCGATTTGCCTGCTGGACGAGGCAGGCAAGATGCTGGAGCGCATCATTGCCGACCGCCTCGTCCAGCATCTGTCCCTGGAGGGGCCGGACCTCCACGACAACCAATACGGGTTCAGGCCCGGATGTTCAACGTTGGATGCACTCCAACACATCCGGGACCTGTCCCGTGCTGTCGTGGAGGTCGAGGGCGGGGTGTTGTTGGCGGTTTCGTTGGATATAACGAATGCCTTCAACACCCTGCCCTGGCCGGAGATAGGACGGGCGTTGGAACACCACTGTGTTCCCGCCTATCTCCGGCGCATAATGGCCGATTACTTCAGGGAGAGGGACCTCGCCTACTCGGCAAGAGGCGGGGTCTAAGGCCGGCGCCTAATGGAGTGCAATGTTCCGCAGGGGTCCGTATTGGGACCCCTGCTCTGGAACATCGCGTTCGACCGGATACTGCGTACTCCCCTCCCTCCCGGCTGCCATGTCGTCTGCTATGCAGACGACACTCTGGTCCTGGCCGAGGGAGAGGATTGGGGGAGGCCCACCTCAGGGTGGAAGCCGCTCTGTACTCGGTAGTAAACACCATCAAGGACCAAAGTGGCCCCCCAGAAGACCCAGTCCATGCTATTCCATGGACGGGGTCGGGGCGGGCCGCGAAGAGTCCGGGTCTTTGTGGACGGAGTCCGCGTCCGCGTCAAGCCCACGATGAAGTATCTGGGCTTGACGTTGGATAGCCAGTGGAACTTTGGGCCCAACTCAGGAGCCTGGCCCCCCGGATCCGCAAGATAGGCACGGCGTTGGCCGGCCTGATGCAGACCCAGGGGGGCCCTGGATGGCGGGCACGCCGCCTTTACGTGGGAGTGGTACACTCGGTCGCCCTGTACGGGGCGCCCATATGGGCACCCCGTTTGTTGGCTACCGCCCGCAACGTGGCCCTGCTCAGGCAGGCCACGCGGGCGGTGCTGATCAGGGCGATCCGAGGGTACCGCACCATCTCCCACATGGCGGCGGCCTCCCTGGCCGGCTCCCCCCCGGTGGAGCTCCTCGCCGAGGAGAGAAGTCTCCTTTACTGGCGAATAAAGGAGCTCCGCCAAAGGGGGGAGGGCCCATCGACCAGGGACCTGAAGGCCCTAAGAAACCAGGCCAGTGACCGGGTCCTCGATAAGTAGACGGCTGAATTAGCCGACCCACGAGGATTCGGTCGCCAGACGGCCGAGGCTGTCCGCCCCTGCCTACCGGAAATGGTGGGCAGGAGGGGACGTGGACTATCGTTCCACCTGGTGCAGGTACTGACCGGACACGGCTGTTTCGGGAGGTACCTGCACCGGATAGGTAAGGAGAACACCACCGAGTGCCACCACTGCCCGGAGCCGAATGACACGGCGCAGCACACCCTCGCCGAGTGCGAGGCGTGGAGTGAACAGCGCCGTGTCCTGGACCGGGCGGTGGGGTGCTCGCTCCCGCGCATGGTGCGAGCCATGTGCGGGAGCGAAGAGGTGTGGGGGGCGGCGGCCTTCTGCAAGGACGTAATATCCCAGAAGGAGGCCGCCGAATGGGAGCGCCGACCCGACCCGGACTGCGTAGTGCAGGGGGGTCGGAGGCGGCGCTCCCCGGGGGTGATGAAAGCGACTCCGAGGTGGCGCCGGCCAGGAGGAGGCGGCGGAGATCGGCAACCCGGGCTCCGCGCCCCCCCGGCCACCTCGGGGTCGACTTCGGACGCGCGGGGGAGGGACGCGGAGAGGCAGGTGAACGACCTCCTCAGATGCCCAGCGCATAACTCAATAGCAGCACGGGAAGTATTAGACCGTGATTACAATTGTCGGTGGATTGGCAGAGGTGGCCAGATTAATTGGCCTGCTAGGTCGCCTGATTTGACATCGATTTCTTTCTGTGGGGTTACCTATAAGATAAGGTTTATCAACAAGTGCCAACAACTCGTGAAAACATGGTAGAACGCATAAGAAACGCTTGCGCTGAAACTCCCGCAGATATGCTTCTATCCTGTGTACAGTCATTTGAAAAAAGGATCAATAAGTGTATTGAAGTTGAAAGTAAAAATTTCGAATACTTACTCTAATTAATTGAACAGTGAGAGGCAAGAGGACTCACATTAAAAAAGCACCCCGATCTGTGAGAGGCAAGGGGACTCACATTAAAAAAGCACCCGAAGGAAACATAAAACTACTACGTCCTCATCGTTGTTCCTGTGTAACACTAAAAGTAGTTTCTCGGAATAATTCAACGCTATCACGAATGAAAACAATTGCTTCAATAAAAATTTCACGTACAATCTAATTCTGCAATGAAAAATGTGAGTCCCCATTTGAGATTTGAACGTTATCACCCACCCTACCCCGAGAGGATGGGGGGGAATAACTTTTATTATGTTCTTTAAAGATATTGAACAGGTATTTTTTATTTCTCAATCCAATGATCATTTCTGGAGAATTATGGAAAATATAATTTTTTGCGATTACAGCGCCATCTATAACAAATAAAAAAAAATTTCGGACAAAATTTACGTATTTTGTGGCGTAGAATCTATATCTGCAATAAAAAATGGGGGTTTCCATTTAAGATTTCAAAGTTGCCCCCAACCCCCACCCCCAGGGTTTGGTATCATTGGATGTCCCCCTTCGAGACTAACAACTTTCATTAACCACTTCTTTTTATCCAATGCATAGTTCTCGAGATATTTTAATGTCTTCAGATAAATCGTGCACCCTGTATATTTTTTTATTTCATGCATTTATGTATTTGAATTAATATTTCCATTGTCTCCATTTTAACCTGCACTTATACATTTTCAATTTATTATATCCTTATAACAATACATTATATTCAAGATTATATTATACGTACTCGCATATATTATAAAGGCTCTGTTCAGATAAATAATCCATTACTAGTAATAAGTATAATTAATAGTATTGCACTTCGTACTGAACTTTGATATCTTACTTTTGACATCTTACTTTTGACATACGCTATACATATATTCAACATATATTAGGAGCGCAAAAAAGTTCTGAGCCTTTTTTTGCAAAATTCAAAATTTATTTAAAAACAAACAAAACTATATTAATCAACGAAATATACCCCGTTTGCATCGATGACCTTTTGCCATCTTTCGGGCAGCTTGCGAATTCCCTGATGGAGAAGCTCACCGGCTTCGAGGCGATAAAATCATCAATGCATTTTCGTATCTCTTCAAGTGTCAAAATGTGTATCAGCCAAGAAATGCTGCAGAGACCGGAATAGGTAGTAATCGGAAGGCGCCATTTCTGGGCTATACGCCGCGTGCGGGAGAAGTTCCCAGCCTAACGCAAAGATATGGTCCTGAGTCACTTTCGCAACATGTGGTCGGGTATTGTCATGAAGCAGTATCACTGTACGACGTCCTTTGCCAGTAAATGGCCTCTTTTCTTCAAACGCATCGCTCAAATTGCTCAATTGTTGCTGATAGCGATCTGCCGTTACTGTTTCACCTGGCTGTAACAACTCGTAATACAATACACCTTTCCAATCCCACCATATGCAAAGCAAAACCTTATTGGCGTGGATATTGGTCTTTGGCGTCGCTGTCGAAGGTTAACCAGGGTCAACCCATGATTTTTTACGCTTCGGATTATTATAAAGTATCCACTTTTCATCATCTGTAATGATTTGGTGCAGAAAATCCTTTTTCCGGAACCTTGAAAGCAAAGTGAGTGCCGTGTCACGCCGTCGATTTTTGTCTTCGGACAGTGCATGCGGAACCCATCTGCCTTCCTTTTGAACTTTTCCCATTGCATGTAAACATGTGGAAATGGCTTGTCGCGTAACGCCAAGTTGCTCTGCAAGCTCCTTTTCAGTTTGTGCAGAGTTTATATCCAACAATGCTTGCAGTTCGTCCGTTTCAATTTTTTGAGGGCGTCCAGCACGCGGTTCATCTTCAAGACTGAAATCTCCTTGGCGAAATTTTTGATACCACCTTTTACACGTAGCATAACTTACAGCGTTCTCTCCATATGCAACACAGATCATTTCAGTGGCTTCAGCATTTTTCTTCAGATGAAACGCGAAGTGGATGGAAAATCGAATATGCTCTTTTGTTATTGCCATCGTGAATACTGCTGATTTTAAGGTTATGTGCATCAAACGCCAAATCTCACGATGTTTCGAAAGACCAAATGTCACTGCTTTAAAACCGCAAGAGGGCGGGAAAATTAATGCAATTTAAATTATGGTTTCAGTAGTATGAAATCTAGGGCTCAGAACTTTTTCGCGCTCCTAATAATATTTTATTCAATCAAGTTGACTCTATCAAGTGCATCCTTTCCCACCTGCATTTTATTGTGTATTTGGATGTTATTATGTATGTTTGATTTCATTGTGTATATTCACGTGCGCCATTGCACCGGCGTTCGTATCACTTTTTACTTTGTGTAAATTGTGAACTTGTCATTTTACTGCAATTTCCGATTTTTTTGTATTACCTCTATATGCCATTGCACAGGCATACAGTCTTTCGATATTTCGCGTTATGCATTTTAGTCACGTCCTGCATTCTTATGACATCTACTACCATATTTCTTTTTATTGAACATTTCTATGTACACTAGATACTCAGACTTAATCGCGCGATATCAATTTTATTTAATTATTTAAATTATATAATACGTTACTTTTGCCGCGTCTTTTGCCAGAAGGTCTCATAGTCAGTCACGTAATATTTAAACGATCTTGTCTACCATTGGGAAGCACCTCACAGGTGCCACCCGCTTCTTTTCCTACCAGATTGAGGAGCGCCTCACGGGTGCCACTTGACTCATTTTTCCCAGCCTTCCTATCCAACTCATAAGACTGTCCTTTCACAACAAGATCAGAAAATTCAAATAAAAGAATTCATTGTTCGTACAGTCTAGCATCCTTTACAATTAGGGACGCAGCTAACAGCGGCCACCCGCTTCTTTTATCCGATGCCTCTAGTCCAACACAACCTTATCTTGCTAAAGCACTCGTACCACGAAAGGAAAAGAAATATAATGTTAAATTATTTAGCAATTAACCCTGGCAACAGACCTTTCAATCAACAAGTTTTAGAACTACTCAGACCTCAGTACATTCAATTTATCTCTGACTCCACCTCAATTTTATTCTATTATAATTTCAATACACGGTTACGATACTATTTTAAATAAAATCGGTAGATGCCAAATAAACATCGCGGAGGCCTAAAACAAAAGGCAAGGCAACAACGAAGGGAAGCCTGCAAGAGAGCGGCACTGCTGGTCCAGCACATGAATCCTGCGAAGCCGCGTATAATCAGTGACATCAGAGGCTACGACTTAATTCCCCAATCGTACATTAAATTTCTTCTAAAGAATCGTTTGATTAGTACTTACAAATATACACCAATACGTGAGTCTAAAGTAAAGAAATTCATACCAGATCATTCTTCATCAGAGTCTGTATCGAGACCAGCAAATACATCACACAAATCTATAACCGAAACCTTAGATATAGAAATCATCGACCTCACCCAGGACGACAAATTTAATAGTAAAACAGCCACATATATTTTTCAGTTGGAGTGTTATTCTTTCACTAATCCCCCTCGCAACTTACCTTACTACTTATACTTGTAACGTCCCACGACTCGTAATGCAACATGAGTAAAAAGGAGAAGAAATTTTAAAATTCATTAACAAAAGCAAAAGGAAAACTAATGCCCATATCATATGCTATATTCTGAAACAAATATATAACAATACAATACATTAAAACCATATATCTATATTATACTCCAATTACGCGACACCTTGTATAAGGTGTAAATACTTGCTAAACGCTCTATACATTACACCTACCTACACACAAATAAAGCTACATGATATAGTTAAACACTTTCTAGTATAAGTTACTCTCGTTCATATAAAATATTACTAGCTTTATTTACATATATATATATCCTTATACTTGCAGAAATTGCATAATAGACTTTATATTTCTCGGCGCGACACAGTTAACATCTTAAAATGTCATAATTAATACACTCATCAGCACTACAAAATGGCGGAATAACCATGATATTAAGCCTAGGGAATAGCACCAAGTCCACCTTAAGGTATGCGACGCCATCTGCGTTTCCTCACCGCTGGACGAACTCGCTCACAAGGACTGGTTCTTATCCGAGGCAGTTATAAAATAATAATAATATTGTTAACACAAAAGTAACAAAGCATAGAGCTAACATATTACTTGCCCGCACATTCATCAACAACCACACACACACACAGCTCATAAAATGCAGCCCGACCCTCGCTTACCTCTGTAACCACAGTAGTATACTCTGCGTCGAACGAACAACAACCAACAGCTTTCACGAAAACTATTACGACAAACACAGCATCCCCACGGACTTGATATTCGAACATTCTAAAGGGACAACAGCCAATAGGAATCTGAAAGGAGAAGGAAAGCAACAATTAGAATACAGGTAGAACAATTAATAATACCTTTACATTTCCTACGAATAACACACACACACACATGTGTAAAATCATTGCAAATCACAACGACAAGGGGCGCGACAGGGCTTCCTTCCGCGCCGATAAAATCAGAAAGTATTATAACAAATAATTCGTCCAATATATACATGCAAAAACACATATCGCCATGACAAAGACAATATAACAAGCGTTACCTACACAAGCACGTAGCTATCCACCTATACACAAAGCGAACAGCTGATGCTCAATCAGGAACATTGAGCTAAGCAAGGACCAACAGGCACGAACGTAGCACAAACCTAGAGTCACTACTCCCCTATCAAGCATGTCCCTATATAAAACTAGGATTGGACAAAATTTCAATTAGTAACGCTCAATTAGAAATATGCAATAAAATCGATGATATTAACAAATCACACACCTCCAATGCACCATATTACATAAATATATCATTGGGAAACCGAAATTGTAAAATTAGCACAAAATAAGAAATAACTATTTTCTTTCGGTCTTAAAATTTCAAGGACAATAATGATATCATCCCCGGAGCATAAAAATGATGATAGAAATTATAAATTAACAAAATAATTTTGTAAATAAATTTTGAATTTTCACTATCGCTAAAAATATAGCGGACACTCTCAGTATGGTACTCCCGAGCTCGAGAATCAGTCTGCTGCAACATTTTAATTTGTTTATTTAAATAATCGGACAAATAATAATCAAATCGCCGCGGACCCACATTACCATAAAGACATCAGAATATAGTCACAAAAAGAGAGAAATGATGTTTTAATTATTGCTTAAAATTTAATGTCATTGTTTATAATAATTATAATTAATAACAAATGCTCGTTATAACAAAGCCAAGTTATTCTAATATTATAGAACATTTGTTCCAGAACACAAAATCCCCTAACATTTCATCAACAGTTCGAATTACACATACACTAATTAACAAATAAATAACGGCTTAACCAATAAAGACCGGAAATTCACGCTACCTACATAACATTCTGTATCACTGAACGAGTAGATAACACGTAAAAAAATTATTCGCCAGCCGATAATAATTGCAAAATTATTGGGTGAGTGCAAAAGTTCGTGTGGAGTTTGTGAGTAAAAGTCACACAGTGATTAGGCAAACAAAAATCTTTATTCAATCAATGATATATTCTCCATCGTTTTCTATAATCTTTTCCCAATCATATAATGAATTTATTACAAGCCAGAGACACAACATAATACATATCGATGTATTCGCCTTTGACGCACTAACGCTTTGAGATAATAATGACACCTCCCGTTAACAAAAATCATCAAACATTTTTCGTCTGCCTAAAAATTGCATTACTAATCATGGGTTATCTCGACGGCGTGTGATGCGCGACGACGAAGCGTACTTAGACATGACACTTACTTTCCCGAAAAAACGAATAGAACACAGAGAAAAAGGGCAAAAACGTCACAAGGGTTGTCCCGAAAGTAATACGCAGTTGGCTCTAACTCAGAAAGGAAACTCATCTCCATCCTTTCCATTCTAGAACCAGAAATAGCAAAATCTAGCGCTAAATCAACCAAAAGTAAAATGCAAACCACCAATAAATAAACGCAACAACATAATACCCAACACTTCCGACAAGCGTTATCTAATCTATTATTCCAAGAACACTTAATCGATATTTGTAAGAATGCGCTGCGTTGAAATATATATGTAAGGGAATACGTGAAGGACAAAGATAACGACGGAAGTAGTATAATAACACACATATGAAATCATCTCCAAACGTCTGCCTCCCTCTCTGCTATCCTCCTATCAGCAGATATCCCTACCAGGGCCTTTCCCCTGCACACCCACCTCCCCGACCTGACGAGTTGAGCACAGAGAACCCAGAGAGTCAGTCGGTCGCTCCTGAGATCCAAAGCGGCAATTAGTCTTGAGCCACTCAAAAGGCAAAAGGAAGCTCGATAAACCACCACATCTTCAATCATTACATTGCCCTTCACTTATTCTCACGGGCCGCCCCCTCCGGGCGCAACATTGTTAAAAGTAAGTTACTATATATGCGCCGCAGATTTAAAAATTCGTTCCCTTGCCTAAGGGACTGACACAATTGAGACCTGTGACAAGTCACTGGTTAGCTTGGCTGATCATTGAAATATGAGAACTTTTAATCATCAATAATTTATTGATAATATGTATTACACAATCCTATACTCTGCCTAACTACACATGACATGTAGCGCAGTAGAGACCCTTTTTCATTAAATTGCTCCAGAATATCCTTAATAACCAAGCAGCTCCCTGCGTTGTCAAGCTCCTGGTTTCCTTGTAACTTATCCATCGGAAACTTCCTTCAGGATGACATTCCCCTTGCATGACATACAAATCGGATCTAGTAGCACCATGCATTGTTGAGCCATAATCAGGCAGCTGCCTGCGTTGTTGAGCTCCGAGTCAGGCCACCTTGCCCACATGTTGATGTTCTAGAACAGATTTAAACTTTAAGAATCCTTCTGGCAGCTCTAACAATTGAGTTCCATTCTCTCCACAGACTTTCCTGGTAGCTCCGGAATAAGTAGAGCTCCAACATCCTGCTACTGTTCCAACTTGGATAAGTGAGCCTGCATCCTGCCCACCAACAGTGAATAAATTAATGCACATGGATCGCTCTCTGTAACAAAAATACCGAAATAAGATAAATAAACCCTCAAATAGATGCCAAAGCGTAGTGGAGTCGCCGTACGTAGGCGAAACTTAATTAGAATAGCTCGCACTAGAGCGTGGATAGAGGAACAAAATAAACAGCTAAAATCAGATTACACGACAGAAACAGCAAGCCCAACAAAGGGAATTCAAGACGAACAATTAAAAGAATCATTCGAACATATATACGCTAGGTCTATTTCGGATGTGACAACTTTAACCAAAACACAACTAAAGCGGACGACGTTTCATCCTCCGAATTGGGACAGGTTTCATTTACGGACACAACCATCCAAGCTAGCCTTAAAGCGTCAACATACTACTCATACGCACACACACAAAACACCACAAATACTAAACCCCGTTCATTTGGAGAACAGTCTGATATAGAAGCCATTACCCTTTCTGACCAAGAAATCGAAGCAGAAAAGGCTTATTACATGGCGAACGTATCACCCTTTCTGAGCAATTAATCTAACCGTTAGTACTGAAAACTCACTATTTTACTTAAAATTTTATAAATTAAACATATCATTCTCACGTACAATGCGTATAAATATACACATATATATACACTTCTATTCAAAATACTTTGTATGATCCCTTTTTATAATCTATAAATATATATATATCACCAGCATAAAATTTGGTCTACCGTATTATTGAATGAATAACCATCTTGTTCCAATCTCCGAATAAGCAGGTAATATTAAATGTAGAAATACTACTCATAATAGCCAAATAGAACCACTTTCTACAATCATCGGAATCTCTCTCGCGGCATAGTCCTCGGCGCCCCTGGCTATTGCCGGTGCATGCAGGTAGGCCTAAAATGAAATAGAAGACAACCGTCATCGTTGCTCTTAGAAAAAACGAGACGTTACACACTTAACCAAAACCCAGGATAACCATATACTCACCAAATCCAACATATTATTGTAGAACACCGTTCAAAACCACTTATTGCAACACACACACACACACTCACATCCTTAGTAAACGTATCGTTTCAATAAGCAACGCCTCTGTAATTTACATTTTTATTCCTTTTATACAATATTTATTACAAATAAATCTTTCGTACTCCTTCTCTACATGTGCATATTTTCTTCCGCCAATGCATAATCTTAGAATAACTATTTTTTTTACATATTGCCAACTATCCTAATAATTCCCTCCTTCACCATCTGTCCGGAAAAGCTCTCGGCATCCCAGGCAGTGCCGGTGTAAGCAGGTAAGTCTAAATAAATAGAGAGCAGGCGGATCACGATCCCTAGGGAGACGCGAGACGTTACAAACCGAAACCTTAGATGTAGAAATCATCGATCTCATCCAGGACGAGGAGTTCAATAATAAAATAGCCACATATATTTTCCAGTTGGAGTCTTATTCTCTCACTAAACCCCCTCGCAACTTACCTTACTACTTACACTTAACCAAACCCAGAATAACCATATACTCACCAAATCCAATATATTATTGTAGAATACCGTTCAAAACCACTTATTGTAACACACACATACACACACTCATATCCTTAGTAAATATATCATCTCAATAAGTAACGCCTCTGTAATTTACAGTTTTTATTCCTTTTTATACAATATTTATTACAAATAAATCTTTCGTACTCCTTCTCTTCATGTGCATATTTTCTTCTGTCAATGCATAATCTTAGAATAACTATTGTTTTTTACATATTGCCAACTATCCTAATAATTCCCTCCTTCACCATCTGTCCGGAAAAGCTCTCGGCATCCCAAGCAGTGCCGGTGTAAGCAGGTAGGCCTAAATAAATAGAGAGCAGGCGGATCACGATCCCTAGGGAGACGCGAGACGTTACACGAATCGATCATACGAGTGTTTCTCAGTATCGGCGTATAACCGGGGATTACGACGAGATGACGACAACTGTGTTTCATTCGCGACGCATATTGTGCATGGACCCGCGCGTCAGCGAGGCTTTGATTTGCGTGCGCGAACACATACAAGCGTCGTCATCCGTACGGTCGAAGGGCACCGCGTGGACAGTCACTTGTCACATCCGTACCACCAATTGAAAGAGGAAGCACAGCACAAAATTTTTTTTTCTCTTCTTCCTTTTTCTCTCTCTCTCTCTCTCTCCTTCTCCTACCTCTCGGAACCCTAAAATTTTTCTAAGTCCCTCAACCTACAAATTTTTAAGTCCCTCAACCTAAAATTTTTCTAAGTCCCTTAACCTAAAAATTTTCCTAAGTCCCTTAACCCAAAATCTTTCTAAGTCCCTTAACCCAAATTTATCTAAGTCCCAATTTCCAACCCCCCACCACCTTCCCACTCCAGAGGAAAATTCAGCGGCTCGGGAAAACCGCAGCTCAGGGACTGCAGAGCGTCCAAGTCGCAGTCTCAGTCGTGCAGTGATCTGGTGCAGTGCTTCCTCCATCCCTCCTAGGGTCTAGTAGTAAGTCCGAAATCTAACTTAGAATATTTTCTCGTATTTGAGCTTAGCATATTTTCTCGTATGTGAACTTAGAATATTTTCTCTTATTTGAACTTAGAATATTTTCTTGTATGTGAACTTAGAATATTTTCTCGTATTTGAACTTAGAATATTTTCTCGTATCTGAACTTAGAATATTTTCTCGTATCTGAACTTAGAATATTTTCTCGTATTTGAACGTAGAATATTTTCTCGTACTCCTAACTACCGCTTCAAAGGTTTCGCTGCGACAATACAATTTTAATAGAGCTACGCTACCTCCTCGGAATCCAGTGTATTTCGGTTTAGTTAAAATATATCTTTGTTAGTTAACTCGAGTTCAAGTTCACTCTCCTACCTCTTCCCATCCAGGGGTTACCAACGCGTTGGAATCACCTCGGAAGACAACCTGACCTGCTGACTCTCGTGAACATTCGCATAATTAGAATAGGGGCGCATAAGTTGCGGCTCGATCGCACCGCCCTCCCGTAGACGCATAGGTTGCGGCTCGATCGCACCGCCCTCCCGTAGACGCATAGGTTGCGGCTCGATCGCACCGCCCTCCCGTAGACGCATAGATTGCGGCTCGATCGCACCGTCTACTAGTCGCTCGAAGGCGCATAGGTTGCGGCTCGATTACACCGCCCGACAGCATAGGGACCCCCGAATCAACCTCGCAGATCCGGCTAGCCAAGGTCACGGAAATGATTCCAAATGCGCCCCGTACGCAGGGGAGATCGTAAGAAGTTCATCAAAAAATTGGAATACCAATTAAAACACGGACAAGTCTATCACCCTTATTTAAGGGTCGAACCTAATAACTCCGCTCCCAACGAGGAGCCTCTACGCTCAATCGAGCTCCCTCGTTCTCCCGAATCTCCTCCTTCACCTGTGCCAGAGCACACGGAAGACGACGCTCACGAGTCATACCACGTTAGTGAAATCGATTGTGATACCATCCCACGGTTATCGGACATTCGACGCGGATTCTCGCCAAGAGACCCGAAGCCTGCCTTTTACCATCGACTACGTGCAGAGATCCTCCATTATTATTAGGGAGCATCTACCCCACCTCACAACGTCCGTACCTGTGGCGGGAACCCTCCGAGACTCTCGATCAGCTACGTAGGCACGTGCGCACCCTCACGACGCAGGCGTGCCAAATTATCACATTGGACTGAAGGAATACGTAAGTGCTAAATCGCTTCATACTCCGCGGACTCTCGTGTCAAGCCTGCCAGATCGCGCTTGTACCGGGGGAGAATCATGTGATTCGCTTGACCCATAAATTGCGACCTAGACCCGTGTCTAGGCCCGAACACCTGCAGCCTAGTATCGCAGCCGCGGCCGACCGGGACGTAACACACTCGCGTCAACATGAATCTGTATCGCTTCGAGGCGATCGCGGACGAATCGTCTTTTCGCGAGAGCTCGACCGGCGCGACTACTACGGACGAGAATAACACGTATTCTTACACCGCACTGTTGCAACCACTGATCTCCGTCATTATGCAAGACGTGCAACAGCGAAATCTCAATGCAAAACACGTGAGCGGAAAGTCACGCGATAGTGTGAACAGCAGCGGCCGCGGTGAGAACGACGCGGATAGCATCGCTGCAACAATCGTCGTACGTGCCGTTGAATCGCAATTACAACCAGCGCAAAACGATCGAGGTGTGCTGCCTGCTGCTCACTGCTCAGGACTGGCCGGTGCTTCAACGAGTCTTCACGAGCGCGACGATGTTTCATTCGTGGACCACGGCGCCTAGTGCGATCGACGGAACGACGCGCGAATGTGCCAATGACGAGATCGCGACGACGATGCACGAGTATCGTACTCTCGCGCGCGGTTACACTGAGAAGAAAACTCTGCTCGCTGGTAGAATACTGAGCGATTTCGCGCTACTGCCCAAACTCGTATTCGCCAGCTGCAAGAGCACACTTTATATTGGCGCCAACGGCACCGGGATGACGCACGCGTCTCGTTTGCGTCGATGGGACTCGCGTGTGTGCCGACGCCGATTGGCGTATACGGCGAATTTTGCCCTGTATCACGCGTATCACGAGAGCGACCGATCATTCGACACTCGACAATTCGGCCCTCGACATCGTCACATGCGGGCTTTGCTGTTCGTACTGGCGCTCGTGAACGTCGAACTGTTCGCCGTGAGCAACGAACGTAACGCCAATCTTGCCCTCAATATGCAGAGTCTCGGCAAGGCGTACGAGGACGCTGGTCTGCACGTGTTCTCCAAAAACAGCATTCAACACGTGAAACGCGTAAAATGCGACACTGGCGAAACAGCGCAATTTCTCACCGATGGACATCTGGTGAATCGTTGTCTCGGCCATGTCTCGGAGTTAGGTGTGAACGCTGTACGACTCACGAGAACGGCGATTTGCGTCGCTGCGCGCGACAATAAGCAATAAGCTAAGTGGCGCTGTGTCGAACAGTGAACGCGTTTTTTCGCTCGTGGTGTACCAAGATCGCGAATCGCTCTCGTTGAATACACAATACTTTTTTCTCGAGTGTGTGTGCCCTGGTACGATTGACAAAAATCACAAAAGAAAACGGCGAAATGAATTGCAAGCGCGGTTCGCTCGGACGATTCGTACGACGAGGACGAGGACGAGGTGTCGGCTCGCACGATACCGCGACAACGGTTCGTCGACGAGAGCACCGCGGACATTTGATGACGAGGACGAACGTGCGGGAAGCGACGAAACAGTGACTTCGCGGCGATTGGTTACATCCCTCCATTCTACGATTCGACCACGGACTCATCCGGCGGTGTGGATCGACGACATGAACGCGGCGCTCGTTCTCGTTCGCGCTTGCGATCCCGCCTTTCGAGGAAACGCGGCGCTCGTTCTCGTCCGCGCTCGCGATCCCGCCTTTCGAGGAAACGCGGCACTCGTTCTAGCACCACGATACCGAGACTGGAGCAACGACCGTACACGTATTCCGACGTGATTTCACACACAAATAATACCGACGATTCAGTAGTAGTTGGTGAACTCGTACCGACACCAGCGCGCCCGATTAGCAGAATCAGTTCGACCATGCCGCGAAAGGTAGCCGATATGTTGGAATATGCGGTCGATACTCGAGATATAACGTACCATAACCGAATCAAGCGGTAGAAACGAGAAAACTGTTTTTGTCGGCGTCATTCAAGCGCGTCCTATCGCGTGCAATCTTCCTGTATCTAAGTGAATAAAGGAGAAAACGCCCGAACGAAAAAACAAAAAGCAAAACTAGTATTATTCAATCATTACCTCCACCACTAAACCGAAAGAACGAATTATAATAGTGACATTCTGACATCCTGACCATCCCACCCTCGGACAAAAAATTTCGCAAAAGTGAGTAAGCGAAACGAAGCGCGCGGCCCTTAGGAAGCCACATGCGTTCGCTATTTTTCGCTATCTCGCTCCATTCAGGAGATATTAAATTGTTAATTAGCGATTCATCGCGAGACGAAGCGCGTGGCCCTTAGGAAGCCATATCCGTTCGCCGTTTTTCGCTATCACGCTCCGTCCAGGAAATATTAAATTGTTAATTAGCGACTTATCGCGAGATGAAGCGCGCGGCCCTTAGGAAGCCATATCTGTTCACCGTTTTTCTCTATCTCGCTCCGTCCAAGAAATATTAAATTGTTAATTAGCAACTCATCGCGAGATAAAGCGCGCGGCCCTTAGGAAGCCATATCCGTTCACCGTTTTTCGCTATCTCGCCCCGTCCAGGAAATATTAAATTGTTAATTAGCGACTCATCGCGAAACGAAGTGCGCGGCCCTTAGGAAGCCATATCCGTTCGCCATTTATCGCTATCTCGCTCCGTTCAGGAAGTATTAAATTGTTAATTAGCGACTCATCGCGAGCCGCAGCGCACAACTCTCGGGAGGTCAGAACAGTTTTCCGTTCTCCGCTATCTCACTCTGTTTGCAAGAAATCCATTTGTAAATAAGCAACAATTGTATATCATAAGGAGCCGCGAGTTGAGGAGCACTGACACAAAGTAAGAAGAATAGGAGCCGTAGATTGAGCATCACTGCTCTCTGTCTCCATGGTCCGCGCTCTACTCTGTCTCCATGGTCCGCGCTCTACTCTGTCTCCATGGTCCGCGCTCTACTCTGTCTCCATGGTCTGCGCTCTACTCTGTCTCCATGGTCCGCGCTTTACTCTGTCTCTATGGTCTGCGATATAAGTATATATAGGAGCCAATCGCTCCAGCAAGACACACTCAGTCTCAGTCCGTTTACGGCAGTAGCGGAAGTCAGATCGCGATAAGCATACTCAGATAGGACAGATACAGTTATACGATCCGGCAAATATCTCTGAACATAGTCTCCGAACGGTTCTCTTGACTCGGCAACACTTTTTGAACATAGTCTCTGATCTATATTTTCTTGACTCGGCAGCACTTTTTGGACATAGTCTCCGATCTATATTTTCTTGACTCGGCAATGACCTCGGGCTACAATTTATCAGTCAGTGGTTCTCAATCACGGGACTATCATTTAATAATAAACAGTGCAGTGAAATTTTATTCATGGACAAGGACACCTTAATTATCCCATTAACTCCTTCGGAGGTTCCTGGGCTCTGGGGAGTCTGGAGCTATTAGTGCCAAGTCTGATACAAGGGACCCGGCCCTACCAACCGGAGTCGTCTCCCTGGGCAATAAGGAACCAACGCCGCCAACCTTCTCTCTTGAGCGTCCTAGGCAGTGAGAATTAGCCGCCATCCAGGAAGACCACCGGGAAGGAAGTAGCCGCCCTGTGGCCACGCCCAGCAGGGAGCCTTCTCCGTACTACACTACAGTGCCAGTTGCTCCAACGGCAGATCCGCATCAGGCTCCCACGTGTACCGCTTAAGTTTCCCAGCACCTCCGTCCTTCTTCCTTCCCTACAAGGAATAACAGTCGGAAGAACTGATCCTCCCTGTCGCACAATCCCAGCAGGACCCACGATCGGATCTGAGCAGGTTATCGAGAGACCCGTGAAAGCCAAGATACCAATCTCCAGGATCATAGTGAGGAGAGTGAGTGAGGTTTGCCGCCGCCCTCCTCCTCCAACGATCCTTCCCGTCCTTCCTTACCTCGGGCATCCGGAGAGAGCGTGAGTGAGGTTTGCCGCCGCACCTCCTCCTCCGGCGACCCTTTCCGTTCTTCTTTACCTCGGGTATCCGGAAAGAGCGTGAGTGAGGTTTGCCGCCGCACCTCCTCCTCCGGCGACCCTTCCCGTCTTCTACCTCCTCGATCCCCCTCCTCTTCCTCAATCCCTTCTCCGCTTCAGAACTAATAGGTTTCCCTACCCTGACTCAGGGAACCCCTTCGTCTGAACCTCTTAAATCTGCTGGGCTGTCCACACTTCTGGAAGAATTATTTGGGGATTTAAGTCAGAGCCCTCCACCAGCACCCACCGAACCATCTCCGCCCATAGACTTACCCCAAGAACCTCCTACACCAACGTCAATATCTGACGCATGCTCCCTGTCCCCCGAGGCCGCGCGAAGCCCTCAATATTTGGACCTGCCAACCCTGGACAAAGATATAAATTTATCCCCCGACCTAGCTCCCGATCTCGACAGTCAACCTCCTTCTTTGCCGCAGGACCCTAACCCAAGCCCAACTTCTGAATCTCTGCTTACGGCGGAACACGCTACCGAGGCCATCCAAGAGGTGCCGCCAATAAGGCGGAAGAAGACACGCTGAGCCGGCCGGGAGAATCAATTACGGCGCCTGATAAAAGGCTACGTACAAGCGACCGAGTCCCCCGACTTTAGAATAATTTTCTCGTGGGACGAGGGCCACCTGACAGCCGAGCAGATCAAGCCTGAACCCGGCCAGCAACCTGCCTCGAAAATCATCAAACCACGCATAATAAGCAACGTGCCATACTTGGGCCCGCGCATCCGTTTGAGGAGGCTGATCCCACTGCAGCTCCCAACTGTCATCTACCCGGGCGATATCCCCAGGATAAAGGGGGACCCACGATACGAGATATATATAAGGAAAAGGCAACAAGCTTTGTATCCCCTTTCGTCGGGACCTTAAGGTCGAGCGCCATCACAAGGGCAGTATCCGAGCCCCCTTTAGGATAGAGCAGGGCACGGCCCGCTGACCCAAACAAAAAGAACCCTCACGCCGGGGTATCTTGCCAAGTAATACCCCTAGGACGTGACAACATCTTTAAGGCGAACAGCGAAATCAATGTCAGATTTTTTTGGTTAATTGATGTAACTTATTGGCACAATCGCGCGATATGCGCTAACTTTTTGTATCATCGATAAAAACAGATCTCCTTTATCCACATTTAGTCATGTTACAATCTGCAATACCGACATGTAAAGCGCAACGATTTACCTCCCTACTCGAGTATTCGAGTATTGCGTCTCGATACCGCGCCGAGACGTTCGCTCGATGCCGGAGCGTTCGACAGCTCTCGCGTTTCAATACCGCGCGTCTGTACATTATAGTACATATGCACAAAATGTACGTAGTACGAAGCAATAGCGTTTCCGGTCCTATTGTACCTCTGACTGCTCCGTACTACGTACTGCTGTCACGTCCTGGGTTGTGTGGGTGCACAGTACCCTGGCGCGAGAGTTTATTGTGGGTCAGCGGGCTATTGCCCTGCTTTACCCATGGGAACGCGGGTACGGCCTTTTACGCTGGCAGCAGGTGAGGCCCTAAGGGAGGGGATACAGTGTCTGTTGCCTCTTCTTCAGATATAGCTGGTACCGTGGATCCCCCTTTATTTGAGGAATGTTGGCCGGAACAGATGACGGGGCTCAAAGTCAGGGGGGATCAGTCTCCACAGACGTATCCTCGGGCCCAGATACGGAATGTTGCTGATGATCCGGGGTTTTATGGCCTGACGACGTGGTTGCTAAGGCTTCTCGGGAAGCCTTCTATAGAATTTTTTTTAATGTCAACATATGTGGATGTCTAGGTTTGTTGTTAAATTGCGACAAATAACTCAGTGCAAAATATAGATCTGGTCTTATGCATACGCTCAAGTACATCAATCGTCCGATCAATTCTTTATACATCTGAACATCGGCATGTTCACTTTCTATACAATTCCCTATCTTGACGTTCATGTCAATTGGCGATTTCACGGTGTTACAATCTTCCATCCCATGCATTTCGAGAAGTTTTTCTATGTAGTTCTGATGCACATAAATTTTTCCTTCTTGATCTAATTGCATTCCAAGCAGTGTTTTTGCTTCTCCAATAATTTTAATATCAATGTGTTGTTCTATCCTTTTTATATAACCTTTTTCAAATTCAATTCTTCGCTTGATACTACTGCCATGTCATCAACATGAGTTCCAAACAACAAGAATTGGTCTCCCTTTTTAACATAGAATAGACACGGATCTCCTTTAGATTGTTTTACCCAAATTCTTATCAAAACTTCTGTCAATGACTCGTTCCAACACCTTCCTGCTCGCTTAAGACCATATATACTCTTTTAATTTATAGACTTTATCGTTATTTTCTTGAAATCCTTCAGGCAGTTCCATGTAAATTTCTTCGTCAAGTGTCCCGTACAAAAATGCAGTTTTAACGTCGTAGATCTTCACTATTCTATTTTTTTCTGCAGCTATACTGAATAGCAGTCTTATCGTTTCTGCTCTTACCACAGGAGCAAACGTTTCTTCATAATCCATTCCAGGTCGTTGACCACAGCCCAATGCAACCAATCGAGCTTTATATTTTCGCTGCCCTGTTATCTGATCTTCTTTTACATTAAATATCCATTTAGATTTAATTATTCTTTTATCTTCAGGTCTCGTAACGACATCCCACTTTATGTTTGTTAATTGACGTTAATTCATTTTCAATGGCCTGTTCCCAATATTCCCAATAGTCCGACTTCTTAGCTTCTTTGATGTTTCCTGGTATTTTTTCATCCATTATTAACATCGCCGACTGTCCATCTCTTATTCGTTCAGATCTTCTAACGTTTCTCTGCTTCAGTTCTTTTTCTTCTTCTTCCTGTCTTAAGTATATCTGATCATCCATTTCTTCTTTCGTTGTTCCCCTTGGTCTTCCTCGATTTCTTAGTTCTATTGGCTGTTCATTAATCTCTCTGTTAATTTTATTTTCCTCTATATCTTCTCGATCACTTTCTTGTGTTCATTGGCTTCTTCAAATTCACTGCTTTCTGTTTCTATTCCTCCATTTTCGCTACATTTATCTTCTTCGTCTTGATCATCTAACATATACTTTTCATTCTCTAATTCTAGATCCATTATTACTAACTTGTCATCAATTTTTCGATCTTCATTGGTCCCATCTTTTATTAATTCGTATCCGTTTTTGCTCTCATCAAATTTTACATCACAATCTGTTTTTACTTTTCCTGTTTCCGGAATGTACATTCTATATGCAATACTGGTTGCATATCCAACAAATATGCCTTTAATTATCTTCGAGTCAAATTTCTTTCTTCGTTCTTCTTTATCTAGTAGATATGCCATACAACTAAATCTTCTCATGTATTTTATGGTAGGTTTTCTTCCATTCCATACTTCATATGGTGTTTTACCATGTACTGTTGATTTAGTTCAATTTCGTATATGCGCCGCAGTACATGCAGCTTCTCCCCAAAAATCTAAAGGCATTTTCGAGTCTGCTATTATTGTTCTGATCATTTCTATTATAGTTTTGTTCGCTCCTTCTACTACACCATTGCACTGGGGAGTTCTTGCTGGGCTAAATTCATGTTTAATACCCCTTTTTTTTAGCCAATTTTGTAAGTCCTTACCTACGAATTCTCCTCCATTATTTGATCTTACAGCCTTTAATTTCAATTCAGACTGGTTCTCTTTCAAAATTATTAGTTCCTTCAATTTTTCTGCTGCTTCCCCTTTTTCTCTCAGCAGTTCTAAAAAAATCACTTTTGAATAGTCATCAATTACAGTAAATATGTATTTCTTACCGCCACGTGATGATGATTTTATCGGTCTAATCAAATCCATATGCAATAACTCCATTATTCAACTTGTTCTCATACCTGTTATTCTGCGATGTGTCTTTCGGCAATTTTTCCTATTATACATGGCTCGCATTGTGTTTTTATTTTGCTACCTTCTTTTATTCATATAACAATATCTTCATTCTTCATTTCTTCTACTATCTTCTTGTTAATGTGTCCTAGTCTTTTATGCCATAAATCTATATCTTCCATCGCCGCTACTTTTTCACTAGATATAATTGACGATTTTACATAGTACGCATTCTCTTTACGTACTGCCGTCATCTTTATCTCATTTTTGTTCCTGTATATGACAGCGTCATGTTTATCAAATTTTACATTGTACTCATAATCAGCTATTTTCGCTACTGACAGCAAATTCATATTGATATCAGGGACACACAAAACATTTTTTAACCGTACTTTATCATCATTCGAACCTTGTAACATAACAATTTCTCCTTTACCATCAGAAGTTAATTTCTTCCCCTTTTTATCCGCTAAGGAAACACTTCTTTCATCTTCCTCTAGTCTATCAAACATAACCTTACTTCCTGTCATGTGACTCGCTGCACCAAAATCTAACAACCATTCGCAACTTATAGAATTATCATTGTTTTTGTTTTTTGTCTGCATAGTACTCACATGTACCTTATCGCAAGCTGTTAACACTGCCTCGTCTGATGTTTTCATCGTTACCTCACTTTATCTACGTCCATGTTCTCTTTCGTTCGCTCTTGAATTCCCTTTGAATCTTCTTCCATGTGATGTGTTTCTTCGTGATTGTTTACAATCCGCTGCAATATGATTAAATCCTTAGACAGTTAAAACATTTTTGTTTATTCCGACACAATGTGTGGCCTTTCATCCCGCAATTATAGCACGTCACGTCATTTCGTGTTTATCTCTTGCTTTTCTCACATGTTCCTCTCTCGACGACCTCTCATCCTTTCTCTTGTCTCTTCTTAATTTCTCTTGTTTCAGTGCGTACCTTATATCATTTATGGTTATCTCCTTTTGAGTTTTCAATATTCGGACATTTGGATCAAATTCCGATCTCAAACCTTTGATTATATATATCCTCAACTCATAATCTTCTTTGACTCTTCCAAGTTGCATGCACTGGTTTCTTCAAACTTCAGCTCGGTTCATACATGCATCTACGCATTCGTCCTTTTTCATTAGTAGATTTGATAATTCACTCAGGGATCTTGCGTTTAATTGCTCTGTTCCTGCCGCCATATTATTTTTTATCAATGGCTACAGCTTATCAGCACTCTTCTCATGACTGTATTTAAGCAATTGTGCTTTA
Source organism: Harpegnathos saltator (assembly GCF_003227715.2). NCBI lineage: Eukaryota > Metazoa > Arthropoda > Insecta > Hymenoptera > Formicidae > Harpegnathos > Harpegnathos saltator. The sequence continues at coordinate 446,063 of NW_020229943.1, forward strand.
CTCATTGTATCAATCATTACTGCACGTGCAGCGTGATTATCATCATCCCAAACATTCCAAAGTTTAAATTTCACCTCGTAGTTTTCTACATCTTCATCAGGCTCCTTGATTGGCCTAACATTAATCACCTTTTCCCAAAGTTTCTTTGCTCCCAGAATTCCTTCGATTTTTTCGCTCCATAGGAAATATTTAGTGTCGTCAAGCGGTTCCACGCTTGCGAGGTTCTAATTTTCAGCCATCTTGAACAACGGTACTTTCTTTTTTCTTCTCACACAAGTTAATTCGCAACCCTCAATAGCACTTTTCAACCACGCTCTGCTACCAATTGAGGGGAGGGAAGGTTACGAAATACCAGATAATCACAACACTTCTAATATAATGGTGTATATTTGTTCTAAGATACAGTAATTCTTCTCTTGCTTTGTTACATTCTCTTTCGTTGGGTGAGCGTCGTCCTCCGTCCATTGTCTCTCCCAATAATTGAAACAAAAACTTTTCTCTAGATCGAAGTCCCCATCAACTAGGATCATGTCCTTTCTCTCAGTAGCGACGCTCGCTCCTCCGTTTTTATCCCGCCATCTATGAATTTTCTCAGCAACTTTCAACTCCAAGCTAGAACCTATGATTACTAACGATAAGAATAAGGTATCCAAATAATAAAGGATGATGAAGGCAACATCCACAGAAGTAGACGGCCTCCGTCTTTTGGAGCACCACCTTTAGAGCACCACCCAGGCCAGTTATGGTGCCCACCACCGTAACTAAGGCGACCTTCACGTTAAGGCGGGCATCTCCCGGCTACCACTAGGGTGTCATCTGCATAGCAGATGATGTGGCAGCTAGAGGGGAGCGGCGTTCGCAAGACACCGTCGAACGCGATAACAGGGGGCCCAGTACAGACCCCTGGCGGGACACCGCGTCCCATTATCCGCCGGCCCTGAACCCCGCTCTATCGGATAGGCGAGGTCCCTGCCCTCAAAGACCGCCAAGATGCGCCGGAGATAGAGAGGCACTCAATGGTACTCGAGCGCCCGCCCATTCTCCGGCCAGGGTAGGCTGTTGAAGGCATTCGTGATATCCAAAGATACCGCCAACAACACCCCGCCCTCCTCCTCCATGACGGCATGGGTCAGGTCCCGGACGTGCTGGATAGCATCCAGCGTTGATCGTCCGGGCCTGAGCCCATATTGCCTATCGTGGAGGTCAGGCCCCTGGCCGGAGGACAGGTGCCGGGGATGACCGACCCCTTCCCGCGCACACCGTGCACCTCGCCGAGGCGACCTCGCAGTCCTTGGCCGGGGTTACTGCAGCGATAACATATATCGCTGCAGTCGACGGCATCCTGCACCGCTCGCGCACGTGGCCGATTACAGCCCCTCCTTGGCGCCGCGTGCCGCAGAACTCATGTAGAGGAAACGGCTGGGGAAGGAGGAGAGATGCATCCGTGGCCAAAGCCATGGGTCCTCAATCGCCATCCCCCCCCCCCCGATTGAGGCCTCCACATTCTATCCGGAAGGGGAAGATACAGCCCTTACTGGAACCTGTTAACAGGGCCCAGGCCTCCTTTATTTCCATTCCAGACAGGGAGCGCCGTCCCTGATTGTGACACGCGACGCCGGCCGGTACTGCACAGGGTCGGCGAGGGAGGGTGCCCAGCCCCTTCCTCTTCCCGACCCCTATGGTCTGAGGTGGAGGTGGTGGGAGAAGCGGGGTCTGGCCCCCATCAGGCTGATCGCTCCTCCGAAGATCCCCTGCCGCTCACAGGAGAGAGGTAACACCCCCCAAGCACGGCACCTGCCAGTGGGAAAACTCTTCCCCCCGCTTACAACAGGGCGGACAGGAGAAATCTCCCCCCCCCTACGCATAACGCAGGAGGAACCTCTTTACCACCGGGTCGTGCAGCTGACCCGGAAGCCGCAAAGGAAGGGGAAAAGCCCCCTTCAGCACAAGAGGGGGGCAGACCTCCCCACGCGACTCCCGGAGTCGACTTATTCCTTTTTTTTCGTTCACGCAGGGGAAATCCATCATGGACACCCCGCCCCCTTGGGGAGGGGCATGGGTTATGTCGGACTCTTACCGACTAAAACCCCTGCGGGATGTCTATCTGTCGGACCATGAGGAGGGGAATTAGGGAAACTGCTCCCGCAATCCCCCGGCCCCATGACTCTAATCCAAGAGCCCCTCGCCTTTTTGTACCGCACCCCTCTTCCCCTTTCGGGGAATTAGTGGTAGAGGTGCGGTTCCCGGCGGGTGTCCCCGCCGGTTGGCCTTCTGGTGTCACCTTGTAGAAAGGGGACATCCACCTTCCTCCTTATCCCCCCTTCCTAAAGGGTGAGGGGGGATTTTTCGGGAAGTGGGTCCGACCCCAACCGGGTTACCCACCTTCCCTTCTCCTCCCTTTCCGATCACTCGGGGGAGCGGGAGGTCTCCTCCTCCTCGCTCCTCTCCGAGTGACGGAGCCTGGCTCGAGGTGGCCGAGGGAGCCGCCGACCCGTGTAGGCCAGCGGCCTCTCCTCGTCCGATGCCACCTCGGGCCCGCTGTTAGTACCCCACGCAGGGGAGCGCCGGCCCCGCCGTCCTTTGCAACGGCGTTTCCCAGGCTGGCGCCTCCAGTCGGCGGCCTCCTGGGAGATTACCTCCCCGCAGAAGGAAGCCGCCGCGTCCTACGCTCTCTCGCTCCCGCACATGGCTCGCACCAGGTGCGGGAGCGAGAGCTTCCCGTCGCGGCATCCCCCGCCCCGAGCAGGACCCGGCGCTGCCCGCCCCATGCTGCGCAGGCAGCTAGGGTATGCAGCGCCGTGTCCTCTTGCTCGGGGCAGTGGTGGCACCGAGCGGTGGGCTCCTTCCTTATCCGGTGCAAGTATCTCCCGAAGCACTCATGCCCGGTCAATACCTGCACCAGGTGGAAGGACATTCCACGCCCCCTCCTGTCTGTCATTTCTGACAGACAGGGGCGGACAGCCTCGGCCGTTGCGAGACCGGACTCTGGGGGGTCGGCTAGCAAGCCTTCCCACCGCTCCCGGGTCCGGTCTCTGGCCTGGGTCATCAGGCCCTTCAGACCCCTGGCCGTCAGCTCTCCCCCCTCGCGGAGCTCCTCTACCCGCCAGTAGAGGATCCTCCTCTCCTCGGCTAGGAGCTCCACAAGGGGGGAGCCGGCCAGGGTGGTCGCCGCCATGTATGATACGGTGTGGAACCCCCGGATCGCCCTGACCATAAGGGGCCTAACGACCTGCCTCATCTGCCGCTTGGCCACCGCGGTGGTCAGCAGCTAAGGAGCCCAGATAGGCGCCCCGTACAGGGCGATCGAGAGAACCGCACCGACATACAGGCGGCGAGCCTGCCATCCTGGGCCTCCTTGGGCGCGCATCAGCCTGGCCACGGACAGTCCGGCTTTGCGCACCCTGGGGGGCCAGCTGCCTGAAGTGTGGCCCGAATGACCATTGGCTGTCCAACGTCAGGCCGAGATATTTCATCGTCGGCCCGACGCGGACGTGGACGCCATCGACTTGGACCTGGGTCTCCGGCAGCGCCCCCGACTGCCGTCGTGAAAAAACACGGCTTCAGCCTTGAGGAGCGCCACATTGGGACCCAGGTCTCCGATGGTTCCCACCACCGATGCCACTGCCACTGCCGATGCCCGCGCGGAAGCGAGCCTCCTCCCAGTTCTTCCCTTCGGCCACCACTAATGTGACGTCTGCATAGCAACCCGGTCGAAGCCGATGTCCCATAGCAGGGGGCCGAGCACCGACCCTTGCGAGACACCTCGCTCCATAGTACGCCAGCCTTGAACCCCGCCTTCCTTGGTGAAGGCGAGGTCTCTGTCCCCGAAGTGGGCGGACATTATCCACCGGAGATAGGCGGGCACCTCGAAGTGCTCGAGGGCCTGACCTATCTCCGGCCAGGGCAGGGTGTTGAAGGCATTGGATATGTCCAGTGATACCGCCAACAACACCCCGCCCCTTATCTCTACGACCGCCCGGGTCAGGTCCTGGACCCACTGGATAGCATCCAGCGTGGATCGTCCGGGTCTGAATCCGTATTGGCGGTCGTGGAGGTCCAGCCCACTCGAGGACATGTGTACTGGGCGAGGCGGTCCTCGATGATGCGCTCCAGCATCTTGCCCGCCTTGTCCAACAGGCATATCGGCCTGTAGGCTGACACACTACCGGGCTCCTTGCCCTCCTTCGGGAGGAGGGCCAAGTTGGCCCTCCTCCACTCTGGGGGGAAGACCCTCCCTGAGTCATCTTGTCATTACCCTGCAGGTGACTGCGGACAGGTCCCCTTCGGCCAACGCGAGAGCCCAGGCGCGGCCCGGAATCGCATCGGGGCCAGGGGCTTTGCCCTTACTACCGAGCTTTCTCCGCGCCTTGGCGAGCTCCTCTGGAGTGACCTCCAGGCCCTCGTCCCAGTCTCCCTCCCCCATATCTGGGGAAGGGATCACTGGGGAGCCCCCTTCCGCCCTCGGAAAGAAGGCAAAGGTGTGTGGGGGTCCCAACGGGACCTCCCAACCCCCCCTTCGGTGAGGAACCGAGGGGGACCCTACAACACCTGCCCCTCGCGGGGGGCAGGTCTTCCCTTCCCGGGGCTCCCTCCACCGCTGCTTCATGTAATCAGCGGTAGCGGTCTCACCCCGGGTCGGGGCTGTTCTCTCCTAGCGCGGGTCGGGGTGTTCCCTAGAGAGGGTCGGCCCACCCCCACCCGCTCCTGCCCATGGGTCCCGATGCGGGGGGCCTCTAACACCACGAGGCCACTACCGCACCGGCAGATCCCACGGGCCTGGAGTGAGGGAGTGTGTGGGGAGAGCTACCCTTGCTCATTACCCCCCACTCCTCCTACCCCTCCTCCGCTAGGAGAGAAACAGAGGCCTCTACCTCCATTGAAAGTTCCGCGTCGGAGACCCTCTCCGGCCTAACCGCCGGAGGAGGGTCCGACGCGTGCGGAGCAGCCGTTGCTCCCGCCGATGCCGGCCCTGCATGATCTCTAGGAGGAGGAGGCTGGATCACTCCAGCCTCCACCTCCCCCTTCTCTGCCTCTCTGTACCTTTTTGGGACCGCCACAAGGACTACCGTCCCTGGTCTATCATTGGCGACGGCGCCGTGAGAGAGCTGAGGGTGCGCGGGCACTACGCCCTTACCCGCAACCCCAATCCTCCCACGCGCCGCCTTTTGCCTCTTACGCTTGGTTCGGCGAGGAGGAACTCCCCCTCTAAAGGCAGTTCGGGGGACTGCCTTACATTTCTGTCCGTCCATACGGTGGGCGGAATCCCTCTACTCGTGTTGGCAGAGGGTGCACCTCACTTCCGAGGTGCACCCTCTGGCCACATAGTCGGCCCCTCCGCAGCGGAAGCAGCGGCCCCCCAGTCCTTCTTCGGACTGGCAGGCCGCTGCCTTGTGTCCATACCTCCGACACCTGAAGCATTGGAGGGGCCGTTCCTCCAATATTCGGATCCCCGCCCTGGCCCACCCCATAGGCAGTCCCCCGGCCGCAACGAATTTCTGGGCCGGTGCCAATGGGCACCGGACCCAGATCGCGCGCAGCCCTCCGAATGACCTCCTGACTTCTCCCGTCTGGAGGTCATCCGGAGGGCAACACGTTAGCTTGCATATTGCGGCCCTCACCATCAGGGGGGTGACCGAGTCATCCAGGCCAACGAGGCGGAGCTCCGTCCGCCCACGGCACCCCACACAATGCGTCTTGGAAGTCCCTCGCCAGGCGATCGGCTTTCTCCTTGCCCTCCTGGCCAGGGAACTCCAAGATCACCCCCCGTTCCTGGCACGTTTTATTTTAAATTGTCCAAGCTGCAGGCCGACCTCTTGGAGGTCGACCTGTGCTGCATGGCCCGCACCATAACCTTCGCGATGGAACCCCCGGCAACGCGGTCACAGTGACAACCGGGTTGCGCGGGGCGTTCCTTAATTGCGGCCTTCCCTCCCTTAGGGGGCGGTGCGGACTTCCTTGCCGCACCAACCCCCTTATTAGGGATAGGGGATTTGGGCTTACTGCCCATCCCCTTCCCTTTTCCCTTGCGGGTGCGCACCGTTGTCCACCCGTCGCGGCCCACCCTGTCGACTGCCGGTTGCCGTGGGGGGCTGAAAGAGCCCCCCCCCACGGCAAGAGTCCCGCTGCCCGCAGCTGCGGCCGCCGGATAGGGAAGGACCCTCTCCAGCAGCCGCCCTATGCTCGCGATTTCCGCCTTGAGGCCCCTGACCTGAATCTCAAGGGCTCCAAGGCGTTCATCCGGATCCCTGTCTCTCGCCATCTCCCCATAGTCTGCCAGCGCCTCCTCAATCTCCTCGAGGCACCGTCCGACCATTTGGTTGAGACATACGAGGGGCTTCCCCACATAGCCAACCCGCAGTCTTCCGTCCTAGCTAGACCCTGAGCTCGCGGAGGTATCGTACACCGCCGATAGCCTCCGCGGCCAGGGTCTCGCTAAGCCGTGAGAGCTTCCGCACGGACGGGAGCCCCCACTGCCTTCTTTTTCGCCCCTCGATGGCTTACCCCTCCGCGCGTTTTGGAGAGGAGCCCCCTCGGCCGCAGGAACTTCTTCAACCTCGACCGAGGGGAACTCCTCCCCAGGGAAAAACCGCCTCCAACTCTGCGTGGCGGACATAACGTCCGATCCACGCTCATAGGGAGCTGCATTCCCCCCATCCATAGGGATACTAATGTCCCCGAGAGGAGGGAAGTGCACCTCCCTGTGCCCCCATAGTTGGGAAGCGGGGGCTTCCGCCATCCGTTTCCTCTTCTTTGCGCTCTTGGGACCGGCAAAGGTCGAGGGTGAGTCCAGCCGACCCACTCTTGGCCTCAGCCGGTCCTCAAGAGCCTCCCTGCGGGCGATAACCCGTTCCGACGGCGCGCCCGCCTGGCACGCGCCGCCCAGCCCGTTGCTTGATGACGACGGGGGGTGCCGGGACGATATGCCCCCTCCCGCCGGTCCGCGGCTCCGAACACGGGCGTTATGCTCCTTAAAACTCATACTCCATCAATGCAGGGGTTTTACGTGCCCCTGCAACGCGGGTGCAATTTCGGAGTTTTCCTTCCCCTAGACCGGTTGCCTGCCAAGGCTAACGAGCCCGCTCTGCCGCGCTATAGGGTCCTTTGGGCCCCACGAATGAGATCCTCCAAACACTGGTTAAAACCTGGAGGCAGCTGCTCATCCAGGAGTATTATGGACGCTCTTAATCTGGCCCCTCTGTACAGACCACTCCGGCATGGTAGAACCTGCCAGGGGTCGAAACCCCACCGGCACAGCTCTGTACTTCATCGGGACACGCAAGCTCCCCCACCACGATAAGGTGGCGCCCACGGGGGAGAAAAAAGGGGACACTTCTTTGGTCCCCTCTCCCACCCGATGACAAGCGACGGCCATCCCTTCCGAAAGGGGCCCCAATGCTCGACGGCTTTTGCCTGACGGATCAGGTCGCCCGTCACCTGCGGGTTCCCCGTTGCCGACTATCTCCAGCCGCCGGACACCAGGGTACTCCCTTTCGGACGCATAACCCCCGACGTGTGCTCCAGATTTCCCGGACACCGGGTGTTGTACCATTGATCGCATGTTGAATGGTGGGTGGTGAACCTCATCCATCCCGCACGCAATCCCGGCACCGTAAATGTCATGCCTTTCGGCATGCGCCAGTAGAACTGCTTCCGGTCGCGGTATCGTATGTTCGTATACACCCTTTACAGGACCGGTCAAGGCGCAGGGCGTCTCCCAGTCCTGCAGTAGTGCATCCGAGGCTTCATCACCGCCATCGATGCCACGTCGCCACTCCACCCGGGCCGGACAACCAGGCGCCAGACCGCCAAGACCCGGGAGGGTCAGCAGTCCGACACCCGCCCAACCAGCCCGCGCGGCAGGCATCGCAGCACCGTCTCTAACGGTGGAATTCCTCCACGACCCATACGCCCGTAACAGCCGACCAGCACCTTTTCCATGAGGGTGAGACTGGGACACCGATGAGTGCATCCCCCCAGTTTCCTCAAGGAATGCCCACCAGGCACCCAGAAAAACCCTCCTTCAGAGACGACCTAAGCTAGTTCATTCGACGCACTTATCCTCTCCGGCAATGTGACGAAAGTGGCCCCGTCCACCACCGCCACAGCCCCAACCCATCGAGGATCAGCGCCGTCTCCAGCCCCCTCCGGACCCCACCCCTCCATACACACATTCATTCTAGATGGCTAGCCATCCTACACCCAGGAGGAGCCCGTCCCGTCTCTCGAGAGCACCCCTGCTCCCGCCGCAGAGCGAGACCTCAGGCGCCGCGGAACTTCGGCCTAACGGATCAGTGAGTGCAAGCCCACCGTTGCCGACTATCCTCCGCCCCGGGCACCCAAAAGGCCCCTCCCGACGACAAAACCAGGACCCACGCGGTCCGCCACGCTCTCCACTGGATGTTGCCATTCGGCTGCGCTCATGTAGAGGAATTAGACCACATGAACTCCGCCTTATGGACTTCATACGCTCGGCTGTCTCACTAGACTAACGAGGCCGCCTCCCCGGATTTGTTCTTTAAGGTTCTTCCTTCCTCCTCGGTGGACTGGGAAACCAGTCTCACGAGTCCGAGCACCGGTCGGGTGCTCGGGGCGACCAAACCGAAGAGGTAACTTCGTAAACAAACCGGTCGGGTTTGTTCACGAAGTTGCCTCTCCGGTTTGGTGACCCCGAGGCTTGGCGAGTCCTAAACACCGCCCCAGAACTAACGAGTCCAAACACCCGACCGGTTTTAATCGGAGTTTTCCTCTCCGGTTTGGTCGTCATGCTGCTAACGAGCCCAAACTCCCGGGTTTTTACTTTGGGTTTTCCCTCCCCTCGCTTGGTGTCTGTTCGACGGAATAGGCCCAATCGCCCGGGTTTATTATTCGGGGTTCTTCCTCCCCTACTATCGGCTGCCTGGACTGCCAGACTCACGAGCCCGAACACCCGGTTATTGTCAGATTTGCTCTCTGTTGCAGTTGCCCAAAGGCTGACGAGCCCGCACGCCCGGGTTTTTACATTGGGTTTCCTTCCCCTTCGGCTGGCTGGCACCACCAGCCCAACAAGCCTGATCACCCGGATTTAGCATTGGGGTTCTTCCTCCCCTAGTAATAGATTGCTTGCCCACGAAGTCAAGCTCTCGAGCCCTCGCCCGGATTTGATATCGGAGTTTCCGATCTCCGGAATAGGTTGCACAAGACTAACGAGCTCACTAGCCCGGGTTTTTACAGTGGGTGTCCTTCCTCTCGTCGGGTTGTTTGGCAACCTCCCAAACTAACCGATACCCAGGTTTTCATGGGTTTTCCGTCTCTCGGTTTTTACATTGGGTTTTCCTTCCCCTTGTTCGGATGTCTTGGAAAAATAGACTCACGGGCCCGATCGCTCGGGTTCATTAGTCAGGGTTCTTCCTTCCCTCTAGTTCAGGTGCCTGGTCTGCCAGACTCGTGAGCCTAAACGCCCGGATTGGTTCGGAGTTTTCTCTCCGTTTCGGATGTCTGGACCGCCAGACTAACGAGCTCGAACGCCCGGTTTGTCCGGAGTTTTCTCTCCAGTGCAGATGCCTTCAGGCTAACGAGCTGCACACCCAGGTTTGGTATTGGGGTTCTTCCTCCCCTAATAATAGGTTGCTTGCCCACGAATTCAAGCCCTCGAGCCCTCGTCCGGGTTTGATAACGGAGTTGCCAATCTCCGGAATAGGTTGCACAAGGCTAACGAGCCCACTAACCCGGGTTTTTACAGTGGGTTTTCCTTCCCCTCGTCGGATTGTCTGGCAACCTCCCAGACTAACGGGCCCGATGCCCGGGTTTAGTATTAGGGTTCTTCCTCCCCTTCACATAGGTTGCTTGCCCACGAAGTCAAGCTCTCGAGCCTTCGCCCGGGTTTGATAACGGAGTTTCCAATCTCCGGAATAGGTTGCTCAAGGCTGACGAGCCCACTAGCCCGGGTTTTTGCAGTGGATTTTCCTTTCTCTCGTCGGGTTGTCTGGAAACCTCCCAGACTAACGAGTCCGATACCCGGATTTTTACAATGGGTTTTCCGTCCCCTCGTTGGGTGCTTGGAAAATAGGCTAACGGGCCGTCATCGCCACGGGTTTTTACGGGTGTCCTTCCCCTGTTTGGTTGCCTCCCAAAGGCGAAGCTAACGAGCCCAAACTCCCGCGCTGCAGGGTCCTTCGTGCCACTCGAGAGCAGCCCTCCAGTCTCTTAATGCTTCTTAATGCTTCAAGAGGCAGCTGCCCATCTCGAAGCATGTATTGGTCGCTCTTAGTAGCCACTCTCCTCGGTTCACCCTCTAACCTGGAATCCTGAGATTCCAAGTCTAGTCCATCCCCTTGGATCATTGTGACCATCAAGCTTATGCACCACGACAAGGTGGCGACCATCCGAACAAGATTCGACCCATTCCTACCGGCGCGTTACCGCGCCCGCCTGTACCGTCTCCCCGACGGCATCAACCACTCACGGTTGCGGGAGCGGAGACGTGCCCGCACCCGCTGTCAACGACAGCGGCACCTACGAGTCCCTCGTTGGGGGGATGGCCGCGACGGCGCACACTGCGCCCACCGCCCCCCGTTGAGCGCGAGGATAGCCAGCAGGAAGGCCCCGCCATCCTGTGGCCAGCCTGCCGACCAGCCTCTCGGCACATCGCGCAATCTGGTGCAGACTCGCACATCTGCGCGGCTTGCCCACCCCGGCCACACCGAAAACATAAACCGCTGTGATCTGTCGCAGCGGTGCAGTTCCCCCTGGTGTGGCCGAGGCTCCAAGACCGGAAGCACTAGGGTGGTCTAGCCACCAGCAGTGAGACGCTGACGGTCGACCACCCCAGTGCGAAGCTGCCATCCCTGGCGGCCTTTATAGCGACCGCCAAGGGTAGACAGGCCCACTCCTCGGCCTCTCATGCTCCAGCAGGGGCCTGAGTTGGACGGCCCTGGGTGCGCACTCCGCGCTGTTCGCCAGGGCCGTCCTCACGTCTTCAGGGGAGGCTGCCTCGTTAAAGCCAACGAGGCGGACTTCCCTTTTCTGCTCAGGGCGTGTAACAGCAGCCCCGGGCAACACCTTCCGGAGCCTTTCGGCAAATCGATCGGCCTTCTCTCCCTCGGGCCTCGGGTCCCGGACGTGGACTACAAGGGTGCCGTCGGCATACCTCTCAACGTCCATGCCAGGGATATTCAACTCCCAGAGAGGAATCTCCTCGGTGGCTCTCCTTAGGACCTCGGCATACTAGGACCCCTGCGACAGCCACACAGTGACCGCGGCTGTCGTGGGCAGCCTCGACCACTTCCTACCCCCTACGGGGAGGGCTTGGAGGAGGACTGCGCTCTCCTCCTTTCTTTTCCCCGGCATTCTTCTTTCCCAACAGGAAAGGAGGCGACGTTGTTGGGGGTGCACCGGTGGTAGTAGGTCCGGCCACCCTGTCGTGGTGGGGGGCTTGAAGGTGATATACAGAGCTGTACCAGCGGGGGTTTCGGCCCCTAGCAGGTTCTACCATTCCGGAGTGGTCTGTACGGAAGGACTGGACCAAGAGCACCTGACCGGGATGGCCGATCAACCTGGTCTATGACCAGACTGGTCATGAAGCGAGTGGGAGGAGACTATCACCCCTGGAAGAATTGCACGCCGGTGCTCCGGCAGCCGAAAGGAGAGGACCCCCCTCCTTACCCGCTCCAATCTGTCAGTCAAGGGGGATGGACCTCTCCCTCATCCGTCCCGGTCACGACTGGGCGGAGGGAGGAACCTACACCCGGGTCTGCTCATCATGAGGGTTTGGAACCCCTCATGGTACCCGGAGAGTGGAGGGGTGTTCCGGGCCGCTCGGATATATTCCGAGGCAGGGCCGGAACCCCTGTGTGCTGTACCCGAGGGAATGCTATCGCATCGCCCTAAAGCGGACCCTCGGGCGGCGCGAGTAGCTGGCTGCTATGAGGGAGGCGTTCCTGGTGGGGTGCGACACCGGTGAACTACCTCCTTTCATGGAGCCCCCCGCGGGAGCGGAGACGCGCCCGCACCCGCTGCGGCGCTCTGTACGGTGCCCGCATAGTCGGAGGTGCGGGACCCCCGAAAGCGGTCTGGCCACCAGAAATAGTAGTCAGGACGCATGTATGGGGCGGGAGGCCCGTGCCGGCGATAATCATTCCGCCGGCCTGCGTCATAAGCTACTCCTCTGGGGGAACTCGGTGGCTCCCCCCTTCCGGGGGGATGCGGGCATGTCCGGGCAGCGGTGCCGTACAAAGTGGTGGGTTGTAAAGCAAAATGAACGACAATTCTAATACAAATGAAATTACGGATCTGGACCAAGCCACGACGACCATGGCAATACCAAAGGACGTGATTGAGCTGTCTCTGGCAGCTCCTAAGGAGGGAAAAAGGAGGAGATGGCAACCAAGAGCCAGAGAGGGAAGAACGTGACTAGGAGAGGAGGGAAACGCCACAACTCCCTTAAAAGGATGGGGAGGAAGCACGAGATGCGCGATATAAATAAGCGCACGCTCAGGAGAAAGGATCGCTCTAGGTCCAGGTCAAGGTCGCCTCTCAGGGCTGAAGGCCCCTAATCCTCGGGATCGAGATCAACCTCACCCGAGAGGATAGTAGATGAGATGATGTCATCGAAATGGGACATCCCGCGTAATGAGGATGGGGAAACGCACGAGGAAGCGATGGTAGTAATACCAAAACGGGGGGAGACCCAAGACAAAGGGAGAATATGAGAAGAAGGAAAAGTTTATGGCAAAGAGAGAGGAAGCCAGAGAGAAATTGAAGGAGAAGGAATTACTTCAGGCTATGGAGAACCCAATGGTGTCGCTTTCGGGTTTGGAAAATAACAGAAAATACAGGGAGAAAGTAAAGAGGCTAACTGAGAGCACGGAATGGGCCCCTCTAAGCGACCCAACTGCCTCGGTCTAGGAAGTGGCTACGCAAGTTTTGGGCATAGCGATACGCTCAAACAATTTGAAAGGTACGTACGGCAGTGTTGAGAGACGCCTCGGCGGCGATCGCGGTAGGGGCATCAATAATGTCCAAGAGAATGATCAAGGGAGAAGACGGGAGCAACCTAGAGGTGGAGGAGGAGCTAAGAGAAGAGAACCAGAGGCTCCGAGAAATGGAGTAAGAAAGGAGAAAGGAGGTCGAAGACCTAAAGGAGGCAGCCAAGTGCAGAGGGGAGGCATCACCACCAGCGCTGGTAATTCCCCCCAAGCACCAGTATACGTAGGGGAGGAGGAGATGAGAATGGCACCTGTGGGGAAAGAAGTCATGCCCCCAGCTGTGGACATGGAAGAGGAGGTGCCGATGGAAGTAGGACCCATTGAGATAATGCCAGGGGAAGTGAAGTCAGGGAGCATCCACCCTGGGAAGGAGGGGAAAGAAAGAAAGACAAAAGGGGGCAAATCTGGCCCGCGAATTAAAGAGGACGTTCTCCTGAACGTTAAAGTCAGGGTGGAGAACAAGCACCATCAGGAAAAGCAATGGGAGAACCCATGGAAAACAAGATAGCGGCCATGTTGTTCAAGGCAATGGAAGCATGGACGGCACAAAAGGAGGGAAAGGGAGCAGGAATATGGAACCAACTGGCGGAGGAGAAAAAGGGACCTGCAATGCAGAACGCTACAGGGGAGAAACCCCTTCCCCAGAGGGAACGGAGAGAAAATTAGAAGAAGAAGAGGAAGGGGAAGAGGACGGAGGAAAACATGGACGATAAGGAAGGACGAAAGTCCTTTGCTCCGCCCTCCCCCCGCTACCAGATGAGGAGTACCCGAAGCTGACGCGACAGCAGGAATCTGTGACGAAGAGCGTAGCGCCTCAGGAGAAATGGACACAGGTGCTAGGACGGAAAGAGAGACGAAGGGAAAAAGGAGAGGCGCAAATAAAACAACTGGTGAATACGGAGGGCACTAGATACGGAGGGCGCTGGAGAAAAGGGTAAGAGGAAGTTGAGGCGCAAGATCCCGATTACCGCAGCAATATCGATCACAGCGGAGAAAGGGAAATATAGGGAGTTGCTAGTGGAAGCCAAGACCAAAATCAACATCGACAGCATGGGAATCTCTAGGAACAGAACGAGGCAAGGTGCCACTGGGGCGCTGATCCTAGAGATCCCTGGGAAAAAGAGGATTGAACAAGCAGACTTGCTGGTAGCGGAGCTGAGGGAAGTACTAGCGGACAAAGCTAAGGTGAACCGCCCCCAGAAAATGGGTGAAGTCAGACTGAGGGGGCTAGAAATGGCGACCATGGAAGAAGATACTGCCAAGTGGAGCTGGAGCTCCTAGCCCTCATGTACCGTTCCGTTTACAGAAGGAGGGGGGAGCTCCAAAGAAGGGGGGGCTTGCGAAGCGCTCGCCGGAGCCATGCGGCGAATAAGGCACCAGGTTCGGCAGGACCTCCTCCGCGGATGGCAGAGGAAACTGGCAAATGCGAGATATAGGAGGAGGACTGCCGAGGCCGTCCAGCCTTGTCTCCCGGACTGGGTAGACAGGGCATCAGGGGCCCTGACATTCCGGATGACGCAGGTATTCACCGGACACGGTTGTTTCGGTGAGTACCTGCAGAGAATCGAGAAGGAACGCACAGCGCAGTGTCACCACTGTGACCACGACCACGACTCCGCACAGCATATGCTGCAGGACTGTCCAGCCTGGGCAGCGGGGCGCGGAGTCGTGGTCAGGGAACTGGGGATAGGTATGGACCTCTCACTCCCCAGAGTCATTCCAGCCATTCTTGGAAGTGAGAAAAGGTAGGACAGCTTTGCATTCTTCTGCGAGGGTGTGATGTCGTAGAATGAGGCAGCAGAAGAGATTCGTCGACAGGCGGAGAGAAGGGGGCGGGCCCAGAGGAGACGACAACGTCGCCGAGCAGAGCGCCGCTCCCCCAGTCGGGAGGGAGACGCGGACTCCTCATAGCAGGAAGCGGCCCGAGGCATGATGGGGTTGCCCCCACCACCCCTTCAACCACCATCCCTCCCCCACCTATCCCTCCTTCCTCCCAACCCCATCCCCTTCCTCTCCCCCTCCTTCCCAGCCTCACCCAGTGCTTCACGGAAGGGCCCCTCACCCGAGTGATGCCTCCACATAGAGCAAAACATGGGGGGAGGGCGCAAGGAAGAACAGAAGGGATCCGTGACGGGTCACAGGCTAACGCTGGACAGGCAAGGCAAAGACGGGGTCGACCAACCGCCTAGTCGTCCACCGACTCCAAAAACGGGAATCGGATGAGGATAGGGGGGACAGGATGGAATGGTGATATCGTCGCCCAAACCATCATCTCCCCCCTCCTGCCTCCCCTGACCCACATTAGTAGGTAGGAAAGGGAGGGGTCCTCGGACCCCTTCCGGCCTCTGCAAGAGGCGGGAGTGTCCGGCAGCTAGGGGATTGATGTTTTCCCTCCGTAATCGCCGGGCAGGAGGGTGGGGCATCGCACGGGGATTCCCGATGCCACAGCCAGCCCTCCATAGTAGGGCGGCTGGATGATAAGGTGGATCATCCAGCCGCACAGCAACACTGAGGCGGCACCCTGCCTGGCTGGGAACGGAGCTTGAAGTGCAGGTCCTTTGGCCGGCTTCCCCCTTCCCAGTCATATAGGCGGAGTGTGAGGGGAGTAAGGGGGAGCGGTGTTAGAAATAGAGCCTCGGCTCTCTTCCCCCCTCCCCTGGGGGAGCGGTAGTTGAAGAGGAGCCTAGGCTCGCTTCTTCCTTCCCTTGGCACCTCTCGGGGAAGAAGACCGATTGCCATCAGGACTCGGGGCCCCGATCGCAGTTATACGGCCCCGGGGCCCGGTCCAAGTCCCTTCGCAGCGCCATCCGGGGAGGTTTTAGCCGGTAGGAGTCCGGCATATCCCCCATTCTTCCCAGAGGGTAGGGGTATCCATGAGGATTCCCTCCTCGTAAAAAAAAATGTCGATATGTGCTCTGATTGTTTATTTGGACGCCCGCGGTTATGGATAAGCAATCTGTCGTACAGTATGTAAGTGTGACACTATATACAGGGTGTCCCATTTTCTCCCCCGTGGACGCCACCTTGCCGTGATGGGGGAGCTTGCGTGCCCTGATGATGTACAGAGCTGTGCCGGCGGGGGTTTCGACCCCTGGCAGGTTCTACCATGCCCGAGTGGTCTGTACTGAGGGGCCAGACTAAAAGCGTCCAACCAGGAAGGAGGCTGACCCAGAATAACCTGGGAAGGCCGTACGGGTCTAGTAGGAGGAGCTTGTCACCACTGGAGGCATTGCATGCTAGTGCTCCAGCAGCCGAAGGGGGTATTTCCTCTCTGCTGGACCCATTTTTGGATGGAGAACCAAGGGTGGGGACCCCACTCCTCTGACATTGCACGCCGATGTTCCAGCAGTCGGAGGGGCAGGACCCAACTCTGGGGAGACCGTTCCTAAGGGCATTGCACGCCGGTGCTCCGGCAGCCCGAAGGGACGGGCCACGCCCGGGTCTGCACACCGTGGGGTTTGGAACCCCCACGATACCCGGGGTGGCGGGGGGACTCCAGGCGGCTCGGACGTATTCCGAGGTCGGGGCCGGAGCCCCCGGGGTGAGCCCGCGGGATGACGATCGCTACACCCTAAAATCACCCTCTGGGCAGAGGATCACGCGGGCCGCCGTGGGGGAGGGGTCCTAGTGGGTAGCGACACCAGTGACTTACCTCCTTCCACGGGGACTTACCTTACCTCCCCCGCGTGGCTGCGCCCCCAGCGGTGCCACGGAGGTCGCAGGCCGGGGACCCCCGAAACCGGCCAGGCTCCCAACAATAGGTCTGTCTGGGCGGGAGTAGGGGGCAGGAATCCTGTGCCCGAGATGTCTTTCCTCGGGCCCGTGGTTTAGACCGACTCCCCGGGGGGACTCGGGGACACCAGTAGGTCATGTCTCTGCTGGTGCGGGCATGCCCGGCCGGTCGAGCCGCTGGGAGATAGAGGGATTTATTTGACCATGGCAGAAACATATTTAAAACGAAGAAGGGAGGGAGAGGAGGTGAGTGGAGGGTCCTCAGAGATCTCCGTAGGGAGTTCAAAAAAGAGCATGTTCGGCGAACGTGTTCGACAAGAGCTAAAAAGCATCAAGGTGTCGGTGAAGACGAGGGATATGAAAAACCTCGATTTTCTCGCGGACATCCCATACTCGGAGGAGGTCTGGCAATCCTGGCAGGAATATATGGATGCACAGATAGTGACATGGGAAGAGGAAAGCAGCTTCAGTATGAGCAAGAAGCTCAGCATACAGGAGGTGCTTAACACCGCGAAAGATTATGCCTTACGATTGGTAAGGACGGAGAGAGAAGTGCATCGTATATGTGCTTGGAATGAGATAAAGTCCCAGGATGCAAAGGAGGAACTGAAAGTTCTAAAGGAGGAGCTCTGGGCGTTAGAACATAGGATAAAGGAGGAAAAAGGAGGAAAGCAAGAAGGCCCTCCAAGAGAGAGAAAGAGAGGCAGAAGAGAGAGAAAAAGAAATGGCAAGAAAGTATAAAGAAAGCCAGGAGATTAATAGGAAAGCGAAGGAGAGGATGAAAGAGCTTGAAAAGGAATCCAAGGAAGCAAAAGAAGAGGCTGAAAGGTCGGATCAAGTTTCCGAAGTCTTCTTTAATGAGCAGAAAGAAACAGAGGAGGAATTAGAAAAAGTGAGGGAGGAGTTAAGAAGGAAAGAAGAAGAATGGGAAGTAGAGAGAGGCAAGAAGAAGATTAGGATAGGATCACAGACAGATGCTGAGTCACAGACGCAGGCATCTGTCGGAGGAGAGGAAGTAGCTGTACAGGCGGGAGTGTGCTGTGTGGATACCTCCACACAAACAGACACCCTACCTGCCGCAAAGGGAAGAGGGCGGGCAAAAAGAGGTCGTCCCCTCAATAGAGTGGATAGCCGCCGAAAGTGGAAGGAAAAGGAAGAGGAAGGAAAGAAATGGGGAGGAGAAGGGAGTGCTGGAGGGGAAAATGAGAGAGCGCCCCCAGGAAACGGGAAGGGTGACGTGGGGGAACCTGTGCAGGCAGCTGTACAGTCTAGCAATGCACCACCTCCACTGTCTATAGGAAAAGGAAAGTGGCCGCGGCTACCTACGAGAGCTGCGGTTACAATTAGGTTGGAAAAGGGAGCCTCGTATGCAGAGGCCTTAAGGAAGGTAACAAGGGAGATTACCCTCAGGGAACTGGATATCCCTGACGTGGACACGGGGAGAAGCGCCGATGGCGCATTGTTGGTCCGCGTCAGGGATCCGGGCCCTGAGGAGGTTAAAGCAGATCGCTTAGCTGCGAGGTTAAAGGAGGGACTGCCAGGGGCGGTAATCAACCGTCCAATCTTGAAAGGGGAGGTCCGCCTCACGGGATTTAATGAGGCGGCCTCCCCTGATGAAATCAAAGTGGCCCTAGCAGAATGCGCAGGCTGCAGGATGGAAAAAGTGGAGATGGGTGCCCTTAAATGGGGACCCCGGGGAAAGGATGCTGTGTGGGCACGGATGCCGCTAGCTGCTGCGGTGGCAGCGGTGAAAAAGGGAGGATACACACTGGGGTGGTCGGTTGTCAGAATCGCAATGCTGGCAGCCAGACCACTCCAGTGTCATAGGTGCTAAGGCCTCGGCTACACAAGGTGGAGCTGTCCCGCTACGGTAGACCGTAGCGGGTTATGCTACCGGTGTGGCCGAGGCGGGCACACCGCACGGCAGTGCGAGGCGCTATCACACTGTGCGGTGTGCCAAGAGGCTGGGAGAAATCCGAGCCACAGGCAGGCAGGGCCATCCTGTTGGCTCGCAATGCAGGGGAGCGGCAATAGACGCCCTGAGCGTCGTCGTGGCCGCCCCCCAACGAGGGATCGATGGGTGGTGAGACAACCACACAAACCCCCCCATCCAATCCTGTGGATGGGGTGCAGGAAGGGAGTCGCTGCTTCCCGAAGATAACCGGGAAACAGCAACTGCTGTTAAGAGTGACAGGGTGGGAGAAGTGAGTCTCCTACCCAACTCTGCGCCAACTACACCTGGCGCGGTGGGAAGGGTACGGACTATCCGCTCCCAACCCCCACGGAGGAGGGCCCGGCTGTTCCCCAGGTAGGAGAAAGCCGGACCAGCTAAAAACATAACGGAAGAGGAGAGTGCGCGGCGTTTTTCACCAGTCACCAGTAAGCGCACCCCTTCCCCCATCCTTCTGGGAGAACCCGTGCAAACTCCCAGACGGGCAATCTCCCAGACGGGATGCCCCAGCGGCTAGGGGATAATATCCCCCCGTAACCGCCGGGGAGGAGGGCGGGGTCCAGGGCGAGTAACCTGGGCCCAGGCTAGTCCTCTTAACGCTGGGGCGGCTAAGTGGTGGTAACCCACCTAGTCGCCAAACAACATCAGGACGACCTCCCGTCCGCTGGGAACGGCGGTTGAAGCGGGCCTTCAAGTGGTCAGCAGTGCCCAGTCACTTGGGGCGGGCACCGTGTGCTTCCCCCTTCCCAGTTGGGCGGGACGGGAAGGTGGGTAAGGAGAGCGGCGGTCGAGGATGATCCTGAGCTTTCGAGCACTCCGGGATCGCTTCCCCCTCTCCCCCACTACCCGGGGACAAGGTGATGAACATCTGGATCCGGATGGCCGGGGGGCCGATAAGCAGTCACAGTGGCGCCGACCCCCCGAATTAGGTCCCTCCGTAGAGTCACCCGATGTGGGTTTTAGCCGGTAGGAGTCCGGCATACCCCCCCCGCCCCTCCCCGGGGGTGGGGGGATCCATGATGGATTTCCCACATCGCGACGAAAAAAAAGGGTGTCCCATTTTAAGCATCCACCCCAAATATCTCTCTTACTTTTGATTTTAGAGAAAAATGGTTCAGACATGTTTTGTATGGTTTCGTGTGGGCCATAAGATGGCATCATTGATTTGGCCTTGAAGAGTTATTTGAAGGTCACGTGAAGGTTACTTCAATTTCTTTAGATGGCAGATAGACCCTATTTTTTATTACATTTTCCTGTAGCCGACCACGAGATCTTCCCAAAACACTTTAAACAAATGTTTTTTGGTGTAATGCTTTTCGAGTTATAAAGCTCCAAATTTACAAAATTTTGATAAAAATACAAAATATTTCGTAAAACATTCACTTTCCGATAGTCTTATTTTACATGATCTAACCAGTCAAGGCAAGATCCGAACATGATCCAACCTGTCAAGGCAAAATCTGAGCATGATCCAACCAGTCAAGGCAAGATCCGAGCATGATCCAGCCAGTCAAGACGAGATCCTGTATTGCCTGATAATCAATGAACTGTAGCAATTGTGAAAGTGCAATTGTCAATTCTTTTAATGAAAGAAATATCAAGAGGCTTGTTTCAAATTTCTTACTTGAGCAACTGTCGGTATATTGGCGAAGTCTCAGACAGTCGCATATTATTATCCATTGACTTTTTTTTATAATTTGAATTTTTTGTTTTTTGGCGCTTTTTCCTTTATAATTATGGCTGCTTATCCACCAAATGAAATTGTGGACATGATTCGCATTTTGGATGAGGCCAGGAATAATTACTCGGCAGCAGAAAGGCTTCCTGCTGAAAGATTTCCAGACAGACGCCATCCTGATAGGAAAGTAATAAAAAGACTCTGTGACAGAGCTGAACAGGGTATTCTTAGAAGAAACCGGCGAAAATCAGGTCCTGATGAAGTCACATCATTGACTGTTATGGTGCCGTTGCTTTGAATCCTCAAATCTCTACGAGCCAAATTGAGAGGCAATACGGTATATCTAAATCAACAGCCAATCGTGTGCTTAAGCTTAGCAAGTTTCACCCATATCACATTCATTTAACTCAGCAATTGGAAGAGAGGGACTACCAACGCCGTGTACGTTTTTGTAACTGGGCTCGAGATCAAATCCAACAAAATTCCCGGTTCATTGCTGATACGCTTTTTTCTGATGAAGCCACGTTTTGTAATAGAGGAGGCGTTAATAGACATAACTGCCTTTATTATTCAGATGCTAATCCACATTAGCAGAGAAGCCAAGAGTTCCAACGGCAATGGTCCATTAACGTTTGGGCAGGCATCCTGGGAGATGTTATTGTTGGTCCATATTTTTTTTAAGAAAATCTCAATGCGGCAATCTATCTAAGATTTTTTCAAGATGACCTGCCCAACCTCTTGAGACATGTCGACAATGATTTACTCAGATGAATGTGGTTCTAACAAAATGGAGTACCGGCTCATAGATCTCGAGCTGTTACACAATATTTAAACAATAGATACCCGAATAGGTGGATTGGTATGGGCAGCCGAGTTCAAGAATGGCCCCCAAGATCACCCGACTTGACACCTCTAGATTTTTATTTCTGCGGCTACATTAGAGATAGTTTATTCGCAAAAGCCTACAACCGTTGAAAATATGAAAAACCGGATCAGACAGGCTTGCAGAAACATTAATGTAGGTGTTCTTGAAAAAGTTAGGGACGACTTTCACCATAGACCAGAGCTATGCATACAAGTAAATGGCCAAGTCTTTGAACCTAAGTAAATGTACACAAAGAAGACCTTGCCTTGACTAGCTGGATCATGCTCGGATCTTGCCCTGACTGGCTGGATCATGCTCGGATCTTGCCCTGATTGGCTGGATCATGCTCGGATCTTGCCTTGACTGGTTGGATCATGTTCGGATCTTGCCTTGACTGGTTGGATCATGTAAGATAAGACTATCGGAAAGTGAATGTTTTACGAAATATTTTGTATTTTTATCAAAATTTTGTAAATTTGGAGCTTTATAACTCGATAAGTACTTCACCAAAAAACATTTGTTTAAAGTGTTTTGGGAAGATCTCGAGGTCAGCTACAAAAATATGTAATAAAAAATAGGGAGTGCCATCTAAAAAAATTGAAGTAACCTTTACGTGACCTTCAAATGACTCTTCAAGGTCAAATCAATGATACCATCTTATGACCCCCTCGAAACCATACAAAACTTGTCTGAACCATTTTTCTCTAAAATAAAAAATAAGAGAGATATTTGGGGTGGACACTTAAAATGGGACACCCTGTATATTATATTATTTGAATATGTTATTATCTAATAGCATAAATCTCTAAATATATAAGATATTCTCATTTTTTCCATAATATTAGGTGTACAAGTGAATAATCCAATTTTTTCAGCTACATTCAATGTTTACTTTAAAAGAAAGTAAATTAAATTGTTCAATCAAAGTATTTGCCGCTGTTCTCTATAACTTTAAGCCATCTTTGAGGTAGCTGATGAATTCCATCTCGGAAAAATGTTACATCTTTGGACACGGTAAAGTCGTCAAGCCATTTTCGATCTCATCCACTGATTGGAAGTGCATATCGGACAAGGCGTGTTACATCGACCGGAACAAGTGATAATCAGATAGAGCAATGTCTCGTGAATACGCCGGGTGCTGCAAAACGTCCCAGCCAAGACTCATTATGGTGTCTTTTGTATTGGAAGCAATGTGTGGCCTGGTGTTGTCATGCAACAATTTCAGTGGACGTTCTTCTTTGCCAGTATACGGACGTTTTCTCTCCAATTCTTGACTCAAGCAGATTAACTGACGTTGGTAGCAGTCGGCAGTAACTGTTTCACCCGGTTCCAACAACTCATAATAAAGCACGCCCTTGATATCCCACCTATGCAGAGAACACCTTTCTTTCCGAAGCGATTGGGTTTTACGACTGATTTTGATGATTCGCCGGGATTTACCCATGACTTTCTGCGTTTCGGATTATCATAGAGTATCCATTTCTCATCGCCCGTAACGATTTTCCACAAGAAATACTTTCGACGCTGCTTATTGAGAAAAGAAAGACACGCTGCCACTCGTTGACTCGTTTGTTGGTTTCAGTGAGTTCATGCGGAACCCATTTGCCTTCTTTCTGGATCTTTCCCGTCTCATGTAGGCGCTTGGAAATTGTTTGCTGCGTTACTCCCAACTGTTCTGCAAGCTCTTTCTGTGTTTGTGCCGAATTCTCAGCAGTTGTTCCAAATCATCATTATCGCACTTCGGAGGGCCTCCAGAGCGTTATTTGTCGATTAGACTGAAATTACCGCTTTTAAACCGCTTAAACCAAAATGCGCACACATCGTACGATACAACATTTTCGCCGAGAAAGGAACAAATCGATTCGCACGCTCTTATAGCATTTTTTCCTTATTGGAATTCGTAAAGAATGCAGTGTCGGATATGCATCTTATCCGTCGCCATTTTCGACTGTACTGAACTGAATACTTTTGAAGGTTATGTTGGGCCTTTCGCCAAACTATGTTCTTTTTAATAGCTATATGTCAACGTTGCATAATCACAAAAGAGCGGGAAAATCTATTCAATTTAAAATTGATTTCATAACTGTTTAAAATAATTTGGATTATTCATTTGTACACCCAATAGTAAGATTTCTACTGACGAATCCAAAGTGAAGCGCCGAGGAGTTGGTTGTGCCGTAATCTCCATGGATTTATAATTACGTAAAAACTTTATATTACATCCGGACAAAAATGTTTTTGACGCAGAGGCGATAAAGATTCTCATGGTCGTGGAAAATATTTCTGATGGCCACAATGAGAACATTATTATTGTCATAAATTCTCTATTCATTATGAGAGCTCTCGGCGGTATCGAAAACAAGAAGAATAAGACGCACATATGAGTCGTGATGATCAAGGACATTATGACAACACTGACATAAAAGAGATTCCGAATTATTTACATAAAGATTCCAGGACATATAAACATAACTGGCAATGAGTACGCTTACGTGGAGACAAAACAAGCCGCGCAAAGAATAATATCTGAACATACCAGGTCTGTAAATGTGAAACCGGAATTTGCCCATAGATGACCCCAGATGTCAATGTAGTGTGGGGACTTTGAGTTCCCCAAGGCGCACGCATCCGTTTTCCGTGCGGCGCTATAGAGTGCGCGCAAGTCTCACTCGTGCGGAGAAAAGGAGCAGCGGAATTAGTAACCGTTGGAAGCGCTCACAGAGCGCACGGATATACAATCGCTAGTTCATAGCTTTGATTTTTCTTCCATTGTCTTGTGTGATACCGCGATTTTTACACGCGGTCGCGTGTGTGCGAGAGCAGGCAGGCAGGTGCATTGGCTCCGGTCTGCCCACACACACATACAAGTCCCGCTGTGACCCGTATGTCGTGCGAGCGCAGAAATTGCTTTTTGTACTTTCGAGGCGCATACGCCACATCTGTGATTCACGTGCTCTGCGACTGGCAGGCACGTGCGCAATAAAGAGACCAAAGGAAAAGAACACGCCTAGGTTAATTTAGGAACCTACCCTCCACTTGCAATCGACGAGAGGACAACAAAAAACCCTAAATTGGTGACCCGACACCTAAATTGGTAACCGGACAAGATTCGCAGTGCAACGGAAGAAAAGAGAGGCATTGTGCCTATTCCAACGGACCTTTTGGCTGAGGTCACCTTGCCGACCGGTGAAAATTCAAACTTCCCAAAAATTGGAAACATTTGTCCGCATCGGGTGATTCCGCCGCCATCGGACAGCTTCGCTTCGATGAAAGGCAGAATCGAGCTGAGTGGTTGAAGACTCGGTGCTGTGCGCGTAATGACTATCGGCGCATGCGTGACAAACTCTGATTGGTCGGAGACTCGGTGCTGTACGCGTAGTGACTATCGGCGCATGCGTGACAAACTCTGATTGGTCGGAGAATCGGTGCTGTGCGCGTGGTGACCATCGGCGCATGCGTGACGGACTCTGATTGGCTGAGACTCTGCTCTGCGCATGCAGTCATCGTGAGTGTGACACGTGCAGTTCCACAACGGTAAAAATTTTGATCAAGTGCTACATACTTTTTCGCGCTTATTTGCATCGCGACAGTCGCACATGCAATTTTTATCAGTGCCTCGAGAAAAAAAAAGCTGCGTACAATCGTATTCACTCCGTGAATCCGAATAGAGACACCATGTCGCTACATCACACCCCTCCGTCCAAGGGACCGGAGCAGCCACCCGTCACACCGGCAGGGCTAAGCCACATCGAACTACCTCACGGGAGTGCATCCCAATTGGAGCCGCTCATTGACATGGGCCTCCGTTCAGCGACAATGTCATCGAGTCCATCACAGCGTATAAAATTCCACCGTTTTGGAAACAACAGCCAGCTCTGTGGTTCGCTCAAATAAAATCACTATTTCAGATACATCGTATCCGCTCTGATGACGGCAAATATCACCTTGTCATCGGTGCACTCGACTCTGAAGCAATTCAGGAAATAGCGGACATCCTGGCATCACCACCTGTCATTGACAAGTATGTCACTTTAAAAACGCAGTTACTTGCACGTTTCGCAGATTCTGCAGACAAGCAGCTCCACCGTCTACTCACAGACTTTGAGCTTGGCAACCGCAAGTCCTCGCAACTCCTCTGTCACATGAGGACGCTTGCAGGCGACCGAATGTCACAGGACATCCTGCGAGTGCGCTGGCTGGCACTTCTACCACCCGGGATACAGCGAGTCCTCAAGATCCTTCGGACAACCTGCTTAGAGGACCTCTCAACAGTTGCAGACGAGCTCATGGAAGGTTCTTCTACATCTCAAGTTCTTGCAGTTGCTGCACCACATTCACCGTCACCAGATAGACTGGGAGCTGCAGCCACTGCCGACACCCAAACCATTCAGCGGTTAGGAGAAGCAGTAACCACCATGCAACAGTCCGTCGCACACCTGACGACTCTGCTCGAGCACCTGTTGCCTGCTGTTGTCCACCAAGGACAGCTCACCCAGCGTCAACGTACACGTTCCAGGTCGCGCTCTCGTAACACTCAGCAACTAACCAGGCAGTGGTGCTATTACCACCGCCGCTTCGGTGCTGCTGCGAGACGATGCCAGCAGCCGTGCAGCTTTACACTCCAAGCTACCAATGCAAATGGCGCGGGAAACTGATGTCGCTGCCGTCGACACAGGCAATCGGCGACAGCACAACAGCGCCTAGTGAGAAAAGACTCCACGTTTTTGACAGAACCACGAATATTAGGTTCCTGGTCGACTCTGGATCCGTCGTTTCGCTGATTCCTCGGAAGTGCGTGCACAGGAAGCTCACTCCTACCGAACTACAACTATTCGCCGCCAATTCATCAGCCATCTGCACATTTGGCCAGCAGCCGCTCACCCTCGATCTCGGACTTCGCCGCGCATTAAAATGGTCGTTCATCATTGCTGATGTGAACTCAGCGATCATCGGAGCTGATTTTCTCTCACACTACGGTCTAATCATCGATCTTTCTCGACAACGCCTTTTGGATCCAAAAACCAGCCTTACCACACAGGGTCAGGTATGTGAGACAACCATTTTTAGTGTCTCCGCAACCAGCCAGCACAATCTTCCGAACTCACCACACCGAGAGGCATATGCCACACTACTAGACTCGCACGCTGCAGTCTTCGCACCAAGGCCAACTCCTTCAGCGATCCGCTTTGACGGGATCGCACATCACATAGAAACCACAAAACCTCCAGTTTTCGAGCGGCCACGACGACTTCTAGGTGACAAATTGGCAGCCGCCAAGGCAGACTTCGACCTTCTCTTGCATTTCAGGGTCCTGCAACCTTCACGCAGTCAATGGGCGAGTCCGATACACATGGTGCAGAAAAACCAAGGTGACTGGCGCACAACAGGTGATCATCGGGGTCTGAATTCTCAAACTGTTCCAGACAGATATCCGATTCCACGAATAGAGGACATCCTGCAACAGTGGTACGGGAAAAAGGTCTTTTCCACGCTAGACCTAATCCGAGCGTATCACCAAATTCCTGTTGCACCGGAGGACGTCCCCAAAACCGCTGTCACGATACCTTTCGGTCTGTTTGAATTCTTAGGCATGCCGCCTGGACTCCGAAATGCCACACAAACGTTCCAACGGCACATGAACAATATACTGCGCGGGATCAACTTTGCTGCATGCTACGTGGATGACATCATCGTCTTCTCAGACAGTCATGAAGAACATCTTCAACATCTCGATGCCGTTCTCAGAGTGCTCCAGGAGAACAACCTTCCAGTCCATGCGACCAAATCCTTCTTTGGACAGGATTCTGTGCGTTATCTCGGCTACACCGTCTCACAGACTGGACTTAAACCACCACTTGACAGGGTAACAGCCATTCAACAGTTCCCAAAACCCAAGACCATCGCAGATATACGCCGCTTCTTGGGGATGGTAAACTATTACCGTCGAGTATTGCCGAATGCCGCTCAACAGCAAGCTCCGCTAACTAGACACCTGAAGGATGCGAAGAAGAGGGACAAGCGAGTTTCCCTGGACAACGGTGACAGAGGCTGCGTTCTAGAAATGCAAGGACGCATTGACAGCTGCCACACACTCAGCCTTCCTCGCTCCGGATGCACCTCTCACACTGACGACCGATGCTGCTGACTCCGCTATAGGCGCGTCACTCGAGCAGCAGATAGACGGACACTGGCAGCCGCTTGGATTCTTCTCACGGAAACTCTCTCCGACCGAGCAGAAGTACTCCACATATGACCGAGAGCTTCTTGCTGTGTTCGCTGCCGTCAAATTCTTCAGACACATACTTGAAGGAAGAGTATTCCAGGTACGGACAGACCACCGACCGCTAACATACGCTTTTAGTAGGAAGGCAGAAAAGAGCTCGCCATGCCAGCTGAGACAACTGGACTACATCTCGCAGTTCACCACGGACATAGTCCATGTGAGAGGCGAAAACAACGTGGTTGCAGACACGCTCTCCAGGATCAGCGCAATTGAGATGCTAAGCACATTCTCAGCGGGAATCATTGCAAACGCGCAGGAAGCAGATCCAGAACTCGCAGACATCGTAAGATCCACGTTGCTCGAGCTGAACCACCTTCAGAGGAAGAAGATATCTGGTGTGATGTCTCGATGGGCATCGTACGACCGTACCTACCACAACCACTTCGACGCAAGGCATTCGACGTCATCCATGGTCCGGCTCATCCAAGCGCTCGCTCAACGCTGAAATGCATCAAGCAGAAATTCATCTGGCCAGGCATCAACCAAGATGTTTCTCGCTGGGCACGCGAGTGTTTACCGTGCCAGCGAAAAGTCAGCAGACACAACAAACCACAACCTGAATATATCGAAGCAGCGGACAACCGACTCAATCACATCCATTTGGACCTGATAGAGCTACCGCCTGTACGGGGTAACCGCTATTGCCTCACAATCATAGATCGTTTTCCCAGATGGCCAGTTGCACTTCCACTACCGAACATTGAAGCAGACACTGTAACATCCGCTCTCTTCAATCACTGGATATGCAACTTCAGAACTCCACTGACGATCACCACAGATCAGGGAACGCAATTTGAATCTGCACTCTTCCAGTCATTACCGCGACTAATTGGCGCAACTCGGATTCGCATTACGCCGTATCATCCACAAGCGAACGGACTCATCGAACGCTGGCATCGCACCCTGAAGGCAGCGCTGAGATGCCATGCACCAACACCGTGGCCGGACATCTTACCAACCGTTCTTCTTGGCCTAAGAGCATGCGTGAAGGAGGATCTGCAAGCGTCTCCAGCAGAGCTTCTCTTCGGCTCAACACTACGGTTACCGGGTGATTTTTTTGTTCATGAGGATCCACCGGCTGAACCATTTCTATTTTTAGAAAAATTCCGCGAATGTATTCGTAAGATCCGTCCAACGGCAACAGTTCATCACACAAACGCGAAACCGTTCGTTTTTCGAGATTTATATACTTGTTCGCACGTCTTCCGTCGCATTGACTCTGTTCACCGGCCGCTCGATCCGCCGTATTCGGATCCTCACCGAGTAATCAGGCGCATAACAGACCGCGTATTCCTCGTGGACGTCAATGGTGAGGAAAAAACTTTGTCAACAGAGTCGCTAAGACCGCATTCACCGTACTGGAGGATAACGGCTCCGAACAGCCGCAAACCAATGATCCGCGTCCGTTCACTTCGTCCGCGCCACAAATCAAAACATACGCGAAAAGAAAAATAGTTTCGTTCCTCTCTGCCTAGATAGGCACTGAGGGGGAGTACCTGTGGGGACTTTGAGTTCCCCAAGGCGCACGCATCCGTTTTACGTGCGACGCTATAGAGTGCGCGCAAGTCTCACTCGTGCGGAGAAAAGGAGCAGCGGAATTAGTAACCGTTGGAAGCGCTCACAGAGCGCACGGATATACAATCGCTAGTTCATAGCTTTGATTTTTCTTCCATTGTCTTGTGTGATACCGCGATTTTTACACGCGGTCGCGTGTGTGCGAGAGCAGGCAGACAGGTGCATTGGCTCCGGTCTGCCCACACACACATACAAGTCCCGCTGTGACTCGTATGTCGTGCGAGCGCAGAAATTGTTTTTTGTACTTTCGAGGCGCATACGCCACATCTGTGATTCACGTGCTCTGTGACTGGCAGGCACGTGCGCAATAAAGAGACCAAAGGAAAAGAACACGCCTAGGTTGATTTAGGAACCTACCCTCCACTTGCAATCGACGAGAGAGCAAGACGACAACAAAAAACCCTAAAGTAGTTACCGTCAAACCACGTCATTAGCGCCATTTCCATTTGTTGACATCTCACAAAGATTTTCAACTCACAACAATACAAGTTTCATACAACAGCATAGTTTGTAATAGCGTTGAACATGTCGAATTTTGTGCCTGGAAACTACGATTTGCAGACAGCATTGATTTTCTGTTACCATTTGAAGAAAACTGCTGCAGAATCGAATGCTTGTCGAAATTTACGGTGAGCATGCTCTTAGTAAATCACAGTGCTTTGACTGGTTTAAAAAATTCAAACGTGGAGATTTTTACGTGAGAAACGAATAACATGGAAGACCACCGCAAAAGTTTGGAGACAGCGAATTGCAAGCATTGTTGGATGAGGATGACGCTCAAACGCAACAACTCGCGGATCAATTAAATGTGACACGAGAAGCCGTCTTCATATGTTTGAAAGCCATGGGAAGATTCAGAAGATGGGAAAATGGGTTTCACATGAACTGAATGAAAGACAGCAGGAAAACCGAAAAACCACTTACGAAATACTGCTCGCCAGGTAAAAAAAGAAAGGTATTTCTCCATCGAATTGTGATTAGCGATGAAAAGTGGATATATTTTGAGAATTCTAAGCGTAAAACATCATGGGTAACTCCAGGCGAATCATCGACATCGACTGCAAGGCCAAATCGCTATGGATGGAAGACAATGCCCTGTGTTTTGTGGAGTCAGAAGGGTGTGATCTATTATGAGCTGCTAAAATCTGGCGAAACCGTTCATACTGAACGCTACTGACAACAAATTATCGATTTGAATCAGGCTTTGCATGAAAAACGACCAGAATATCAAAAAAGGCACAAACACAAAGTGATGTTGCTTCATGATAATGCACCATCACACACAGCAAAATTGGTCGAGGAGACGATTGAGGCGATTAGTTGGGAAATACTTTCGCATGCGGCTTACTCACCAGCGTCCGTCCGATTACTAATTTGCATCGATAGGACACGCACTTACTGAGCAGCGCTCCACTTCTTACGAAAATGTACGAAAATGGCTCGAGGACTGGTTTGCCTCAAAAGAGCAACAGTTTGTTTGGCGTGGAATCCACAAACTGTCAGACAGGTGGGTAAAATGTATAGCTAGCGATGGGCAATATTTCGAATAAAATATTTTTTATCATTTTCATACAATAAACGTGTATTTTCTATATAAAAATTCCGGTTTCACATTTACATACCTGGTACACGTGATTTAAACAGAAATAAGATTCTTTGTCCAAAAAATTTTTTTCAATATATCAAAGTGAAAACTATGAACAAGACAAAATCTATGAGTTAAAATAAATTAAAGTATATTATTTAAAATAGGACGCCCTGTCAATCTTTACCTAAGAATAAATCATCATATAAAAATAGAAATGACATCACAATGAAGTAAAAATGACGCCATTTTGATTTTTATATGATTATTTGTTCTAATTGAGTATAAATTCTCGAGGAAAAAATTTATTAATTTACACATAATGTTAAATATTATACTGTAAATGTATATGTAATACACTCAAACGCAAAAAACCCGGTACACTAAAAATTTGGGAAAAAATTACAAAATTTCAAATGATCATAACTTGGTAAATAATGAAGATACAAATATGCGCAGAAATGCAAAATGAAGCTTGAAACATCCTCTTTAAGAATATCTGAATGGCAATTATGCTCGGCCATTTTTTTCAAAATGGCGGATGATAAAGTGAGAGGATGCAAAATTGATAATCAAAGGTCCGTGTTTGCGATGGTGCATGGTGTGAATCAGGTATCGCAGCGTAATGGGACCAAATGCACATGAAAGTATAGAGTGTTATCTTTAAAATGCTACTTTACCGAGCTCGATGTGATCATTTTTCACTGAGTTGTTCCAAATTCTGCTAAAAATGCGGTTTTATTGTTAAATTTGCATAATTCAGTGAATAAGTATCGCATCAAGCTCTATAACGAAGTATTTTAAAGAAAACATTCTATACTTTTAGGTACTTTTCGTCCCATTGAGCTGCGACACTTATGGTTTTGCTCCATGCGCCGTCGCACGCTCGAACCTTTTTTTAGCAACTTTTCATGTTCTCCTTTTATCACCCGCCATTTTGAAAAAATATCGTTGCGCACAATTTCGATAGATCTTTCGAAAAGTACGGTTTCAAAGCTTTCAAACCATTTTTGAAATTTGCTGCTAGGATATTTAGGTGTCGAGATATTCAATTTCGAATTTGCAACAAACGTCGATTCAGCGAGGCTTAAGGGGCTAAGAGGCTCTGCGGTTCGTTTGGCTCTTTCATAATTTCAATAGCTGTGTTCGTGTTTCTCTATATAATAATTTACATAACCAGCACAATATATTCAATGATTTGCATTTATTATTTTGAAAGCCAGGGAAATGAAAGTAAAATTCAATTTAGGTTCTTCATTTTGCGTAATCGATATTACGTAATAAAGATGAATTGCGTTTTAAGATACCGCTGTCATTAGCTCAAATTATGGTTGTAAGTCTTCCCAATATAAACCGCATGGAGTTTTACTGGTAGGAAAAGTCCCATTGTATGAGTGTGTGTGTGTGTGTGTGTGTGTGTGTATGTGTGTTTGTATACCACAAGGATAAGGACCCTGTGGATCGTCAGCTCCACAGTATTTCAAGATTTCACACCATCCTTTTGGTGTGTATGTGTGTGTGTGTGTGTGTGTGTGTGTGTGTGTGTGTGTGTGTGTGTGTGTGTGTGTGTGTGGTGTTACAGCAGAGATAAGGACCCCGCAGTTCGTCACTCCTGCAGTAATTAATGACTCCAAACCCTCTCTGCTGTGTGTGTGGTGTGTGTGTACTAATAGTGGGTATGACTGCCTCGTGCGCGTATTACCTCATTCATACGATCAGGCATACTCCTTATTAGTCTTTTAATTTCATCCTGCGTAATTGTATTCCATTCGTTTTCGAGAATTATTCGCAGTTCTCGCAATGACTGAGGAACAGGTACGTGATTTCGTACTTTCCTGCCGAGGTTGTCCCATAAGTGTTCGATTGGATTTAAATCTGGACTATTTGCTGGCCAATCGAGTCGATTTATGCCAACTTCATCGAAGAAATCAAGCACTCTTCTCGCAGTGTGTGATCGAGCATTGTCTTGCATAAACAAGAAGTTCTTTCCGATGAAGGGTGCGTACGGAACAACATACGGAATGAGTATGTCTTCTACGTATACATCTGCGTTCATATTCTTGTCAAAAAAGTGCAGATCTGTATGAGCATTAGCTGAAATTCCTGCCCAAATCATTACAGAGCCTCCATTGTAGCTATGCCTCTCACTTACCGTACAGTCTGCAAATCGTTCTCCACCGCGACGATAAACTCGTTCTCGTCCATCTGGAGAATAGACACAAAAACGAGATTCATCGCTAAAGAGTACTTTGCTCCAGTCTGCGTAAGTCCAGTCTCTATGCTCAACTGCAAAATTGAGTCGAGCTACGCGATGGTGACATTTAAGTAAAGGTATAGCTGCTGGCCTGCGCGAAAGCAGATTTTGTTCCTTTAATCTTCTCCGAACGGTGTTAACGGATACATTAATGTTGCGGACATCCCTTAAATTGTTTCTAATTTGAACAGATGTTCGATGTCTGTCTCTTAACGAATTTGAAACAATAAATCGGTCATCATTGTGATTGGTACATTGAGGACGTCCCGAACCAGGCCTTCTATGGAAAGAATTGGTTTGTAAGTACCCGGCATAAGCACGTTGCACAGTTGATACTGACAAATCAAGTACCTGAGCAACGTACCTTCGACTTCTGCCATCTTCAATTAAAGCAATAATTTGAGCAGCCTTTTCAGGATTTATCGTCGCCATAATCGACGCAATAATTTCGATGCGAAACAATCAATTATGGTTTAAATTGATGAAGTTGCACGAAGCAACGCGCCTCGAAAGGAAAAGATCACGGAAAAGGAAAAGTCGCACGAGGCAGCGCTTATCGGAGTGAACACGTTCGGAAAAGGAAAATTGTTTGTCTTTGTTTATTGTCTTGGCACATACATTTAAGAAAAATCCAGTCAAGCCAGGCGTTAAAGCCCGGCGCACCGACAGAATCTCAATCAAGCCAGAACGTAAGCCCAGCGTACTGACAAACTCGCGAAGTCCAGCGTACAAGAGATAGTGCCACTATCGGCGGTGAACCGTACGAAGGCCAAAAGCTGTACGAAAGCAATCTCTGATCGTCTCCGCGGGCACTCTTATATGCCCTGGGCAGCTTGAACTCGCGTGCGAGCCGAGGGGCTCGCGCGCGCGACAATCCAGATCGCCGCATCGCGGCGGCTCCGTGGACTAGGAGCGCCAGGGAATTTCGACGTTCAGGTGGCGTCCAGCGACTCGGCATCCCGCGCGCCGGGTCACCGCGAACTCAGGCGCGATCCTGAACAGCATATTCAAGCTGTGTACCATAATGGCCAATCGTACAGAGAAGGTAGAGAGCTAGGGACAGCTTCGCGAACTAAAGTGTATACCACAGTGATCATGCGTAACTGAAGGGTAAAGAATGATAACTTTTGATAAAAATTAAATTTCCAATTCGCAAAATTGTGTAAATTATTGTATAGAGAATAATGAACGCGGCTATTGAAATTATGAAAGAGCCAAACGAACCGCAGAGCCTCTTAGCCCCTTAAGCCTCGCTGAATCGACATTTGTTGCAAATTCGAAATTGAATATCTCGACACCTAAATATCCTAGCAGCAAATTTTAAAAACGGTTTGAAAGCTTTGAAATCGTACTTTTCGAAAGATCTATCGAAATTGTGCGCAACGATATTTTTTCAAAATGGCGGGTGATAAAAAGGAGAACATGAAAAGTTGCTAAAAAAAGGTTCGAGCGTGCGACGGCGCATGGAGCAAAGCCATAAGTGTCGCAGCTCAATGGGACGAAAAGTACCTAAAAGTATAGAATGTTTTCTTTAAAATACTTCGTTATAGAGCTTGATGCGATACTTATTCACTGAATTATGCAAATTTAACAATAAAACCGCATTTTTAGCAGAATTTGGAACAACTCAGTGAAAAATGATCACATCGAGCTCGGTAAAGTAGCATTTTAAAGATAACACTTCATATTTTCATGTGCATTTGGTCCCATTACGCTGCGATACCTGATGTACACCATGCACCATCACAAACACGGACCTTTGATTATCAATTTTGCACCCTCTCACTTTATCATCCGCCATTTTGAAAAAAATGGCCGAGCATAATTGCCATTCAGATATTCTTAAAGAGGACGTTTCAAGCTCCATTTTGCATTTCTGCGCATATTTGTATCTTCATTATTTACCAAGTTATGATCATTTGAAATTTTGTAATTTTTTCCCAAATTTTTAGTGTACCGGATTTTTTGCGTTTGAGTGTATATTCGTATAATTTTTAAATTATTTATATAATTCTGTATAAACATAATTCTTAACATATTTATTATCTCGCTGGTTACCAAGGTAAACTCGTAATGCTTGCCAATATCGAACTCGTGAAAAAGCATCATAAAGTTGTCCGTGATTAAAAACATCTTTACGAAGATCTACTCCTACTTTATCGAATGTTTGACCCTAAGATTTGTTAGTTGTCATAGCAAAAGCTAATTTTATGGGAAATTGTCTTCTTTTAAAATTAAAAGGATATATATTTCCACAATATAGTGTTATACGATTTAAGAAAACAATGTCTCCTGTTTTATCTCCAGTCAAAATTTTGCATTTTAATAAATTATTTGCAAGTTCAAGAACTATTAATCTGGTGCCGTTACTTCATTGATGCTAAAATTTCTGATTAACATAGCAATACAATTTGGTCTTAAACGTAATTCATGAGGAGGAAGACATGGTGGAGAAAGACTATTTAAATATTCTGGTAATAAAGCTTCAACATTATCACCATTATTATCATTATCTATAGCATTATCTATACTTGTATAAATTCGTTCGTCACTTGCATCTAATAATTCAACAACTTGCTTCAACAACAGCTTGCTTTTTAATTTCATCTACATCAGCATTACTTGCAGAAAGTATTGCCCTTTTAGCTAATTCATCAAATTCTTTTTTATGAATTATATCGCCATATATATCTGTTATAATATTTCAGTCAATTGGTGCTACACAATATTCAGGAATTTCTATATTATCGCTAGAATCATTTAATATTCCATTACCTATGTCTAATAAAAATTTTGCAAATTGAATTTCTTCCAAATGTACTCGCATATTTTGCATTAAAGAAAAATTTCATTAAAGAAAAATTTAAGAAATATTTTCAGGTGTAACTAATTTGATAGAAAGGTTCATAGTTTCATTTCGAGTACCTTGTATTTTGATCAGAAGAAGTTGTCTAAAATCACCACCTAATACGATAATTTTTTCACCAAAAGGTAAATCATTGTTCATAATATCACGCAACGTTCGATCTACAATCTCTAAAGCATACCGTGGTGCCATAGGTGCTTCATCCAAAATAAAAATATCTATATCTTTTAAGTATTTAACTTCTTTTGATTGAATTTTTATAGTAGATGACGAATCGTTAAATAACGGGACTGGCAAACCGAATGTCTTATGAACTGTTTTTCCTTCAGGGAGTAATGTCGCTGCAATTCCTGTAAAGGCCATGGTACGTACATATTTATTTCTAATTTTGGCTAAGTAATATATAGTTGTATATACAAATGTTTTGCCTGACCCACCAGGATCATGGATATAAAAGCAATTGTTACTATTACTATTATTATTTTCTAATCTATTTAATACAATATCGACTATTTCTTTTTGCTTATCATTTAATTGATTGTATTGTCTCGAACCAAGTTCTATTATCTGATCAAGCGACATGTAACTTTCTTCTTCAACATTTTCGATTAATTATTCCATTTGTGGAAAGTCTGCAAAACTTTTACCTTGCGTCAAAAGTATACTGTTATTTACGATGTATGCTTTTTTTTGTCCTTGTAAAATACCAATATGTCTCGTATAATCTTCTGACATCGCAACTTTAAATTTTTCCCAAAGTTCTTGTGGATATGACGGTTGACAGTGCATAAAAATTCGTGCAAATAATCTGCGAAGTCGCGGCATCATCCACTTAACAGCTTCATCCATAGCTCGTATCCATTCATCATCATCTTCAATCAAACCTAAAGCTAAACATGTAGCTGTGAAAGTTGAATAATATTGTCCATTAACAGTCCTTAGATTTTCAAAACTTGTAGCTCCTTTAACAGTGAGTAAACAATATTCGTAAATGAAATAATTCTATTTGAGTTGGACTAACGGTATACATTCGTCCTACACAATTATAATGACTACTGCGTTTAACTCAATGTGAAACATTACGACCATTAATTTTTTGTTTTTTAAATGTATGACATGGAATTTCTACATACAAAAAATTCCTTGCTGCTTCATCACGTAAATTTAGTAGTTTAGTAAAATTTAGTAAAATTTAGTAAAATTGTCTATTAACATGGTAACCTGATCTAAAGCAGCAGAAATTGCATTATCAATGTTTTCATTTTCAATAGTTATATTTTGTTCATTAGGCAAATGGACCGGCAAACGTATTACAGAGTGACTCTTATTTTGTAATTTCTTTTCAAGTATACGCCAAACAGCTTTCACAGGTCCTATATAACGAGCTTCGATATAATCATGTATTTCATTATGTTCTAAAATTATATTTTCTGTTACTGGTTCAATAGTTACAGCAGCAGCATCGTGACATTTATAAATTTACTTATAAAGATATTTAACTGATTTAATACTTGAAACTGTTTGAACATTTATGTGACAATTAAATATAATTGATAAAATAGGACAATATGGAACAACATGACGATTATCAACTATGTATCCACCAGGACGTTCAAAATTTTTCCAAACGTCTTATCTCCGATAATACGGATAAGCATCATTATCCATTTTAGTTCCTTCAAGAAAAAATTTTGGGTAATGTTTTGAACATTTTCCATTAACCAAACACCAATCATCACAAGGTCCATGAATCATGTTTCATAACTATATCATGTAATCTACTGTTCCCACTTGGATCAGGAATTTCAGCAGATATATATTTATCTACAATTTGAGGAATTGTTATTTTAAAATCTCGTTTTAAAATAATTAATATGTGAACATGAGGCAAACCACGTTTTTGAAATTCAATAACGTATACAAATGCTGCTACCTCTCCAAAAAACTTTTGTTTAACAATTAACTCGATTAAGTAATTCTTTTAATTTCAAACACTCGAGCACAAATCAGTCAGGTCTATCAGAAGCTTGTTGACCAGAAAGAATATTTTCTTCGATTTCACGCTATTTCAGATTGCATGTCATTGTGATAAAAAGATCTGGTTTACCAAATTTATTAACAATCACCATAGCATCCTGATAATTTTGTAACATATTACGTGGCGATCCAATAAACGTAGAAGGAAGTATGACCATTTTTCCAACGCGACTATTTATATTATTTGCCATACTTTCCATATAATCTATTAAACTCTGATAAGTTTCAACACGTAATTCTTTTTGATGAGCTTTACAATACTCTATTCTATCTTTTTCAATTTCAACATAATTGTCTACAAGCCATTGTTGAAACAAGCGGCGGCCTAATAAAAAAACATTAAATTCATTACGAATTGCCGTACGATATTTAAAATATTGCCCTCTAGTTATTCTCCTAGTACTATTTAATTTCATTACATTACGTTGCCATCTTCTAGTTCCATATGGATAAAATAATGGATATATCCAAGGTTCTACATTTGGATCCATAATGCTAATCTGTTGTAATAGTTTAGTATTTCTATTACGTATTGTAACATAAGATTCAGGAATTTCCCCATCAGCAGTTGTTTTAAAAATCGCAGCAACTTCATTTGTTCTCTGAGGATTATATCTGTTACGTCCTAGGGGTATTGCTTGTCAAGGTACCCCTGGCGTGAGGGTTCTTAGTTTTGGTCAGCGGGCCGTGCCCTGCTCCACCCTAAAAGGGGCTCGGGTACTGCCCTCGGCGCACGAGCTTAGGGTCCCGACGAAAGGGGGTACAGAGCCTGTTGCTCCTTCCTTATATAGGCTTTGTATCGAAGGTCCTCCTTTATCCTGAGGGTATCGCCGGGGTATATGATAGGCGGAAGCTGCAGGGGAACCAGCCTCCTCAACCGGAAGCGCGGGCCCAAGTACGGCACGTCGCTTACCATGCGCGGTTTGACAGGTCTTAAGAGAGGTTCTTGCAGCGGCTCGGGCTTAGTCTGCTCGGCAACTAGCCTGTCCTGGTTCCACTTTAAACAGGCTGTGAAGTCCGACGATTGGACTGACTAGGTGTAGCCTTTCAGCAGCCTCCTCAACTGGTTCTTCCGTCCGGCGCGGCGAGTTTCCCTTTTCCGGACGGGCGGTGCCACTGGGACGGCTTGCGGTACTGGAGGGGATTCCCTCGCTGGCCCTGGGCCATTTTCCGGCGAAACCGAATGGTTAGGTTCCACAGGCGGTCCAGGGGATAAGTCCAGATCCACTTCTAAGTTAGGCAGATCTAACCCGCGGGGAACCGGGATTGTCTGGTTAGGCTGGGAGGGTGGTTCTGTTGGTGGCGGAGAGGAACCAGATCTCGGGGTAGGAGATAGGGGGATAGGAGATAGAGGGTCCAACAGGAGTGGGTGACGGACCCGGACTAGAGCTTACAAATAACTCTCCTAAAAGAGTTGACAGTCCGGCCATCGCGGAGGACTCGGAGTGATCAGGTTGGGGAACCCAAGAGGTTCCGAAGGAATCTCTATTATAGAGAGTGGAGGTGGTGCCTCTAGAAGGTAGCGCGAAAATAACTCCTCACGCTCCTTCGGAGATGACTGAAAGGGTGGCGGAAGAGAAGATAGGTCGTCCGTGGAAGTGGTGCGGCAGCAAACTTCACTCTGCTCCACGCCTGAGGAACAGGAGGACGCGAAAGGTCTCCAGAGGGAGTGGTGCGGCAGAGAACCTCACTCTGCTTCTTACTGGGGACCTTAGGAGGAGGAGGACGGGAAGGGGTGACGGAGGAAGCGGTGCGGCAGGAAACCTCACTCCGCTTCCCCACTATCACCTTAGGGGTAGGGAATTTGGAGGCACCGGAGGTTGGATGTTTCAAGGTGGTCCTGATGACCTGTTGCGGACTTAGAGAGGGTCCTGCTGGAGTGTCACAATAAGAAGTTTCGTATCTTCCTACTGGTACTCCCTTCAGGATTGGTGGAAAGACGGAGCTTTGGGAGAGCTTGAAGGGACTTCGAGGGAGACGAAGCTGGAGTTGTTTATGGAGCAGGTGTCGTCGGAGTGATGCATGGAGGAGGCTCCCGGCGGACCGAAGGGTGATCACTGGTCGATTGCTTCCTTCCAGCAAATCTACTATTGTCAGCTCCCACAGTCGGGCTCGTTTGTCCTCGGACGAGAGGTACAACTGAGCGGGGTCCTTACTGCCCGGAGCGGAGGTCCCTGCCGGTGGTGTAGGGCCTTGCAGGTTGCAAGAGGTCCCAGGCTCTCCCGGACCTAAGAGCAATTCCACCGCCGAAGGTGTCAACGGTATGATTAACGTGTATGATTAATGGTATGATTAACGTGTCGTTAACGGAGTCCATGAGTAACGTTTTCACCTCACTGTTTATTATTGTTACCCGTTGAGAATCACTGACACGAAAGCGTTGTTGAGTCGTGAATATCGTTTTGAAACACTATCCAAAATTATTACCGTGTCGAGAGAGCCGATCAGAAACAATGTCCAAAAATGTGTTGCCGAGTCAAGAAAATACAGATCAGAGACTATGCCCAAATGAATTGCCGAATCAAGAAAACCGTGTAGGAAACTGTTCAGGTATCAGAGGTATTTGCCGAGTCGTATAACTGTTTCTGTCCTATCTGAATATGCTTATTGCGATCTGACCGCTGCTGCTGCTCATTTGATTTTACATGACTGCCATCAAATAAGGAACGCAGAAATTCAGGTAAACGGACTGAGACTGAGTCCTGCTGGAGCGATCGGCTCCTATATATACTTATATCATGGACCATGGAGACAGAGCGCGGACCATGGAGATGGAGCGTGGGCCATGGAGATAGAGCGCGGACTATGGAGATAGACGCGGGCCATGGAGATAGACAGAGCAGTGATGCTCAAACTGGGGCTCTTATTCCTACAGCTTCTGCGTCAGTGCTCCTCAACTTGCGACTTCTTACGGTATACAATTGTTGCTTATTATCTTAATTAATAAATGGATTTCTCGCGAACGGAGCGAGATAGCGGAGAACGGAAAATTGTTCCGACTTCCCGAGGGTCGTGCGCTTCGGCTCGCGATGAGTCGTTAATTAATAAATTAATATCTTTTAAACGGAGCGAGATAGCGACAAACGGTGAACGGATACGGCCTTCTAAAGGCCGTGCGCTTCGTCTCGCTATGAGTCGCTAATTAATAAATTAATATCGTCTAAACGGAGCGAGATAGTGACAAATGGCGAACGGATACGGTTTTCTAAGGGCCGCGCGCTTCGTCACGCGATGAGTCGCTAATTATCAAATTAATATGTTCTAAACGGAGCGAGATAGCGACAAATGGCGAACGGATAAGGCTTTCTAAGGGCCGCGCGCTTCGTCTCGCGATGAGTCGCTAATTAATAAATTAATATCTTCTAAACGGAGTGAGATAGCGACAAATAGCGAACGGGTATGGCTTTCTATGGACGCGCGCTTCGTCTCACGTACCCACCTTTGTGAAAATTTTTGTTCCAGGGTGGTGGCCAAGACGTCACATATCTACGTCGATCCATTCCTGTTGTTAACGTAAATACTAATTGTAATTCTGATAACTATTCACCAGTTTCGATTCTTAATCGTTATTGATTTTCTAGTTCTTCACTCATCATTCGAAATGATTGAGCGAATAAATCATACTGTGGTATGAAATGTTCAAGATTTGTTACAATATCAAAATCCAAAGACGAATTTTGATTAAGACGACAATCTATGGCCTCATTTAAGTCGACAATAAAAAGTTGTCCATTCGTCGAACTTTCATTTTGCATATAATGTTGTATTAATTTGATAGTAAACTTGACCTTGTATATTAAAACAATACGGACAAGGACGTCGTCCTTGGAAATGATGCGAAAAAAAAGAACTATTATAATTACGAATATACATAAAACAGTCATTTGATTTTACATGACTGCCATCAAATAAGGAACGCAGAAATTCAGGTAAATCAGACAATGGTTGGAGATAAACTGCATCATGATTGCAACAATCATGAAATTAATTTCCTTTATTAATAACATTTTCAGCTTTAAAATGTTTAGCGCTACAATAAATATAAGATACATCCATGAGACCTATATAATACTCAACTATATTATTTAATTCATTTCTACAATTAATAAGAATATTTAAAAGAGGCTGATTCTTTTTCCGTGATCGGTAACGAGCTTGATTTCTTACATATCGCTGACTTAAAATATTTACAGAATCTTCAACATTTTGAATATTCAATTCTGTATCACGATTATTATTTTTATTTGAAGTACTCGCAATGTTTTCTTCCCTCATATCATTATTAAACTCTACTATTTAGTTACTATTTACTTACAATTTCTAGAATTATTATTTATAGAATCGTATTAAATATACTACATTGTTTTTCGAGTTGACAACGATGTCGTTGATTCTCGTTTCTCTTCTCACGACGTCGTTGTTGAAATTTTTCGTCTTCTTCTAAAATACGTTCAATTCTACGTCTTGGCATTTTTTATATAAAAGAAATTGATATAGAGAAGAGAATATTATATATGTTATTGAAAAAATAGGCACGGTAGGTTAGGTTTGGTTAGATTTATGTTTATTTACAAATAAATATAATAAAAATTAAATTCGTATTTTAAATACAAATAACAAATTATTATTACGTTATTTATTATTATCGTTTTTAATTATTATTATCGTTATTTGCATCATTAGTTATCATTATAATCAATATTATAAATTTTAATATCTTCGTCGTCATTATCATCATCATTAGCATAATCATAATCAACATTATCATCATATTATCATCATTTTTCAACATCATCATCATTATCATCATCATCATCATCATCATATGAGTACATATAATTATAATTAATTAATACTTATAATTACATTTACGATTATAATAACAATAATTAATAACTTATAATTGCAATAAATACAATAATACTGTAGAAACACGAACACGAATACGTTTCCAAATGTTCTACGATGAATGCCGCTGAAAAAGAATAAATACAATATTACTACCAATATATATAATAATATTTATAGAAACGGGACGTGATAAAATATTTTATGAAGTTTTAGATTAAAGCTTAAACCCTAAACTTTAATATTACGAAGCCAAAAACTGTGTGATAATATTATGCAATAGCATAGCACAGATTTTTTGACTGGACGCGCGACAATACTGCGTATTTTATACATCGGAGAGCCTAAAATAAGCCGACGTAAAACAAACAAGCTTGAAATAAAAATATTTAGGAAAATCATCGAATGTTATCGTAATTTCCAAGCAATTTTCTACAATATATAATTTATAATATATAATATGGTATTACAAGTTTTATAGAAAATTTACCATAATTTATGGTAACTTTCGATAAATTTCTTAAATCTTTCTATTTTAAGCTGTTTTGTTTTCATTCAGCTTACCTTAGGCTTTCCGGTGTGACAAAGTTCATTGTCAAATAGGAGAGCGGAATTGACGTGCAGCCATGGCCAGTCAAAAAACTTATTCTAACCATTGTTTCATAATAATATTAAAATTTAAAGTTTAAGCTTTAATCTGAGCCCTCATAAAATATTCTATCACGTCTTATTTCTTTGTAATAGAAATTCAAAAAGCGACATGTTCCGTACGGCATGAACTGCCGTGCGGAATTTCGGTTCGCGGTTCGCGGTTCGGCGCTGCAGGGCGGGCGGCCTGAGCACCGGAGTGTTCTTGCAAGCGGCGAGGAGACCGGTCCCTCGCGGGCGAGCACGTGGGGCTCCCGCCGGCGCCTCGCGAGAGACGGACAGCTCCGACCGTGGCCGCTACGTGGCGCGGCCCGCGATTCCATTGTCCGCAGGCAAGTTTCGGCCGCCCGGCTATATAACCGGGCGCGCTGCGCCGTGCCTGACTTCGCCTTATCCTTTACCATATCATTTGCCTGGCCATTTTCAGTAGCAAACCTGTGCTGCTTATTAGTGCGATTGTCATACTGCTGGTTACCGACGCGCTTTCTAGGATTTCCTAGAGCGATCTGTTCTTACGTTCGAATTCGAACTACCGCTCTACTCCACTCTCTACCACACTCTGCTAAGTTGAAGGCGGCGCCGATACACCCTGCTGGGTTGAGGCTAATGGTTCGAATATCGTCTTCTATTCTTGTGCTCACGGCGTTGCCGTGATTTAGGAGCGACTCGACCGT
Source organism: Harpegnathos saltator (assembly GCF_003227715.2). Lineage (NCBI taxonomy): Eukaryota > Metazoa > Arthropoda > Insecta > Hymenoptera > Formicidae > Harpegnathos > Harpegnathos saltator. The sequence goes on from NW_020229943.1 coordinate 490,021, forward strand.
CTCCTCGGAGCTTCGAGCTCCCTTGTTTCCCAAGCTTCCGTCGGGGACATTGGCGATTTAGGAGCGGCTCGGTCGCCGTCTCTAGAGCTTCGAACTCTTTCTTCCTAGTATCGGTAAGGAACTTGGCTTTCTCGCAGGAGCAGCTTGGTCGCCCTGCGAGCTCGAGTTCAGAGCTCATCTTCCACGCGTCCTCGTGACTGTGGCTGGCTGTAGGCCGTTACGTCCGGAAGGGCAGGCCTTCCGAAACGACGGAAGTCGTTTCATTACACGTACTTGCCGCGCACCGTTGACGTCACAGACGTGTGTGTCCTGCGGGACTTTACATAGGCGAACGGTTTTCGCCTTATAAATAGCTGCGCTTATTCTCTTCCGCGTTTCTACTGCGTTCCTTCTGCGTTGTTTTTCTGCGTTATTCCACTTGCGTTACTACTGCGTTTATTGTGTCCATTGCGTTGTACAGCACGTGTCACTTTGCGTCATCACGTGCGTGTCATTTCTCTCTTATTTTAGCGGCCGTCTGGGCGCGGTGCGTCGGCGCACTGTGTTGCGCGTTTCTGTGGGGCCTATGGCCGTCTTACGGGCCCCAGACGTCAACCAGGACGACCGGTCGGTCGACGAGCTTACTCGAGCGATCTGGACGCAGGCGGACGTCGCTCTGCGATCCAAAATCACTATCCAGCTCTCAAGAGTTATTCTATGTTCGGTCTAGTTCTGAACACGGCAAAAACGAGATTTTTGATACTTTGACATCCTTTTCCTTAAAAACGTGACGTGGCAGAACATTTCAGGTTTCAGATTTTGCACCACTGTGTCTATGTATATAAATATAAACATAACAACTCACTGATAGTGTGGCTGCCATACTTGCTTCGTATTACGCCTTATGTGGCGTACGGGGTAACCATTCCCACGGAACCAATGAACACAATCAATTATTACAGGCTGTGCAACACTGACTGCTGGCCAGTAGATATCATTGGCTAGTACGGAACAATATAAATAAATAAATGTTAATATTATTATTAATATTAATATTATAATATTAATATCTTCCCTCTCTCTCTCGTCCCTCTCTCCTACACTCTACCTCTGTCTGTCTTTCTCTCTCACATACGCTCTCTTTCACTCTCTCTCACACTTTCTCTCCCTCACTCTCTCATACACATTCGCTCTTTCTCTCTCGCACTTCCTCCCTCACACTCTCCTTTTTCTCTCACAACTTTCCCTCTCTTACACTCCCACTCGCACTCTCTCTCACTCTCCCCCTCTCTCACTCATCCTCAATCTCTCACCCTCCCTCCCCCTCCCTCTACCACTCTCCCCCTCCCTCTCTCTCAATCTCTCTCACTCGCTCCGTTCCTCTCTCTCCCTTCTCTCTCGCTTACTCTTTCGCACCCTTTTTCATCCCCCCTCTCTGTCATTCACTCCTCCCTCTCTCCCCCTCCACCCTCCCTCTTCGCCCTCTCACTCACTCACTCCTCCGCCTCTCCCTCTCCCCCTTTCTCTCTCACTCACTTTTTTCCTTTTCCCACACTCTATCCCTGTCTCCCTCTCTCCCCCTCTCCTCTCTCTCACTCACTTTTCTCCTTTTGCCACACTCTCTCCCTGACTCTCTCTCTCAAACACATTTTTCCCTTTTCCTACACTCTCTTCCTATCTCATACACTTTATCCCTCTCACATTCCCCGCCTCTCGCTTTTCCTCTCTCTCTCACCCTCTTTCTCCCTCTCTCTCTATCTTTCACTTTCTCTCACTCTCACTTTCTGTCTCTAACACTCTCTCTCACATTCCCTCTACAAGGTATACGGAATAACGTATATATACCTACCTCTCACACTCCAACTCCCTCCCTGTCTCTCTCTCTCTCTCTTTCTCTCTCTCTCTCTCTCTCTCTGCCCTCTCTCTAACACTCCAACTCACAAACATTCTCTTTCCCTTTCTCTCTCTCCCTCTCTCGATATCCCTCCCTCCCTCCCTCCTTTCCACCCCCATCTCACCGTCACACTCTTTCTCACACTCTCTACCTTTCACACGCCTCCTCTCCCTCCCATCCCTCTCTCCCCTCTCTCACCGTCTCTCACACAAACATAACAACTCACTAATAGCATGATGGCCACACCTGCTTCGTATTACGCCTTATGTGGCGTATGGGAATAACCACTGCCCTCGGAATCTATAACTACGACTAGTTATTACGGCTGTGCCCCACTGACTGATGGCCAATAAATATGATGCGCTAGTACGAAACAATATAAATAAATAAATATTAATATTATTATTAATAATAATATTATATATATTTCTCTCCCTCTCTTTCTAATACTCTCACACACACACACACACACACACACACACACACACAAGGTCCCACGCATTCTCCCTCTCTCTCCTTCTCTCTCCCTCTCTCTCCCCACTCTCTCTCTCACTCTCTCTCTGTCACACACTCTCTCATTCCCACCTCTCCATCTCTCTCTCTCTCTCTCTCTCTCTCTCTCTCTCTCTCTCTCTCTCTCTCTCTCTCTCTCTCTCTCTCTCTCTCTCTCTCTCTCTCTCTCTCTCTCTCTCTCCATCCCCCTCTCTCCCTCCCTCCCTCCCTCCCTCTCTCTCTCTCTCTCTCTCTCTCTCTCTCTCTCTCTCTCTCTCTCTCTCTCTCTCTCTCTCTCTCTCTCTCTCTCTCTCTCTCTCTCTCTCTCATACACTCACTGTCACACACTCTCTCACTCCTTCTCTCTCCCTCACACCCTTACTCACTCTCTTTTTCCCTCCCTGTGTCCCACACTTTCTCTCTCACACACTCTCTCACATTCCCTCTCTCTGACTCTCTCTCTCTCTCTCTCTCTCCCTCTCTCTCTCTCTCTCTCTCTCTCTCTCTCACTCTCCCATTCTCTCTCTCAATCTCATTCTCTCTCCCATCTCACTCTCTCTCAATCTCATTCTCTCTCCCATCTCACTCTCTCTCTCTCTCTGTCACTCACTCAACCACTCCCTCCCTCCCACCCCCTCTCTCTCTCATACCCTCCCTCTCGCACAATCTCTCCCACACTCTCATCTGCTCCCATTCTATCTCTCTCCCTCTCGCACTCCCTCTCTCTCCTTCCCTCCCTCCCACTCTCTCTCTCTCTCTCTCTCTCTCTCTCTCTCTCTCTCCCACTTTCTCACATTCTCATTCTCTCATACTCTCTCTCACGCTGCCTCCTCTCTCTCTACCTCTCCCCCACTCCCTCTCACTCCCCCTCTCTCTCCCATACTCTCCTCCTCTCCCTCTCTCTCCCTCTCTTTCTCTCATTATAATTATTACCATTATCCCAGAAAGAAGGAGAAATATTATAGCTTATTATTTTGTTATAAAATTATTATATTATTATTATTTATATCCCTCTCCCACTCCCCCTCTCACACACTCACTCCACCTCACGCTCTCTCCCTCTCCCTGTCTTCCGCCCCTCTCCCTCCTTTCTCCTTCTCTACCTTTCACTCACCTCCCTCTTCCCGCCCTCCCTCCCTCTCTCTTACACTTGCACTCCCTCTTCCTCCCTCTCCCTCCCTCTCTCTCTTTATATATATATCTCTCTTTCTCTCACTATCTCTGGCATTATCTCTCTCTTACATTCTTTCTCTCACATTCTCTCTACAAGATATCTAGAGACTTCCCTCTTCCCACACACTCTCTCTCTCTTTCACATTCTCTCCATCTCTCCACCTCTCTCTCTCTCTCTCTCTCTCACCCTCTCACCCTCTATCTCTCATACACTCCCCCTCTTACTCACACTTTTTTCTCTTCTCCCACAATCTCGCCCTATCTCACACCCTTTCTCTCTCTCACACATACTCTCTTTCACACTCCCTCCCTCCCTCTCTATCTCTCTCTCTCTCATTTTCTCTCACATTCTACAAGATATCAAATGAAAAATAACTTATATATACCAATCTATAGAAACTCGCACATACTCTCTCTCTCCCTCTCTCTCTCATTCTCCTCCCCTCTCTCTCTCCCTGATACCCTCTATCTCTTATACATTCTTTCTCACTCACACTTTTTCTACCTTTTCTTACGCTCTCTTCCTATCTCACACACATTCTCTCTCTCACACACTTTCTCATACTCCCCTCTCTCTCTCTCTCCCTTTCTCTCCCTATCTTTCTCTCCCTTACTCTCTCTTTCTGTCTCTCACACTCTCACATTCTCCTTACAAAATATACGGAATAGAAAGTAACGTATATATACCAACCTATAGAGACTTTTCCCTTTTCTTCTTCTCTTCTTTTCTTCTTTTTCTTTTTCTCTTGAAGCGCGTTCTTTCTCATAAATAATCTCACAAATAATGTGGCAGATCTGACAATTCTGACCACTGCGGGCGACACGATAGCAGCCGTGACCGATCGAGACGAACGAGACAGTCGAGACGACCAATCAACATCGCGGAAAAGAGGCTTCAACGCTTCAATAAGAAATACATTCACGATAACACGCACTTTTTTGGAGAGGACCCGCGCACGCTCGCGAAGACCTCTATATTTTTTTATAACGGTTGGGAAATCCATCATAGATACCCCCGCCTCTTGGGAGAGGCGGGGGTTATGTGAGACTTCTACTCACTAAAATCCCACCGAGGTGTCTACTGATCGGGCCGAAGTGGGGGGAGTCAGGGAAACTGCGCCTGCATTCCCTTCCCGACACACTGGCCTCAGGATTCTATGGGAGCCTCATGTCCGATTACGGCACCATTACTTCTCCCAGGGGAGTGAGGAGGTGCGGTACCTCGGTCGATATCCCGACCAAGTTAGCCTTCCGGTCTCATATTTGAAAGAGGGGAACACCCACCCTCTCCACGCCCCCTTTCGACTGCTAGCCAAGAGGTGGCAGGGGAGTGAGGCCTATCTCCAAACAGACCTTCACTCCCCTTGTCATACCTCTACCGACGCGCAGGGAGGCGGGAGGGCTCACGTCCCTTACGTCCTCCTTCTCCACGCGTCCGAAGGCGGGCCCGAGGCGGCCGAGGGGGCGGCCTCCGGCGAACCGGTGGCCGCTCTTCCTCGGCCGGCGTCACCTCGGGCCCGCTCCGTATTCCCGGGGAACGCCGGCCCCTCCGTCGCTGTCTACGATGGCGACCAGGGCGATACTCCCATTCGGCGGCCTTCTTCCGGGACATAACGTTTCTACAGAAGTAGGCCGCCGCCCCCCCATACCTCCTCGCTCCCGCATATGGCTCGCACCTTGCGCGGGAGCGAGAGTGCCTCAACTTAGCACCCTACAGCCCAGGCCAGGACACGGCGCTATTGACTCCATGCGGGGCATGAAGCTAGCGTATGGTGCGCCGTGTCCAATCGCTCCGGGCAGTGGTGGCACTCGGTGGTGAGTTTCTTCCTTATCCGGTGCAGGTACTTTCCGAAACAGCCAGGTCCGGTCAGCGCCTGCACCAAGTACAAGGACAGTCCGCATCTCCTCCTGTCTACCATCTCCGGCAGACAGGGACGGACGGCCTCGGGCATCCGTTAGGAGCCCGGATGCCCGGGGATCAGCCAACTCGGCCGACCACCAGTCCAAGACCCGGGCTCTGGCCTGGATTTTCAGGGCCGCCAGGCCCCTGACCGTTAGCTCGCTCCGCCCACCAAGCTCCTTCACCTTCCAATATAGGAGGTGCCTTTCCTCGGCTAGGAGCTCCACGGGAGGGGAGCCGGCCAGGGTGGTTGTCGCCATGTACGAGACGTTGCTGTACCCCCGAACCGCCCTCAGCACGACCGGCCTGGCGCAACAGGTTCCTGTTGCGGCCGGTGGCTAATAATCGAGGCGCCTAAATGGGCGCCCCGTAAAGAGCGATCGAGAGCACGACACCAACGTACAGGCGGCGAGCTCGCCAACCTGGCCCCCTGGGTCTGCATAAGGCCGGCCAGAGCCTGGCTTGTCTTGCGAACCTGGGGGGTCAGTTACCTCAAGTGCGGCCCAAATCCCCATCGGCCGTCCAGCGTCAGGCCTAGATATTTAATCGTGGGCCCGACGCGGATATGGACACCATCCATCAGGACCCGGATACGCGAAGGCCCCCCCCCCGACCCTTGCTATGAAAGTACATGGCCTGGGTCTTTTGGAGGACTACCTTGAGCCCCAGATCGCTGATGGTGCCTACCACCGATGCTAGCGCCGCTTCCGCGCTTAGATGGGCTTCCCCCCAGTCCTCCCCCCGGCCAATACCAGCGTATCGTCTGCGTAGCAGCCGTGGGGGAGGGGAGAGCGCAACACCCAGTCGAACGCGATGTTCCATAGCAGGGGGCCGAGTACCGACCCCTGCGGAACACCGCGCTCCATGGTGCGCTGGCCTTGGACCCAGCCTCTTCCCGAGTAGGCGAGGTCCCTGCCCTCGAAGTAGGCCGACAGGATGCGCCGGAGATAGACGGGCACGCCGTGATACTCGAGGGCCCGTCCAATCTCCGGCCAGGGCAGGGTGTTGAACGCATTCGTTATATCCAACGATACCGCGAGCGACACCTCGCCCCCTCCTCCATGACCGTACGGGTCAGGTCCCGGATATGCTGGATCGCACCCAGCGTCGATCGTTCGGACCTGAACCCGTACTGGTTGTCGTGGAAGTCTGGCCCCTCCGATGACAGATGCTGGACGAGGCGGCCGGCAATGATGCGTTCCAGCATCTTGCCCACCTCGTCCAGCAGGCATATCGGCCTATAGGCCGGCGCCCCGTCGGACGTCTTGCTCTCCTTCGGGAAGAGGACCAACTTGGCCCTCCTCCATTCCTGTGGGAAAACCCCCTCCTTCAGGTACCCGTTAAGAACATCCAACGTGGTTGCGGTAGGTTCCCTTCGCAAAGGGCGAGAGCCCAGGTTCGGCCAGGAATGCCGTCGGGGCCAGGGGCTTTGTCGTTGACCCCCAGCTTCCCCCTGGCCCTGGTGAACTTCTCCGGTGTTACCCCCAGATCCTCATTCCAGTCCCCGTCCTGAATTTCAGGGACGGGGATCTGGAGGGGCCTCCTTCCACCCTTAGAAAGAGGGCCCCTGAGTAGCCCCCTGTCAAGTCAAGTAGCCCCCTGAGGTCCTGAGGGTCCATTGACTCCGTCGGCGGAGGCGCCCACGGACGGATCTTCCCCATCGTCCATTTATATGGGCGCCCCCACGGATCGTTATCTAGGGAGCTCACCAGTTGCTCCCAGGCTCTCGCCTTAGCCTCTGCTATAGCGGCTTTGAGGGCCTTCCTCGCTCCGAAGTAGCCCTCTTTCGCCCTTGCGGCATCACCGTCGTGCTCCAGGGCCCGGGAATACTCTCGTCTGGCTTGGATACAGGCCTGCCGGAGTTCGGAAATGGCCTCGTTCTACCAATATATGGCCCGGCGCTGACGGGGGTGGGACTGGAGCATCGCGGCGTCGCAAGCCGACACCACGATGCCCACTATCTCACTGGCTCCCTCCAGTTGGGGGCTGGGGTCCCACTCACCTGACCTCTGATCAAGATGCCAGATGGCCACAAAGACAGCCGCCTGGAACCTATCCGCGTCCAGTCGGCCGAGGGCCCATCTTTTGAGGAGGGGAAGATCCCCCTTCCCCGGGCAGCGGTCCAGCACCCGCTGAGGGTTGGGGAGGCGGAAAGACCACGTTATATATCTGTGAACAGATTACGTTTCGCTCTTAACCTCCACCGTCCACTCCCGGAAGTTCCGGGCGGCCGAAGGGGAAGCCCATGCCAAGTCTATGACTTACTCCTCCTTCGGACGCACGCAGTTGCTGGTCGACCCCCTGTCCATGAGCAGGAGGCCGAGTCCCGCCGCCCAGTCGACCACAGCCTTGCCCCGGGTATCTTCCTGCCGGGGACTGCAGCCCCACTCAGTAGAGGGGCGTTAAAGTCCCCGGCAACCACCACAGGTCTGGGGTGGCACTGTCGCACCACATCCCCGATCCCGTCAAGGATCCCTACTATATGGGCAAGTTCTCCAAGACCAGTTTTATTCTTGCGGTGGGGGAGATAGAACCCCACCACAGTGACGAGCCCATAGTCGACTGCCACGTACGAGCCCCACCTCCTCCTGACTTTGCAGAGGTAGGAGTCCGTTGCGGGATTGACCACCACAACCACCGAGCCGTCACGGCTGTCCGAGTTGGGATTACTGATCGGCATCCACGACGGCTCTGTGACCACCCCCAGCCAGGCGCCGAGCTCCGCGAGCCTGTTTACCCACAGGTTCTGAGCCCGGCGACTGCGGCCGAGGTTGGCCTGAGAGACCCGGAGTAGCATGAAGGCGATTCCTTTCACGCCTCCTCCGGGCGCTCTACCTCCGGCTCCTTCGGGGAGACATAAGGCAGCGGCAACGTTGCTTCAGTCTCTCCGGGGGGGCATCAACCGTGGTGGCTTCCGACTCGGGTGCCTCCGTGGAGGCTACATGGGGGGTCCCTACCTGTGTTTCCCCTCCTCTCGGGAGTATGAGGTAGGACACCTAATGGGGAAGTCGGGGATGGCACGTCCTCCGACTCCCTCTCGACTAGGGTTGTTGGGGGTGTGGCGCAAGTCTCCACCCTCCTCACCTTCTCCGCTGCCGCTATCGGGGGAGATGACGCCTCTTCCTCTGCTGCCGTCGCCGCCTCTCTCGACTCCGCTGTGGGGGCTACCGCTTCCATGGCCCCTCTTTCTCTTTTCCCTCTGGGGCAATAGCTTCGGGATTTCCATTTGTATGGTGGGGTCCAGGACGCGGATTTCAACCGCCTCCACAGCCATCTATTCCTCCTCCCGCGTAGGAAGGGAGGCCAGCTTGACCTCCCCTCTGTCTTCCGTTCTCTCCGTCGGTGAGGAGGTCAGTGCGACCTCCCCTTTGTCCTTCGCAGGAAAGGGAGCACGTGCCGTCTCCCCTTTGGCTTCGGGTCTGGCCTGCTTCTTTTTCCTCGCCTCCCTCCTCCTCCTTCCCCGATCCGTGAGGGGTTTGCAGGCAGGTCAGCTGACCTTGTGGTCTGCTCTCCTCCTCCATCCTCCGCTTCTGCTGCTCGTGCATTTCCCTCGCTTCTCTCCTCCTTCTTTGCTCTCTCTTCCTTTGAGCTGCAGTCCCCTTCTCCTTCATATTCGGTTTCTCTTTCACCCCCATACTCCCGCCCCCAACCGGGTAGGCAAGCAACTGGCCGGCTAGGGGAGCCGGAGCAGGGGCGAGCAGGAGCCAACCTCGTCTGTTCCCTGTCTGGGATCCAGGATCCCTTATCCGCCACGACCCTTTCCCTGCGCCTGAGGAACTCCTCGATCTTCTGTGTGCAGGTTCTGTACTCCGCCTCGCCTTTTGGACTCAGGTTCAGGCATGCGAGGTCGTCCTCCAACTCCTTCTGGACCCCTTTAAGCGGGAATCTAAAGACTGGGGGGCATTCTCCAGCAAATTGTTAAACGGCAGGATTTCGCCAGAGGGACCCCCTTTCCTGACCTTTACCGAGGAGCTTGAAGAGCTCTCAACTACGCTCCTCCTTTGGGCCTACCTCTTCTTTGCCCCCGATGGACCTGGGTGCGTCTCCTCCTCTCTGGTTATTATCTCCCTGGCCTTCGCCTCCTACTGGAGTCTCCGGTTTTCGGCCCTAAAATTCTTCGTTTCCTCCCGAAGCTAATCCATCTCCTGCCTGACCGCAGTGACGGCGTCCTCTTCCCCATCCTGCGCCGCGAACCTCGCGATGAGGGTCGTTAGAACGGCCTCGGAGACGGCCACTGAGCGCTTCAGCAGTGACACAAAGGTCCCCTTCAGAGTCTTGGACATCCGTGCCACCAGCCGAACCGCCCTGAAAGCGCGGCCCGCCTCCGAGGCTAGTTTCGCCGACCTAGCCTCCCTCAGGGACGCCTTCGTGGTGGTGTCTTTGAAGACCTCCTCGACAAAGCACGTGTCCTTCAGCGATCGAAGGATGCCCCTGCCGAGGAGGTCCTTGGCCTCCGCCTCAAGGTGAACTTCTGCCTCCTCTCTCCTCCTGACAACTTCCGCCTCTTTCTTTTGCCTAGTCCCCATCCATTGGCCCGTCAGAGGCTTTCTTCCACATAGGTCCCTGTCCGGGACCAACACGGGAGATGGCTTAGGCTGCATCTCGACAGACGCGATTGAACTTCCACTCGTCATCTCTCTCCATCTCTTACCCTGGGTGGTGACGGTGGCCCTGCTGGTCGTGGCCTTGGCTGAAACAAATCTGCCGCTTTGGTCTCTGACCACCGGTATTTTCGAACTTTGAGAGAGCATTACGTCTGAGTAGACCACTGGTTTCCCTGTGGCCCCTCCCTTATCCACGTTCATGCTCGCGTCACTCCCCCCTTTCGCGCGCACGCTCCCTCTTACTCGAAAGGAGGCCTGGCCTTTTCGAACCCCGCGTCTTGATGGGAATTTTAGCTCCTATCTCCAGGGCTTCGCTCAGTCCCTCGATGGGTGCCGCTCCTCTTGCTTCCGGGAGCTTACCTCACCCGAAGCCTCCCGGTGAAGGAAGTGCTTCTCATCCTTAGATGAGGGTTTCGCTCCCTCGCTGCGTGGCCGCCCTTGCTCATCCCGAGGGCTCACGAGGCTCGTCTTCCGGCGCAGACGGCCCTTCCAGCAGTCAACTGCCGGAGTTTCTCCCTCGGTGGGTGACCGCCTGATCTTCTTGGCACGCAGGCTCACCTGGCCAGCTCCCCGGCGGGAGCGGCTGTTTCGACTGTGCTCGGTCGAGGAGGACCAACTCTGATCCCCGTTGGAGAGGGAACTCCTGCTCCGGTAGGAGCAGCCGTACTTCTCTATATTGCTCGGCCCGTCGTCAGTTGACGGCGCAATGGAGATTGGGACCGCGTCCCCATCGCGACGCTTCGCGGTAGCCATTTCGGCCCCGGAACCCGCGGTACGTTCCGGAGCTAGCCCATCGCATGTTGACGACATGGAGGGGGGCTGTAACTGTACCCCCATTCTCATGCCAGTTCTCGGATCCGAATTCCGAGACATTTTGCGCTGTGGTCGTCATAATAATATCCATACCCATGACGAATTGTTACGAGTCCGATCCACTCGGATTTGAATTCGGGGTTTTCCTCTCCCTAGACCGGCTGCCTTGACCAGGCTAACGAGCCCGCTCTGCCCGCGCTGTAGCGACCGTTGGATCGCACAGCGTGTGCGCTCCTCCAGTCCCTGGGTAACTCCTGGAGGCAGCTGCCCATCCAGGAGTGTATAGACGCTCTTAGTCTAGTTTCTCCGTAAAGACTACTCCGGCATGGTAGGACCTGCCAGGGGCCGAAGTCCCCGCCGGCACAGCTCTGTACATCTTTAGGACCTTCAAGCCCCCTCACTATGACAAAGTAGCGCCCACGAGGGGGGGAAGGTGTGTGGGGGGGTAACCGAAGGGACCCCCCAGACCCTCCCTCGGTGAGGAACGAGGGGGACCCTACCGCACCTGCCCCCCGGGAGGCAGGTCTTCCTTTCTCGGGGCACCCTCCACCACTGCCCCATGTTTGTCAGTGGTGGGGGTCTCACCCCGTTTCAGGGTTGTTCTCTCCTTGCGCAGATGAGGGTGTTCTCTTAAAAGGTCGGCCCATCCTACCCGCTCCTACCTGGCCAATGAGTTCCAGTGGCGGTGCCATCAGTGGCCACTACCCCACCGACAGATCCCATTGACCTGGGATGGGGGAGTGTGTGGAGAGAGCTCCACACGCTCTAACCCCCCACTCCTCCCATCCCGCCTCCGCCAGGAGAGAAGCCGAGTCCTCAACCTCCATATTAATCTTCGCCTCAGAGACCCCCTCAGGCCTAACCGCCGGAGTTGGGTCCGGCGTTTGCGGAGCGGCCGTCGCTCTCGCCGTTGCTTGTCCTGCTGGATCTGTGATTTGTGGAGGCTGGATTACCCCAGCCTCCACTTCCCCCTTCCCTACCTCTTTGGCCCTGTGGGTCACCGTGTGAACCGAGGTTCCTGTTCTAACAGTTTCGGCAGCGCCGTCGAGCCGAAGCTGCGCAGGTTCCACACCCTGGGTCACAGCCTCCACCCCTCTAACCGCCGCCTTCTTCCTTTTATCCGGCGCTTGCGTCGTGGGGGAATTCCCCCTCTTGTAGCAGTCCGGATGATTGCCTTGCACGCCCGCCCCTCCCAATGTGATGAGCAGCGTCCCTCCTCTCTTTGTGGCACAGGATGCACCTTACCTCTGCGGTGCATCCTCGCGCCACGTGCCCGGCCCCTCCACCTGAAGCAGTGACCTCCCAGTCTATCCTCAGACTGGCAGGTCACTGCCATATAGCCATACTTCAGGCACTTGTAACACAGAATGGGCCGTTCCTTCAGTATTCTCACCTTACCCGAGACCATCCAACTAGCCCTTAGAGACCAACACCTTAGCCCCCCAGCTGCAACCAGTTTTTGTGCCGGCGCCAACGGGCACCGGACCCAAACCGCCCCTAGACCCCCAGTCGACCTCCTGACTTCCCCAGTCTGGAGGTCTTCTGGGGGGCAATTCGTCAATTTTAAAATTGCCGGCCCTCACAATTAGCGGGGTGACCGTGTCGTCTAGACTGACGCGGCTGACAAGGGGACCCTCAGACCTGTTAATAAAGGGTTTTGATGGCTCTCGATTATATTGTAGAGGGACCTCCCCTGTGCATAAGGGTCAAAGGGTTTTCCTCAATGGGCCTTAGTTTCGGAGAAAAAATTTTGAAGTTCTACGCGCCGTAGAATACTCGGTACGTAGCAACAACTTTCGAGTCAGCGGACGTCGTGCAGCGACTGCGGTTGCAGCTAGTACGCTGTAGAACCCAAATTCGGTTCTGACCATTCTTTTTTTTTATTAATTAGCAAGAAATGTTCACAGCATATATCGTGATATTCGTAATAAGTAAGAACAGTGTTATGATTATGTAGTATTTAATATGTAGGTCAATTCTAGGATAGAAAGCTGAAATGCGAAGAATTGGTGGAGACAAGTGGTATTTTATTATTGTATGCAAATATAGTTATAGTAATATTAAATAATTCCTACATCACCGATTCCTCTGTATGAAATGAACAATTTTCAGAGTTTCAGGGATACTTATCATAGAAACAGGAAAAACAAATTCACAGAGCACCATGCATATCGTATAAAAGCATTTTCCTTACAGGCATATGATTGTTTTAAAAGCGAGACCGGAAAACATAAATCATTAACATTCGAAAATATATTTCTTTCCTCTATCAATTTTGAGGCAAACCAGGCATATTGTGTCATAGGCACGAAAGCAGGAACGCTTAATTGGTGTAAAAAGAGTAAATGTATTTTGATCGCATCTTCCCTTGAAACTATTTTTCGTTGGTTCTTTAGCAAAGCGGTAGCAGTTTGGAGCTTTTTAATAAAAATTTTCACCTGCCGATAAAAATAAACATCGCAGAGTTGGCACAGTGGGGTGCAGTTTGGTGGAATTATTTTCAGAGTGAATGTGGTTGCTCCGTTGTCATCTTCAAACAAAGTATCGTGAAGAGTTGCATCAGTTTGTCCTCCCCACGAATCAATAATTAAAACAAAGTTATTTTTTTCTACGTACGGCAGCACAACGGTTTTCAGAAACATTTCATGAATCCCCGTCGTAAATTTGCCCGATTTTGTGCAATTAAGAACAATGTTTTTGAATTTCTTGCTTAACGCATCTACGGTTTATTGCACAAGAGGACAAAATTTCTCAGATGGTTCTCGCATACATAAAAAGACAAATGGAAGAATCTTGCTCGATGCAGTCAATGTATATTGTGCCGTGTATGAATGAGAAATTCTATTTAAATTTTGTGTTGTCACAAGGAACGTTTTTGATCCTTGTGATGCAAGCGATCTATTATACGTCGCTTGGTACTGACAGCTGGTTTGATCGATATTGAGTACAAAATCATGATCGCAATTTTTTATAAGTGCTTTCGTTTGGGTTCGAAATTTCTCTGCAGCTGCCAGTACTTGTTCTATCGTAGCGACTTCTCTTGAGCTTACATACTTCGTTACTTTCCGCTGCCTGATCTCATGTTTCCTCTTAAAACGTTCCAGCCAAGCCGCACTGGCAATGAAATTGAAATTGTCGGACAAAAATGGGAAGGTTGCATTCATTGCCCATTGTTGCAATGTCCTCGTCAATACCTAAAAATAGATGGACTTGAATATTTTTACATATTTTACTTTCTCTCATGTTGGACTCGTTACTACATTTTGTTACATTAATCGTCTGCACAAATTATACTATTTTACCTGCTCCAGATTGTTTCTAGCTTTCACAAATCGTTCATACTTCTCGTGTTCGATGGTCTTCCATTTGTCGAAATTCGTTCCTCCTCGACTTACGTCCTGCTTCCACCTGTACAACGTCTCTTTATGTTTTGAACGACCCGTTCCATGCGCTTGTAAGGTCTTCAGACTCCACTTCGGATGTGCTGCTGCTACAGCGACCATGTTTTCTTTATACTACAAAGGGATATAATCGGTTCGGGTTGAAATTCTTCCGGCACAAAGTTGTCATCATTCCAGTACACCCGTGCACTGGAAAGAAAATAATCGTTTGAGTTTATTAATTTTAGTCACTGTATATTCACATACAGACGTTTCACATAATCCATGAAAAATTCTAAACGGCCATGCGAGCCTATGCGCGGATATTGTAATGCAATACATAGAACTCAAAACCCTGTATGCCATAGAAAACTGTTTTATTAAACCGAACAGTCCTATTCAAACCGCGTCTTCGGTAAGTCGATCACATTAATAGAAAAACATTATTACGTCAAGCATATAAAGAGACTGTCGAATGAATGTCAAAACAACAACACACGGCCACGTATTCGTATCATGTTAAGCTATCCACATATGTGTTTTTTTTTATTTATTTATTTTTACGGCTGCGGCAACGTTTATTCCCTTCCGAAACTCGTAAAGCATAACATGCCGTAAATGCACCTTATCGATACTCATTTTTAAAGTGATATTTCTCGAAGCAGTTTGTATGAAAACAAATGATTTTTTTTTTAATAAGAGCTGAAGACGTCACCTTTCCAACGTTATATAATATGTAGATGGAAATATTAATGACAACACTTTACGACGCTTATAACTCCATCTATTGAAACTCCGCACGAACTTTTGCACTCACCCAATATTACAAATAATAGTTTTATTAATAATAAACTATTATTTGTAATAATTTCGGTGTGCCGAGTAGACAAAACTTTTCAGTATTGTCATAGAGAGGAAAGGAGAAAGAGACAATCGCGCCCGCGATTCAGATTATGGGCAAGAAAGAATTAGGCTCGCTCGCTGAGCGAGAACGAGTGCGACAAGGAGGGAATGATATTCTCTCTCTCTCTCTCTCTCTCTCTCTCTCTCTCGCTCATTCGGCGCGTCGACGATTGCCGATCGCGTGGCTCACACGGATAGACCGAGCTGGCTGTGTGCGTGCATGGGGGAGGGGGGGGGAATCCTCGTGCAAGCCCGTCACCAAATTCGCATCACTGATACCAATGATGTCAAAACCGAACAAGCTGCGGACAAGTGTAACTTGTAAATACCGGAGATCAACTGTTTATCAGCTCATAGACAATTAATATGACGAGATACCCGTGGAGATCCGTGTACTTCTCTTTCGTCTTTGCGTACAATTGCGATCAATAAAAAATGTTCACGAATTGTTTGGTTTTGACATCATTGGTATACGTGTATATATGTGTGTGTATGTGTACACGTACAATTGCGATATACACTTATCATGTTAGCATTGATCATTTTTATTCATGCTAAAAAAAAATAGGTATGAGTATGTAAAGAATTTGTCTGTGTATTATTATACATTCTACATAGTTCTCCCTGTGATAGTAAAAATAACACACTTGAACAACCTCTACGCTCATATCACAAAGCCTGGTCCACTGCGCTACTGAAGCAAATTGGTAATTCTTCTGCTATAACGACATTAACAGAAAAGACTAAACTTCAAACTGCATTTCTCAAAAATGTTTAAGATTTGTACCGTTTTTGGATAGCATTTGTTACTATTACATCAATATTATACTTTTCTAAAAGCAAAATCGCGCGCTGATTTCAAGGATGAAGATTCCTCTTGTGTGAGATATTAATTATTCGTTCTTTATTAATGGGAAAAGATTTTCCTTTGGTTTAAATGTTCAAGTAAAGTTATTTGTTCTCTGAGAATCTTTCAATTTTTATGTTCGTGAAAAGTTTATAAAATTCGTAAAGAAAAAAAATTATTTTACTACCTACCTGTTCAAGAGTTGCGCATAAGAAACATTTTAACAAATCTGAATTTGAATCAGTAAACAAATTAAATTTTTCATTCAAAGAAGCATATGTAGGGTAAGCATAAGTAAGATAAGTGTAAATAATGAATTAAATATTATTCTCTAAATAATAATAAATGTTTTTCTCTTTAGCTGAATCATCGAAGTAAATATTCTATTATAAATTGACTTTTCGGATTACAATATTAATTTGATTTTTCAGAGTACGCTTTCAAATTGACTCTTCGGAATACGCTATTAAATTTACTTTTCGGAGTACGCTTTTAAATTAACTCTTCTGACTACACATTTTTTAGTTGACTCTGTGGAGTACACATTTTTTAATTAACTCTTCGGAGAGAAGAGAAGAGAAATATTTTATATTTTATTTAAAAAATCTTAGTTTTTGCAGAAAACTGATTGATGAAGGAAAAAATTAATTCACGACCTCAACGAAGATCTTAAAAAAGTTACTGCAAGAAATGAATTTGTTCTTATTATGTACCATTGTACAATATTAAAACATACATGCAATAATTATCTATAATTTGCATATATGAGCGTTTTTGTAATTATAAGTAATATAAAAGTCATGACAAATTAATGTGGCCGCGCGTTATCTCTGTCATGTCATTGCTAGAAATCGTCTGAACTCTCGAAATTATTTTCTTCCCGAATTGTGAATATAAAACAATGTGGAAAGGAAAACAAGGGAGTTAAAGGGGAGACGGCAACGTCTGCCTTACGATAACATTGCTGCTGGCTCGCTTCAGTTTATCATCGCGATTGTTTATTTGCTGGTGGTGAGACAAATACCGATTCTCCGTTTTTATTTAACTAATCTAGCTCGCTCGTGAACATAGCACAGAACAAAACCAAATAATTATGGACATAGCACGGAATAGTACCAACAAATAGTGGACATTGGCTTAATAGTTCATGTCTATGAAAAATGGACCCAGTTGGCGCTTCGAATCAGCCAACTTTTCGATAATGCTGTAAATGCAGCCATGCCCACTCTCAGGCTTCTCTCTGCTATTACTCTTATTTAGGAGAAGGGCAGATCTTCTCAGCAGGCTATTGGTGTGTTCTTTGTAGCTGCGCTGCTGAACTGGTGCAATAGACTAGAGTGAGAAAACTTATATTTGTCTCACTTTAACTTATTGCATCAGTTCAACAGTACAGCTTCAAAGAACAGAGCATATGTTTCTACCGTAGATATTTCTTTGGTCTCCCTGATGACAGAGGCCGGTTCTATTTATATAAATCTATAAATGTTAATTTACGATGTCTATAAGAGACTATAGCATTAACACGATGTAACTAGATTAACTTATTAACTGAATTACATGCATTATTAATTTAAGTTATTATCAAAAATCCAAATAATGTATTAAAACAGTATATATACAGCTCTACATTAAAAGATATAAACAACTGCCTACAACTGTACTAGAATATTAGTAATTGTTGTATATATATTATTAATAATCTTGTTCTGTAATAAAATATTTGTAATTGTAACTATATATATTAATTGTCGTTTAATATCGTTTATATATTCACATCGTTTTCTGATGCCATGCTTAAAATTAAGCCGTCAGTCAAAAGTATTGATTGAAATAAAACGGGACGTCGCAAATCGCTAATAATCTCGTGGTTCCTAAACTATTCTTTGTATGTCGTTGAATCGTCTTTGTTTCTCTTGTTGAAAAAGGACATATATTGATTATCGATAAATGTAGTTAGATTTTCGAGGATAATCGATTTCTTGTAGCATGCGCGCAGCGCTATCAGATGGTCTGTTCTTTTCAGCTACGTTGGTGAAGTAAGTTAAAGTTAAATTTTGAGTCAGTTCTTTATAGCTGAACTACTGAACTAGTGCAATAAGTTAAAATAAGACAACTATATTTTTTCTCATTCTAATTTATTGCACTAGTTCAGCAATGCAACTATAAAGAACAGACCATTTGTCTGTACCAGTGCACTGTACCAATAGGTTTGTTCGTTTTACTACATGGGCTGAAAAGTCTTTGGCTTAACAATGAAAAAACGATTTTTTTAATGAAAAAAGTGTTTTATTCCTCGACATAATCTCCATTTAGAGTAATGCACTTAGTGTAACGGTCCGCTAACATTTCGATGCTGGTCTTATAGTGCTCGGTGTCAAGTCCCTCAAAATAGGCATTTGTTTCCAACTTGACCTCCTCATTCGAGTAAAATCTTTTACCAGCGAGCCACTGCTTCAATCGGGGAAAAAGGAAATAGTCGCTGGGGGCCAGGTCTGGAGAATACGGGGGATGCGGGACCAATTCATAGCGCAATTTCTTTAATTTATCGGTCGTATCGCGAGCCGAGTGAACTGGAGCATTGTCTTGGTGAAACAAAATTTTTTTCTTTGCCAAATGTGGCCGTTTGACCTTGACCTCGTCGTCCAATCGATCCAGTAATGTACAGTAATATTCTTTATTGATAGTTTTACCATGTTCAAGATACTCAATGAATATTATGTTATGCGTATCCCAAAAAATACTGGCCAAAACCTTGCCGGCTGATTGTTGTGTCTTCGGGCGCTTCGGACGGCTTTCACCAGACAATAACCACTCCGCTGACTGCCGATTGGACTCCGGTGTATAGTGATGGATCCATGTTTCATCCATTGTGACAAATCGACGCAAAAACTCCCTCTTATTGCGGTTAAACAGGGCCAGATTTTGCTTTGAAAGTCGAACACGTTCCGCTTTTTGCTCAATTGTCAAAAAACGCGGCATCCAACGCGTGCAAAGCTTTTTCATGTGTAAATATTCATGAATGGTATGACCAACGCATTTCTTTGAGATGCCTATGATGTTAGCTAGTTCACTCAATTTCATTTTGCGGTCATTCAACACGATTTCACTGATTTTCTGGATGTTTTCTGGAGTAACTGCCTCATTTGGCCTTCCTGAACGTGGTGCATCTTTTGTGCTCATACGGTTACGACGAAACTCAGCAAACCAATATTTGATGGTTGAATTCGGTGGGGCAGATGTGCCGTAACATTTATCAAGCCATGCCTTTGCTTCAACAGTGTTTTTTCCCATCAGGAAGCAATGTTTAATCAAAATACGAAATTCACTTTTTTCCATAGTAAAGATAAATTCAGAGGTAACGTCACTTCGAAAGCTATAACTTGTACACGAGTCAACGAAATATCATGAAATTTTTACAGCATCTAAGTTAAGGTTGGTACTCTATAGGAAATATAAGGATTTTTAGTTTGTGGCGCCATCTATATGTCAGGCCAAAGACTTTTCAGCCCATGTAGTACTTGCACTCGTTGCACTTACTAGGTCTGTAAATATGAAACCGGAATTTGCCCATAGATGGCCCTAGCTGTCAATGTAGTTCTCGTCAAACCGCGTCATTGGCGCCATTTCCATTTGTTGACATCTGACTAAGATTTTCAACTCACAACAATACAAGTTTCATATAACAGCATAGTTTGTAATAGCGTTGAACATGTCGAATTTTGTGCCTGGAAGCTACGATTTGCGGACAGCATTGATTTTCTGTTACCATTTGAAGAAAACTGCTGCAGAATCGCATCGAATGCTTGTCGAAGCTTACGGTGAGCACGCTCTTAGTAAATTACAGCGCTTTGAGTGGTTTAAAAAATTCAAACGTAGCGATTTTGATGTGAGAAACGAAGAACGTGGAAGACCATCGAAAAAGTTTGAAGACAGCGAATTGCAAGCATTGTTGGATGAGGATGACGCTCAAACGCAACAACAACTCGTAGATCAATTAAATGTGACACGAGAAGCCGTCTCCATACGTTTGAAAGCTATGGGAAAGATCCAGAAGTTGGGAAAATGGGTTCCACATAAACTGAATGAAAGACAGCAGGAAAACCGAAAAACCACTTGCGAAATGCTGCTCGCCAGGTACAAAAGAAAATCATTTCTCCATCGAAATGTGACTGACGATGAAAAGTGGATATATTTTGAGAATCCTAAGCGTAAAAGATCATGGGTAACTCCAGGCGAACCATTGACATCGACTGCAAGGCCAAATCGCTATGGACGGGAGACAATGCTCTGTGTTTGGTGGGATCAGCAGGGTGTCATCTATTATGAGCTGCTAAAACCTGACGAAACCGTTCATACTGAATGCTACCGACAACAAATGATCGATTTGAATCAAGCTTTGCGTGAAAAACGACCAGAATATAAAAAAAGGCAACACAAAGTAATTTTGCTTCATGATAATGCACCATCACACACAGCAAAACTGGTCAAGGAAACGATTGAGGCGTTTAGTTGGGAAATACTTTCGCATGCGGCTTAATCACCAGATTGGCTCCGTCCGATTACTATTTATTTGCATCGATGGGACACGCACTTGCTGAGCAGCACTTCACTTCTTACGAAAATGTAAGAAAATTGCTCGATGAGTGGTTCTGGCCTCAAAAGAGCAACAGTTTTTTTGGCGTAGCATCCACAAATTGTCAGACAGGTGGGAAAAATGTATAGCTAGCGATGGGCAATATTTCGAATAAAATATTTTTTATCATTTTCATATAATAAACGTGTATTTTCTATACAAAAATTCCGGTTTCATATTTACATACCTCGTATATTTCAATAAGTTCCTAGTGGGTTTAAAAAGTGCAATGTCTGATTTAGTTACTTGTAATGTTTAACTCGAACGACTAAGTGCAGAGAAGAGAAGACTAACAAGGGACATTCGGCAACGCGGAAATTCAAAAAAATCTGAAACTCTCCATAATTGTAGAGCAGATATACCTAATAACAAAACAATTTTTCGTTGATGCCCAAAAACGGTTTTAAGGGTGGAAACAACCCCTTGAACAAAGTTGATTTTTGTCTTTCTAAGCGAAACTATTAAAGATATAAAAAAATGTTTTAGACAAAAGTTTTATGGTTTTAAAAGTACTTTATTATGCTATATCTAGATTTTTTAAAAATGTAAAATTGTGTATAAAATACCCCTCCTTCTCTTTTTTCAAATTGTTAAAATTAATTGTCCAACCAAAATAAAGCTTATTTTATGACAAATTCAACCATATATAATAACATTATGTTTGGAAAAGGCAATATTGAAAAAAAAATTAAACATGCTCTTATATGTATGCTACGCGTACCAAACTTAAGGATTCGCTACTTGACGATAGCATTTCTTTCTTCCTCAAATCTTCCTCATAATTGCAAACTGTAAAAGATAAGGAAGGAAGAAAATAGAAAATCTAAAAAAGCAATAAAGTTGATGTTAAGAAGTAAGTAGGAGAAAAATAGCATGATAAGGATACAGTCACTAATATTTAAAAATGTTATAAATTATAAAATTTCACGTAATAGACGTTTATTTTGCCAACATTGCGGCTACCTTTTTCATTAATTTAAACGACACGCGTAAATATAAATAAATATGTGTGTGTGTGTATGTGTGTTTTTGTACGTGCGCACGTGTGTGTACATCATGGCAACATGCAAAACACTTGTCACAAGTTTTATGACTGTGCGACCAAAATAGCACTCTTTATCAAGTACAGTGCAATCAAGGTTCATTATATTGACATATGTTATCTTCATTCATTTGCATATAAAAGCTGTCCATTTTGGAATACATTTCAGTGTTATTGAAGCAGTTATTGAAGCAGTACGTATATTATTATTGCTGTGAGAAATGTTTAATTAAAATATCCTTAAGATTTGTATCATAATGTCAGTAATAAATCCAGCTAATGTTATTAATTTGTTAATTGCGACATTTCATTTCACAAATATTGCAATAACTCCTGTTAATCATCAAGAGGTGGAACTCCATGATACAATTACTGATTTAATAAAGAGTGCTATACATCACGATATTACGATCGAACAAGAGTGGGGACTTGATTTTGACGATCCATCAGAACCGCATGACGTACAATTTGTAGATGTGTACGATATTGATGCTGAAGAAGATAATTATGGAAATGAAGTTTGCACTGTGGATGATGAAGGTGGAAATGTAAACTTAAATTATAAGAAAAAGGCAATCGAATTTTGGAAGAGTGGAAAGAAAGGACATTTATCTCTTACTTCTGTACAACATCGTTTTAGAAAAGTAAAGTTTAATTAAAAAATAAGAAGAATAATATATAGTAAAATACTTGAGGCTTTTACGGTGTACAGTGACCGGCAGTGATTCGTTCCGCGACAGAGAGAACTCTATTTCCCCTCTCGCGGAACGCATCATTGTCGGTCATTGTACATACAGCTTGTATGTACAGCATTGTACATACTTTGACTATAAGTATAAAGCATCCCAAAAAATTTATTTAAATTGTGTAACAAAAATATACTATATGAATATATGGAGAACATAATATAGTATACGAGTATATGGAAAAATAATATAATAAAAAAATATAATATAAGAATATGTGGAAAATAATATTTATTTTACAATATTTATTGTAATATAATATAATATTAATATAATATAAATTATAATATAAATATAATATACATAAATATAATATACACATTATATTATAAAATATTAATATAATATTTATTGTAAAGAGATTATATATTTACTATGAATATATGCATTGATTTCTAGGAAAATACAATGAGTTAGAGATGCTTTATACTTATGACCAAAGCTGTAAATTATATAGTTAGAGTCGCGTTGTTTTTTATTTTAAGTTTTACAATTTGATGTTTCGTGAACATTTAATTCGTATATAACTTCTTTTATTTTTGAATTCGAATTGTTTAATATTGAGATTTGTTTTCTTCTAGGTAAAATCTATTCAACAATTGCACAGATGGCAAGAACATGTAATGCGTGGGGGTTCAAATACAGACAAACTTGTAGTTATTGCTGAATATGTTCTTATCAAATTCCAAGAAGCTGTTAATAGAGGACTTATTATTCATGATATAAATCTGCGAAAATGGGCACTAGAAGCAAAGGAACAAGTGGATTTTTCTTCATTTAAAGCAGGAAATTGGTGGATATGGAATTTTAAAAAGGCACATCGTATTACATCACGTAAAATAACTGCATTTAAAACGCGGTCTTCTCATTTAACTGATCTAACTATACGTCAAAACGCTGAGGAATTTGTAAATACAGTAAAGCCACATATTAATGTAATCGGTGCTGAATCAACTTATAATGCGGACGAAAGTGGCTTTAATTTAGAAATACATGCAGGAAGAACATTAGCTAATGTAGGAGTGAAGACAGTTGGAGCTACTATCCAATCTTTATCTGCTATGACTCATAGCTACACCATTATGCCTATTATATCTGCAGATGGACATCTTTCGCCATTGTATATAGTATTAAAAGAATCTACTGGTGTTTTTGGACCACAAGTAGAACAAACTCTTTTTAGACCAGTGAATATTTACATTGCGGCTTCAAAATCAGGGAAATTGACAACTGAATATTTGTTCCAAAAATTGGTTCCAAGAAGTGTATCTACCAAACACTGGAGAGAAAAGTATACTACTGCTTGATTCATGGACAGGACATTGCCCGAACCAATTGGAAGAACTTGTACCAAAAGACAAACATGTAAATATTCTAACAATACCAAAAAAAACAACTGCTTTTATACAGCCATTAGATGTTTTTGGTTTCAGAATCTGGAAAAATTTTGTTCGAAGCTTTTCTGATAGTGTTATTATAAATAATTATGACATAAATTTACATTTACGTAATAACATAATAAAATTGCAATCTTTAACACACAATCAACTGTCTTCTCCAAGATTTCGAAATTTATTTAGATATAGCTGGTATAAAAGTGGTTATTTATCAACACGGCCTGAAAAATTTCATAATCCAATCGATTATTGTTATTTTAAAGAAGAAAAACGTATACCAAAATGTAGCATTTGTGGTAAAATGGCTTTTATACGTTGTGCATGGTGCAAGCAATATTTTTGTTTTGAACATTTCTTTGAGCAATATCATTATTGTAATAATTATATAGAATAAATAATATTTTACTGTCCTCAATTCCTGTAAAATTTGTATATATTATAATCCATACCAAAATATAAGATATCTTTCACTCGAATATCTATATCGACTACTTAATTAATAAAACCTATATACTGAATGAAGCAAAACACATACACACAAATGTACACTGAATAAATTTATAAATTATATTTTTCATTATTAAATCCGTGTGTGTTCTCCTTTTTTCTTCATATCATTCATTTCCTTATTTGTTCTTTACAATTGAATTTAAAAGATTATCTATATTAGGGTTATATACACTCTCTCTGCGTCCTCCTTATCATGCTGTTCTTCTTCAACTTACTTCTTAACATCAACTTTAAACTTTTCGTAGATTACCTTTTTATTCCTTCCTTACCTTTTACAGTCAGTAATTATGAGGGAGAAAGAAATGCCATCGTCAAGCAGCGAACCCATAAGTTTGGTACGCGTAGCATATATATAAGAGCATTTTTAATTTTTTTTTCAATATTGCCTTTTCCAAACATAATGTTATTATATATGGTTGAATTTGTCATAAAATAAGCTTTATTTTGGTTGAACAATTGATTTTAATAATTTGAAAAAAGAGAAGGAGGGGGGGTATTTTATACACAATTTTACATTTTAAAAAAATCTAAATATAGCATAATAAAGTACTTTTAAAACTATAAAACTTTTGTCTAAAACATTTTTTCATATCTTTAATAGTTTCGATAATATTCGCTTAGAAAGACAAAAATCAACTTTGTTCAAGGGATTGTTTCCACCCTTAAAACCGTTTTAGGGGCCCCAACGAAAAATTGTTTTGTTATTAGGTATATCTGCTCTACAATTATGCAGAGTTTCAGATTTTTTTGAATTTCCGCATTGCCGAATGTCCCTTGTAAGTGCAAAGAAAATGGAGCATTTAGTGGGTATGTATTTATTAATACATTTATTGTAAACGAAAATTTTATGCAATATTTATTTCCAGGTGCAATGGATGGCACGCACATTAGAGTTGACAAGCCCGAAGAAGATCCTGATTCGTACATAAACAGAAAACAATATTTTTCTATACACATGCAAGACACAGTTGATCATAAAATGAAATTTCTGGACGTTTTTATTGGTTTCCCAGAATCAGTTCATGATGCAAGAGTTTTCCAGAATTCCCCTTTATATGAGTCTTTTCAAGAAATTTGCACAGGTTAGAGATTCCATGAATTATCTATAAATATAAAGATGTCATCCTTCTAGAATCAATAGTATGGTTCTTCAATAATTAAAATGTATTGAATTAAAATCTATTCTAGGAGATCTATTCTAGGAGATCTATTCTAGGAGGATCTTATTTAGTTGGAGACAGTGCGTATCCCTGTTTACCACATTTAATGGTTCCATACAGAGATAATGGGCACCTTACTCGAGCGCAAAGAAATTTCAATCAACGATTGAGTTCATGCCGTGTAGTGGTGGAAATTACATTCGGTTGTTTGAAGCAGAGATTCAGGCAACTATATCACTTAAAATTACGGAACATTATACGCATGGTACAAGTTATACATGCTTGTGTTTTACACAATTTAGCAAATTTAAACGACTTAGAACTTTTCGAACCTACAGGGTGGTTCGCAATCACGCTCCGTATACCCCGAATGGCGCACAGTTCGCACGACGCGAACCGTGCGCGCGTCGGCGACGAGGACGAATGAAGAGAAATGGCGGTGTTTCGATCCTCCGATTGATTCTGGCGGTGATTTGCTTCACCGCGTTGTACTGTATCGCGCGATGGTTGTACTTCGAGATGTTTCATCATCCGCGCATCGAAGCGATCGAGCGAGATCTCGCAGATTGGTACGAGGAGGACGGGAGTGTTGACCACGCAACGGACGAGTCCGATCGGCGCGATCGATCCGCTCGATTGGATCGAGCTCGACGATTGCGGCGTCGCATGGGCGTCGGTATCGATTCGTTGCCGCGAGTACGCTTCGTCGGCGCCAAACTGCGTCGGCGACGACGCTCCGTCGACGCGAATGACCGCGACAGCGAGGACGTCGTTGACGGCGACGGTTCGACCGAGAGAGACCAATTTTTGCGACGAACCGAGTGTCTGACGCACGGCTCGTTCGTCGCGTGGACTGCAGAACGTACTGCGGCGTGACCGACGGCGTGGAGTACTGTTACTACGATCGATTGGGCGTGTTTCTAAACGGACGATGCGGTCGCGTGGGCGGTTACTGCCTGCCGACCGACGCTGCTATCTGCAACGAGAACACGAGTCTGACGGTTTACGGCTCCGACGGCTGGCGATGTTTGTCTCAAACGCGAGCGTTCGCCAGCGAGGGCGGTAATCGAATCGTCGTTTGCAACGGTCAGTTGCTCGATCGAGCCACCGGCAAAATTTGGCACGGTCACATCGATTCTACGCTCACGTTCGATTCGATTAACGAGCTGTTGTCTGACAATCCGAACGGTGACGGTGGCGGAGGGTTTCGATTCATGTGTCCTCCGTCTTTGCGGGACGAACGCGACAATGAGTACGTGACCGCGCCTTTCGATCGTTTGTTCCTACTGCACAACACGTGCGCTCCTCTCATTCCGCACGCGGATAAGTCGATCACGCCGAATTTCGACGAGAATAAGTGCGAGTGTGACGATGTGGCTCGTTACGACGAAAGATTGCGCACACGCATACCGAACGATCGCACTGCGCGCGAGGATGCTTTCGATCGTTGCATAGCGCGCAGGGGAATGGAACGGCGTGTCTGGAGCCGTGGGTGACGATTTCACAGGCTCGAAAATTGACGGGCGTTCCGCGAATGTGCGGCGTGGAGCACAGAAGCGCCGATCTCGGAGATGCGGGAGTCGGATACGTTCAATCGTACGGCGCGCTGTTCGATCGAGCGGTACCCTCACCTACGGCTATGCTTCTATCATCGTTCTCGTTATCGCAAATAACGCACTAGTCGCCTCTCGAGTCGACGCTCGAGTGCGACGATGAATCAGTGTCAACGAGGAGACCTCAGCGGCAACACGTTTCGCACCGATTCGTAGTCTACGAATTTGATCACAAAAACTATGACGACTTCGCACGTTCTACCCGATATTGTATTGTGCGCGCAACAGTCCCTCATGGAACTTAACATTTGGACGAAGGTGTTATTGGACGGTCCTCCGATATCGAGCGTCATGCCTCCTCGACACACCGATTACGCGCTATTTGAGCGACGCGTGTCCACGTTCGACAACATCCTCGTACATCACGCTGACTGGAAGACGATTGAACACACTCAACTCATGGCTCGAGCCGGTCTCTTCTACAGCGGACACGTTGACAGGACCCTGTGTTACCATTGCGGCGTATCGTTGTCCAACTGGTCTCGTTCGGACGAGCCCGCTTTCACGCATGCCTTCTGGTCGTCGCGTTGCGCCGTTGTATACGATATGGCACTCGAGCGAGCCGCTACCGGTGACAGAGGTGAGATCGAACGATTCGATCGTTAGGAACAACGACCGACCGCGGTCGAAGAATCGAACGTGCGAGTGCGATTTCACGACGATCATTTTGCGCATTGAATGTAGAGCAATAAAATGTTTTTTTTCGAGAACGAATGTTTTTTTCTTTCGAACAAAGTTTACACGATCCTATTTTCGCTGCAATCGAAAACGACACGCATGTTACCCCGTGCAACGAGGCACAGAGTGGGCAATGTTAGACACGTGGAAGAAGAAATTAACCTGTGGTGGGGGAAAAGTGTACAAGTACTCGCGTTCAGCGCAGCGTTCCTCAGTGCGCCAACCGACGCTCGCTCGACGCCGAAGGGCAGTCGGTTTCGTCGCCGTGTGTAACTTTACGTTACACGCGTCGAATGTCCTCGCGCGATGAATGCGTTTCAGGGAACGAGAAAGGCGTTTGTTTCACTACGGCGAAAGCCTTTATTTCCTCGTCGCTTGTTGATAATCGAGAATATTAATCATTTCGCTGGAACAGTCCAGTCCGCCAATGTGCCGTCACTGGATGGAAATATACGCCAAAAAATGTTCACAGTGTTTTTTTTATACCAGGTATGTGAATATAACAAACGCGCCCGATCATTTCCACTCGACAACTTCGGTTGCGTCTCGTGCCACGCGTGTTACGAGTAGCGTATTCGCAGAGTTTTGGCGGAATTCGTACGTATATTGGGTCTGGAAATAAAGTCCGCGCGTTTTTGCGCCCGATCGTTTCCGCTCGACAACTTCGGTTGCGTCTCATGCCGCACGTGGTACGAGTAGCGTATTCGCAGAGTTTTGGCGGAATTCGTTCGTATGTTGGGTCTGGAAAAAAAAGTTCGTGTCGTTTTTTAATCCTTGTTATCCATTAGGCAATGAACGCGTCCGATCGTTTTCGCTCGACGATATAAAACGAAGTTTTAAATGCATTAGTTACTGTATATCAGATAATTACAAAAATTCTCTAAGGTTAAAGCGTGTCACAATATTTCACACGAAAAGTTTGTCCAACAACAAATACTATGACTGAGAAAATAATAATAAATGCGAGTAATGGATTGGATATATCTGACGATCCTTTGAATGATACAGATTCAACTTTGATATGTTAGTAGATTTTATTAGGTTGTTCGGAAAGTTCGTTTCAAATTTTTGAAATAAATTAAGAGCGTAATATTTTACACAAAGAAGAACTTTATTGAAGCAAATATGTACCGTTTTGTTCAACGACCTTGGCCCATCTTTCAGGAAGCTGCATGATGCCTTTGCTCGAAAATAAAGGTTTCTTATTGGCGAAGAATTTATCAAGATGACTTTTGAGGACTTTCAAAGACTCGAATTTCTTGTCCCGAAGAAAATTTTTTAAAGAAAGAAACAGATAGTAGTCAGATGGGGCAAGGTCGGGAGAATATGGAGGATGAGGAAGAACGTCCCATTCGAAGTCTAACAGCTTCCTACGGATAGACATTGCGACGTGAGGTCTGGCGTTATCATGATGGAAAACAATTCCACGCCTGGCCAATTCAAGGCGCTTCCGTGCGATGGCAGTCTTCAGTTCGTCCAGTTGAAGGCTGTACTTCGCCGCGTTGATGGTTTCGTTTGGTTGAAGAAGCTCATAACATACCACGCCCTTAAAATCCCACCAGATACTCAGAAGATCCTTTTTCGCGTGAAGCCCCGGCTTGGCCACTGTTTGCGTAGATGCGTCGCTGGTTCCCCACGACCTCTTGCGGCTAACATAATTGTATAGGATCCAACTTTCATCGCCTGTTACGATCCTCTTCAAGAACAGTTCTTTTTGGTGCCGTTGAAGCAGCATATCGCAGACGTTCACACGTTCCAGCAACTGCCGTTCATTCATTTCGTGTGGCACCCACACATCCAGTCGACTTGAGAATCCTAGCTTCTTCAGATGGTCATGCACGGTGGAAATAGACTTGTGCAGAGTGTCGGCGAGTTCTCTAACTGTCACTCGAGGATTTTCGTGCACGAGATCCATAAGAAGCGTTTCATCAACCTCCTGAGGCCGGTCTGAGCGAGCTTGATCTTCCATGTTGAAATCGCCAGCTTCGAATCTTCGATACCATTTTCGAACTGTCTGGTGAGTGACGCAGGCATCTCCATATATTGAGAACATCTCATTCAGGGTCTGCGAAGCCGTGAAGCCACGTTTAAAGCAATATAGCATCACATGACGAAAATGGACTTTTTGGTTCTCCATTTTTCAAACTGATTTCTGACGAAATAGTTGCACTTAGGGAGATCTGCGAAGTTTCCTTAGCGGGCTCATAGATCCGGGAATATTTGTTGACAAACATAAAATCGTTTAGAGCGCCCTCGTTCTTACTGATTACATAAAATGTGGAGCGCGCGAAATTTGAGACGAACTTTCCGAACAACCTTATATAATACAAGAAATGTAATGTTTACTACTACAATTGATTATACAGAAGCAGATGCAGATTCATCTTTTCAAAGGTTACAGATTACAGTAATATTAATGAAAGTTGTAATACATTCAAATTACAAAAAAAACTAATTATATTAAAGAATATTAAGAATAAATAAAAATCATATAACTCAGTGTTGTAATAAATAATGATAAATTTTGTAAAAATTAATGTTATTGACATCTTTTGTAGTTAGTTTTTCTTGAATTTTCTTGAATAATAATAACCTTTAAAAAGATATCTTTTTAAAATGTTGGATACTATTAATAAACGTGTTAAATTTTTATAACACGATATAATGTTTACTTGTAAAAATTATGTTACGTACATTATAATAATAAGTAAAATAATCATATAACTCAGTGTTATAATAAATGGATACCCGGACTTTTATTACGTCTTTTCCTACCAATTAATTTAAACAACTTTTGTCTCAAATATTATTTTATTTAACTAATATTTTGTCTAACGTTACGTAGCAAACGCGCCTGATCATTTCCGCTCGACTGCGTTACGCAACAAACGCGCTCGATCGTTTCTGCTCGACTGTGTTACGCAACAAACGCGCTCGATCGTTTCTGCTCGACCGCAATACGCAACAAACGCTTCAGATGTCGTACATGCTTCGTTGATTCCGTTTCGGATCAATAAGCTAATGAAATCTAACGTTACGCAACAAACGCGTCCGATCGTTTTCGTTCCACCGTACCGTGCGTAACGATCACGCTCCATTGAATCCGTCTCAGAGCAACGCGAATCAAATGTCATTCACGCGCCGTCGATTCTGTTTCGGAGCAACACGAGCCATATGTCATTCGCGCTTCGTCGGCGAAGCGTGAATACTAATGGAATCTAATGTTACGTAGCAAACGCAAATGTGTCGTTTGCGCTCGATCGCATCATGCGTTCATATCATGTCTTATCGATAGCATAATCGTTCGTACATTTAGGCCACATAAATAACGAAAGTCCTCATGTTTCAATGACCCTGGTAACAGATTTATAAAAATGAGAATCAAAGCTCCGCGCCTTCAGAGTTTCAGAGATCATCAAACTAGTTTATTTCTTCAAGCGGCAAATAAACGATGAAGGTTCAAGTGAGTACAAATAAATTGGTAAAAGAATGACTATTTTATAACAAACTATAACTTTGATTTTTTGTTCGTAGCATTTTATGAACGAGGAAAACGATATGTCTTCCACGTTGGGTTTTTTAGCATCGGACGATTCGGTGCTTGTTGCACACCCTGTAATAAATTCGATCAACGACAGTGAATTACGTAATCTGTTCGGAGATTTCAAAGACAATAAGAACAACAGTGAGCACGAAAAGAGCTGTCACGTAAACGACATCGATCACACTGATCGCGAAGAGGACAATGAGCGATTCGACGCGAATGGCTACGTCGAGTGCAAAAAGGACGGTGAAAATGTTAAAATTATAGAAAAAATACTCGCATTTTCGGTGAGTACATTCGTTCAATTATAATTCTTGAATACACTATGTTTCTTACATTCGAACCAGCGATGTTAATATCATTTTTTTGTTACAGTCGCGAGCAGAAATTATTCGACCTTCGCTGAGTGCGACTTCCGATATTATCACAATCAACAACGATCGAGATCAATATGGCGAAGACCACGAACGATCGACAATATCGAATCCCGAACTAATTACAATACGCATCGATCTACCACCAGTATTGAAAAGAAAATGACGCTTGAACGTGCAATTACCAAACAACGGTATAGTAAGCGCTTTCAACATTAACCATTTATACGGACGAGCACAAACGTTCGCGAGTAGCTATATCTAAAGATCGCAACGGATGGACGATCAAGTTATCGTATAAATAAAAATAATGAATGGCTTTCAAAACATCTGCAGACTGCTTTTTTGTGTCACATTTAATTGAACCGCGAAGTGCGCGCCGAACGATCATCGATCACAGCGATCGCGAAGAGGACAATGAGCGATTCGACGCGAATGAACACGTCAAGTGCGAAGAGGGGGACGAAGATGTTAAAATTATAGAAGAAGTATTCGCATCTTCGGTGAGTACATTCTATTACACAGCCACGCAAAAAAAAAAGTGTCTTGATCTGGGGACGAGACATGTGTATTCCTATGTATTTTGACGCGCTGAATCCAAATCCGCTATCAGAATTGGCCCAACGGGTCTTGGTTCAATCATAACCTCAAAAAACACCTAAAAATGACAGAAATATGCGAGGAAATTGTGATATACTGCCTCACAGGCAAATTTTCACCTAAAAATCAATATCTGCAGAGCCTTAACCTTACAATTAACCTGACCTAACCTAAATTTTAATATAGTTAGGTTTGGTATGGGTTTTAGTATGATATGGTTAGGTTAGGTTAGGTCAGATTCCCCCTCGTGGGTGCCACCTTGTCCAGTGGGGGGGCTTGAAGGTCCCAGTGAAGTGCAGAGCTGTGCCGGCGTGGGTTTCGGCCCCTGGCAGGTTCTACCATGCTGGAGTGGTCTGCACTGAGGGACTGGACTAAGAGCACCCAGAGTAGATATGGCGGGGTGGTCAGTTGACCACCCTCGACCATATTTAGGGGAAGATGGATGGGGATACCGACCCTCCGACATTGCACGCCGGTGCTCCGGCAGTCGGAGGGTCAGGACTCCACCCAGTGGAAGGTTCCGTCTCTCAGGGCATTGCAAGCCGGTGCTCTGAGAGACGGGCCACACTCGGGTCTGCACACCGTGAGGTTTGGGACCCTCACGGTACCCGTGGTGGCGGGGGGCGGCTCCGGGCCGTTCGGACGTATTCCGAGGTCGGGCCCGGGGCTCCCCGGGGAGAGCCCGGGGGATGGAGATCGTGTCATCCCTAAACCCATCCCTCAGGCGGAGGAGTATTGCTGGCTGCCGTGGGGGAGGGGTCCCATCGGGTCGCGACGGCGGTGACCTTACTCCTTCCACGGGGCCCCCCTTGTGGCGGCGCTCCTGGCTGCGCCCTCGGTATCGGATACGAGGGACCCCCGAAACCGGCTCACCTCCCAGTAATGGGGGGTGGGGCGGGAGTAGGAGGCTGGAGTCCAGTGCGCGGGATGCCTCTCCCTAGGCCAGTGACATAGACTGGTTCCTCGGGGGAACTCGGGGACACCACGGAGTTTCTCCGTGGTGCGGGCATGCCCGGCCGGTCGAGCCGCCAGGAGTAGTGGGGAAGAAACCAAAATAGCAGATAAAAATAAAAGCAAGAAGAGGAGGAAGGGGAAGGAGGGACCCGTAGAGGGACCGTCGTCGTCGGCTGCGTCCAATTTCGACGCAGACGAGTCAACATCCTCAGCAGTCGCAGAGGAGGAAGAGAAGGAGCTGATGCCAGCCTGAACCTTCTCGGAGGAGAAGGGGCTCCTATGGGAAAGGGACAGGGAGGCGTTGATCGAACAACTCGATGACCTCACGGACAAGGTGGAGAAGTTACCGCCGGAATACGGCGAGCACTGGCATGATATCGCAGAGGGTGGAGAAGCTATAAGAAGTACACCAGGAAGTTTATATGGTCACTTCTTAGAAAGAGCAGTATGTGCTAGGACGACGGCGTTAAGCTTAGAGAGGAGATGAAAGCACTCCGAGAGAATCGGAATAACTGCATAAAGGAGAAGGAAAAGGCGGTGGCTACAAATAAAGCCTCCAGGGAGGAACTACGGCTGATCCAAGGACAACTAAATGTCAACCAGGAATGGAGCAAAGGACTGGCTAAAAAGGTGGATGAGAATACCCTGGAGATTGCCAAGCTCCGGAAGGATAAGGAGATAGGGCAGGCTACCTTAAAAGGGATTAGGGAGGAGTTACGACTTGCTCTCATCCAATGAGAGCAAGAAGAAGGAGGAGAAGAGACTCTCCATGAGGACTGCGTTCGTGCAGACGACGGAGAGTAAGAGGTCTCCCTCCTCGGGGTCCCAAACCGAGGGGGAATCCTTCAGGATGGGAGGGAGGACAAAGGAGATGGGAATACAGACGGAGAGGTTTATCTCTCCGTCTGAGAGAGAAGAAAGGATGACCACAGTGGCCCCCTCCCGGGAAACTGAGAGGTGGTCACTTTGGATCATAGGAAGGCAAGAAGGAAGAAGGCAGGAGAAGCGATTGAGGCGGGCGTCAGTTGGGCCCCGCTGCCCCAACGTCTGCCTCGCTCAAAGGGAGGGAAGCGTTGGGGAGAGGAGGGGAGGTTAGCCGAGGCCTCCTCCGATCCACCCACCGACGCTAATGAGGGAAGACAAGGATAAGGAAAGAGAAGGTAAAGAGAAGGAGATCCGGATGGGAGAGGGTAGGGGTGGGCGAGGCCCTCCCCTCCAACCGACCCACGGGATCTAGGGGTGGAAAAGGAGGAGGAAAGGGGATGGGGGGTCAGAGAGCACGGGGTCCGGTGGCCCCTCCTGGCCTTCCCCCACCCAGGGACAAAGGGAAGTGGCCAATACTGCCAAGGACGGCGGCAGTCACCTTCCGCCTGGCGCAGGGATCCTCCTATGCGAAGGCCCTGAGGAGGACGATGGAAAATATTACCCTCGGGGAAATTAATATCGGGAGGTTGGATGTAGGACGTAGTGCCGACGTTTCGATGATCGTCTGCCTCCCGAATCCGGACCCCGAGGGGAAAAAGATAGGATGGCTGGCTGAGAGGCTAAGGGAAGTGATTCCCGAGGCTGTCGTTAGCAAGCCGGTTCAGAAAGGGGAGGTCAGCCTCGTTGGATTTAACGAGGCGGCCTCCCCCGAAAATGTTAAAGGGGCACTGGCGGAGTGCGCTGAGTGCCCCTTAGATACGATCACCCTTGGTCCCCTGCGCTGGGGCGCTAGGGGGCGGGGTGTCGCCTGGGCGAGGTTCCCCTTGGCGGCAGCGGTAAAGGCTGCCAAGAAGGGAGGTGTGGCACTGGGATGTCGGTCGTCAGCGTGTTTTGTTGGCGGCTCGGCCACCCCAGTGTTTTAGATGCTGGAGCCCTGGCCACACCAAATCTACATGCACCGCTTCGAGAGATCGAAGCGGACTATGTTATAGGTGTGGCCAGGGCGGGCACACGGCGCAAATATGCACGTCGGCACCGTGTTGCGCCGTGCGCAAGGATGCTGGACGGAAGGCCGGCCACCGGATGCTCAGTCCGGCGTGTTAGTTGGCCTTCTCAACCAAGGGGGGCGGTGGGCGCATGGAGCGCCGTCGCGGCCGTCCCCCCAACGTGGGACCCGTGGGGGACGGGCGTGTTTCCACGCCCGCCACTTAAGGGGGGTTGGATGCCGAAAGGCATCGGAGTTGGGCGTGGAAACATGCCCGCCAATGGGAACTCTGCCGAGTGGTGCCGGCGGGGGCAGCAGTCGCTGCCAGAGCGGTCGCCGGTACTCCCGATCGGCGGGGGGAGCGTGTTGTGCGCCGTCTCAGGTGGAGATGGCGCCTCCCTCCCCCGCCGCGGTGAGGGGGATCGGAAACGCTGCGCCACCGGGTATTAATTACCCTCTGTTCCGGGTTCGACCGGGGCAGAGCATCCACCGTCCCGCTTTCTCCCATTTTGGGGGGAAGTGGGGGCGGGAGGTGAATGGGGGCAGGTACCGGATGTGGGTCCGGCCTGCTCCTGTCTCCAACTCGACCACCGGAGGTGGGGCCGGGAGAGGGGGGTGGTACTCCCCTCTCTCTCGCCGGCCTGCATTATGGCCGGCTAGGGCTGGGCGGCCCTCTATCATCAGAGGGAGTCGACGCCTGGCCAGGTTTTCCGGGTGCGCTCCGATAGGGCCCAAATTTCGGCGCGGGAGTGGGTACATTGTGAACGAGTCTTTTACATCACGACTCCCCCTCCCGTGGTCGGAGGGAGGGTGGGAGCAGCGGTTAAGAAGGAGCAGCGCCCTCCTCCGGGAGAGACGTGAGACGCTCATCTCCCCTCTCCTCCCCCTCTTGGGTCCTGTCGTGTGCGGGGGCCTAAAGGTGAGGGTCCTATGGCCATTGGCGTGGCGGTCGCAGAAGGCACAGGCATCTCGTTCCTGTAGCCGCCGGAGTCGACCTAACAAAATACGCCAGAGGGCATGAAAGTATCACCAGGGGTTTTAGTGGGTGCAAGCCCCACATAACCCTCGGGTCTCCCACAAGGCCCGAGGGTATCCGTTAGGGATTTCCCCCGGTTTAACAAAAAAAAAAAAGGTTAGGTCAGGTTAATTGTAAGGTTAAGGCTCTGCAGACATTGATTTGTAGGTGAAAATTGGCCTGTCAGGCAGTATACACAATTTTCTCGCATATTTCTGTGATTTTTAGGTGTTTTTTGAGGTTAGGGTTGAACCAAGACCCGTTGGGCCAATTCTGATAGCGGATTTGGATTCAGCATGTCAAAATACATAGGAATACATATGTCTCGTCCCCAGATCAAGACACTTTTTTTTGTGTGTGTGTGGCTGTGTTATTAATGAGCGCGCTATCGTCAGGATTCTCCGGTCGCAAGTCCACACCTTACATATGATAGCTGAGCGTTTGGCATGCGCTCAGTTATGCGTGGCGCGGTCGAGCGGAAACGATCAGGCGCGTTCATTACGTGAAGGATAACAGGGATTAAAAACGCCACGAATTTTTTTCCAGACCCAATATACGAGTTATCGTGCACGTAGCGTTTAACGAATTTCGCCAAAACTACGAATACACTCGTACCACGCGCGGCACGAGACGCAACCGAAGTTGTCGAGCGAAAACGATCGGGCGCATAAACGCCACGAACTTTTTTTCCAGACCCAATATGCGAAAGAATTCCGCAAAAAACTCTGCGAATACGCTACTCGTACCACGCGCGGCACGAGACGCAACTGAAGTTGTCGAGCGGAAACGATCGGGTGCAAAAACGACACGAACTTTTTTTCCAGATCCAATATACGAACGAATTCCGCCAAAACTCTGCGAATACGCTACTCGTACCACGCGCGGCATGAGGCGCAACCGCGCCTGGTCGGGTGGCGAGTGGTCAGGTGGAAACATTCAGGCGCGTTTGTTACGCCCGATTGGTTAGAGGCGCGGTCGAGCGGAAACGATCGGGCGCGTTTGTTGCGTAATGGATAACAGGGATTAAAAACGCCACGAACTTCTTCCCATATTTGTATTTATTATTGGTCGACGATACAATTTACATCGTTGGTGCATCGCGCTACGCGAATTTTTCACACAACCTGTAGACGGTAACAATGATCATTTTTCGCCTCGTTTTTTTCCGTAACATCTTTTTATTATCAAAAAAACGCTCACGCGCGCTTCGTGTCGTACGC
Organism: Harpegnathos saltator; assembly: GCF_003227715.2. Lineage (NCBI taxonomy): Eukaryota > Metazoa > Arthropoda > Insecta > Hymenoptera > Formicidae > Harpegnathos > Harpegnathos saltator. The sequence continues at coordinate 527,401 of NW_020229943.1, forward strand.
GTAGTGTTCCACGAATTACGACAAAACTCTGCGAGTACCTCGACAAGGACCGCTCCCGTATCGTCAATCAACAACACTAATACGCTACTCGTACCACGCACGACACGAAACGCAACGTTAGTTGCGTTGTCAACCAAGTGGGCGATATCGAACATTCTTGCTTATACGCTCGATTCGTTATTTGGAGTTTCAAGTAACGACCGTTATTGCGTAACACTGTCTTGAAGTCCGGATGATAGTATACTATATTCGTCGAATCGATATCCAATTAAAACATTCCGCATCGAGAGTATCGCTCGATATCACCGATACGCGGCACGGTACACCCTAGTGTTCCGGCGCACGGATTGACTTCGATCGGGTGACGTACGACACGGAGAGCGAGTTCGTCGCGTGCCCTCGAAACAATAGAATGAAAGTTAACGCGCAAAAAATAAAACATATCTCTCGTTATCTCAGTTAACAGAGGAAAGTCGTACGCGGCAGCGCGTTTGTACACCAGTGTCAGTTTTTTTCCGACGATCGCGTCGAGGATCAGCGTTTATCACGTAGTCGTCGTTCACCGCGTTATCGTACGCATCGTCGTATTCGTCACGATCCGATTCATCGGTATCGGACATGCGATCGTTTTGCTGCGAAAAACTGTGCTGGCGTTGCGCGGGCGATCGTTGTCGAGACGAGCGCGAGGAGGTGGTCGATTCCGATCTTCAATGTTGTTCGTTCGTAGTGGAAATCTTTTTGCAAGCTGCACCGATCCCGGTTTTAGCGCGAGAATCTCGCGTCGTTAACTGATTCGTTCATCGGTGCGACGACGGATGAAGACATTGCTGTAGCACTTGGTCGTTTTCTCTTCAATGACGTCCCGTTACGTTTGTGGACGCGTTCCGTGCTTCTCTTCGCGATCGCCGATGGCGTTTCTGTGAATTCTTTCGATTCGTAGAGTCGCGACGATTGCATCTGATGCAACTTCGGACAGAGTTTTCCGATGCTGTTGATACACAAAAATTGAGTCATGCACATGTAGCACGCGTGACCCAGCGACGCGTCCACTCTTCGATTGCGTATCACGTTCGTGAAGTCGGTTACGCTCAGGTTGCGAAGAGAGCACGTCGCGTCGTCGACATACGAGTACCAATAGTCCACGAATCGCAGCATTAATTTGTCGGTCACTTCGGTCATGTTGCGAAATGCATTGAACACGTTCAGAGTCGTCAACAAACGGCGTTTCGCACATTCCGGATTGATATCAGCGCCCTGACATATAATATGAAATTGATCGTGCACATTGCGCCTAACGAGCGTCTGTCCCGAGCACAAATTGGCTTGGTCGACGGTCAGAGCACGGCGTAACTGTTCGGACGATTGCGATTGAAATTCGAGAGGTAGCACGTTGTACGCGTTCATCAGTTTGACTAAACTGTGAAAGGACGTTTGCGAACGTGAGAGCATTGCGCCATTTGTCGTTACGAGCGCTTGTTTCGCTACGAACGAATTGGTCCCGTTGTCGTAGTCGTCGATCGCGATGATGTTGATCGCTGCGTTGTTGGACCGCGGTTGTCTTCGTTGCGATGATGTTTGTTGGACACTGTCTTGATGTTGATACGTCGCGGTCGACGGTGTTGCGGTCACGTTGGTATCGGCGAACACGGTACCGTGGCGCAACATATTCAGCGTGTCCACAGCGTTTTGCACGTCGTAACTCTCGCGAATTAATTGAGCGGTAAGTGCGTCCTCGGTCCGATGTTGGGTGTTGCCCTCGATGTCGATCGAATCACTAGCGAACAACGATGGCATATCGCGACCGCTGTCTCGCGGTTGCTATCGCAACGCCATTGACGCGTCGGTCGATGGTGAGAAGTCCATCGTTGCGACTGACGATCGTGATGACTGATTCGTAGCACCCGACCCATGCTTTATATACCGATTCGCGAGTCTTCTCCCCTTTCTCGGTACGATGAAATCGTGGGGTTCTGGTCATTTCGGAGAGACAGCGTCGAATCGCGACGGATCGTTCCTTCATTAAAGCGGTTCGTGTCGCGTTTCGACGATGTCTCAGCGTCGTCGGGGAGCGCGTCAACGCGGCGAGAATACTAGATGAAACACCTGCGTCTTGTCGTCGAACGTGTTCGGGTAGTCCGTTTTGATGCGTTCCTTGATCTTTACGACCATATCGCGGAAATTTGTTCGCGACACGATGTGTCCGGTTTCCTTGACGAATTCGCGCAGAAACCGATACAGATCGCTATCGCGCATCGTGACGGTGGAGTCCTCGCGAATACGGTACCGTTGCAGCAGGGACTCGAACGGATCGATCATCACGTGCAGATTTCGAACATCTCGCACCATGGCGTCCGGCAGTTCGTCGATCAGCACCGGATCTTCCAATTTTTCGCCGGCTGTTTCACGAAAGATACGCACCGATCGTCGGCACATTTTGGCATCGCGTTTCATCGCCATTTCGTCGACGCGATCGCGCGACAACGTCGGATCGTTGGAAGCAGGCATTAGCAGACAACTGGGCAGAACACTGTCGATTTGCGTCGTCGGTGCGTTCCATACGTTCGCACTGTCGAATCCGTCTTCTTCCGACGCGGATTCTTCCTCGGATGTCGAAGACGGCGCTGATGATTCGCTCGTGTCGTCGCGATCGCGAGCATTGGTCGTTCGACGTTTGTTCGCTTTGGCGTACATTACACCGATACGGTCGCTCAGATGAAACGCCAGCATGCGACAAAACAGGGCCAAACCGTTCATCATTGACTCGAGACGCGCCCTGGATTCATCGTTCAATCCGGTTCGTTCGCCGTGACATCTCACTTCGGCCTGGCGCGCGCCTATAGCGTCGTATAGCGCGTATGTGGCATTGTTGTGCATGCACGTATCGATACCGTAGTGCTCCATGGCAAGGAACAGTCCGGTGCGAAATTCCGGAAATTTGTCTCCTTTGGCGAAACAGCGAGTGGCGAACTGATACGACACGCTCAGTGTGGCGTTCGTTTTGACGAAATCCACCGCGGTGTCGTCTTGACGGTTGTGCAGAGCTTTGAAACGATGAACCATTCGCAGACAGAATTTCAGTCGAATGATCACATCGGCATCGTTGCGCAGCGATATCGCGTCGTTCACGGTCAGAATAATTTTGGCTAGATTGCGCAGATCTGCGTCTACTGCTGATGAAAGTAGCGGCTCTTCATCATGGTTGTGGATATTAGGTTCTTGAACAGTTCCGCGTTCATTCATTCGGGCTTGTCAGCTTAACAAAAGTGCGAGCGCATCATGCTCATCAGATCGGTATTCACCTCGTCCTTTATCCCCTGGCGCAGCGTAGCGTTGCTCAGAGTGCCGCTGAGCGCACTGGAGAATATCGGCCTCTGCTCGGACACGAATTCGCTCTTGCCGCTGTCGCTGGTCCCTTGCAGCAGTAGCAAGGTTTTCAAAAACTGGCCTGGAAATCGAATCGCCGTAGCGTATCGCAGAAAGAACAACAACACGTTGGTGTCGCCTCGAGCGAATATGTGCAGAGTCACGATAGCAACGCTCATACTGTACGCTATGTCATTCGGTACGTAGCGACCCTCTGCGGTGCGGACGTCACGTAGGCCGCTAGACCGTTCGCCAGCGAATTGGTACCGTACGAGTGTATGTTTCGCTCGGGATACATACGACACAGAGAATCGTAACACTCGTCGAACAGATCGCATCTACGATCGGTCAATTGAGCGAATGCGTTTATACGATGATTCGCTCTGTCCGTCAGACCGTACCAAACGTCGTTTCGTTCGATCGCTGTTTCATCGTTATCGAGGCGAATTAACGCGACGCGTCATTCTCTCTCTTGCACCAAGAGAAACAAATACGCAGCCGCGATATTCACCATCGCGTCGTCGTTGTCGCTGTTGTTTTCGCACGACGACAATATCCATAGTGCGAGTTTCGGATCGTCGGCGTGATCTCGCGCAAACTCGTGCAATCGCCACGACGCACAGAAATTGCGAATAGCGTCTAAACTTCCGACGCGATCGTCGTCGAGTCGTCGTCTTCGCTGTTGAGTGCCGTGCATCGATCGACGATTCTTCGTTGCATTCGCGTCGTCGAATGACGATGGAACGACGAAGAACTCCGTGGACGACGACACGAGGTCCCGTAGATTCGTGTCTCTCGTGGAGTCCGAATCGATTGTAGTCTCGCATTCGTCATCGCAAACGTTATCGTCGATATCGAGCGTCAACTTTCGACAATACTTTCGCAATTCGTTCAACAGCACCTCCTGATCGGTGAGACGACGATCGACGGTGGTCGCGGTTGTCGCTATGGAATCGCGACACCCGTCTGTTTCGCGATTCCCTCGATCCGTGAAGGAGAATGAGTGTCGCGATTCGTCGAGGACGAAGTCGCGCGCGGAGTCGACGGTGTCGCATTGCTGACAACGCAAGAAGCCGCGACTCGCCGCGAACGAATCCCGAGCCAAGCGTTCGACCGAGTTCGTCGGTGCACCGTCGCTCCGTTCGTTCTCTCTTTCCGAGAGCACGGATCTGCAGCCCAACGTGGCGTAGAGCACGTGCATCATTTGCGCAGTCGCGCCATTAACGTTGCGTGACGGTGATTCCAACAATACGCGCATAATTCGTAGCACGCTGTCGGAACCGCGCAGCAAATAACGACCGAAAGCGTGAACCATTCAACATCGTCATTGCGAACACTCGCGCGAAACGATGCGAGTTTAGCAAAATGTTTCGCGCATCGTTCGGGCTCAGTGTCCGTGGTAACAGATTCGTCAGATCGGCCACTTCTCATACGAACGGACGATCGAACTGACGCAACACCGACGACGAGCGAACGGTTGTCTCATCGTTATCGTTGTCGTTCGAACGTTCGTCCGTGATCGTAACGAGAGTCGCGTCTGCGTTTTTGCGACGCGTCTTTGCGATCTCAATGCCGTCCGAGATCGATCGCGACAGAGAGGAAGACGCGGATTGCGTCATGGACGTTTCGCTCGATGCTCGCTCCGCTACCACGTACGAGTGCAAATAATGATTCACTGTGTCTCGCGAACACACCAGCGCGAAGTAATCTTTCGCGTGTTCGATGGCATGGTGCACGAATCGATTCAATTGTCGATCGAGCACTTCGTTGAAGCGATATCTCTGTGGCGGATTGCAGTCCTCGTAGTTTATCGTGAGCGTGCGCGAAATAGCTGGTGTGCTCAGTTCGAATCCGTTGAGATACAGGTTCAATACGATATGATGCGAAGTGTGCTTACCCATATAGCGAACAAATTTATCCAGGATCTGTCCGCACACCATCGTGATCTAGCCGCTGTCGTGCGATGCGTTCTCGTTGCCGTTTCCGATGAGAGTTCGCGATGCCGCCCAGTGCGCTACTTCAATATGCTTTGCTGACAATGTCCAAAGCTTCGTTCAGACTCGTTCGAAACGCGACTGCGGCGGCCGATGACGAGCTGAATTTTGTTTCACGACGGGGCTCTCATTTTCGCCGCTGCTGTCAACCGGTGCTGTTCGTTTCGATCGACGATCGCGAGCATTGAGGTGCGATGGTTGCGGCAAATCTATTGGTCCGTCACGGGCGAGATTGCACGATTCGTCGATGTCGCGACGCAATCGCTCGTTCACCAAAGAGATGCACTATGCCGCGAGATACTTGGCGAAAGCGTTGGAATTGCGCGAAAACGTCAGTGCGTCGTTGGCCGGATCCAGGTAACAGGTGCCGTGTAACGCCAGTGCAGGAAATTCGCGAGCTCCAGCACGTCGCGAGACCGTAACAGTTCGCTGTAGAGATCTCGAGCGTCCAGTCGCGGACGTAACGATTCGTTGTCAGCACCGTTGGCCACGGCGTTATCTCGATCCGCGGCGTTTTGTCGTCGCGCGATCGCCCTCTGATGTGCAAAATCGAACGCGATCTCCAACACGTCTGTCCGCGTGTACAGACGTTCGTAGAGGACATTAGCGGCTACACACGCACCATTTTGCAACAAGCGTTTGTGCGACATGCACATGAGTTCCAAGCGATTGTTCAACGGCACGCGTCGCAGTAGCAACGGGAACAGCACCATTTCTGAAACGCACATTTTGTCGAGTATAGAAGTGGCTCGTCCATCGCCCAAACGTTGATAGCGATAGAGCAGGAAACGCGTGCGCAGAGCGAGGAGAGGATCCGCGATGTCGTTACAGGCCACGAGAAAAAATTCGCACACTTCGCTGAAGCAAAAGTTCTTGCCGAACACAGAAGTAAAATTGTGACAATGTCACCGACAATACTACACCGAGGGTGTAGCGTTGATCAGATGCAACAACACGAAAGACATGCGCGACACGTGTCTGTGTCGATTCGGTATCCCGCTCATAACGTTAGCGTCCAATAGAAAATCCAAAAATTCCGGACATATTCGTTGGTACAGGTTCACGTGATCGACGTAAACGATCAACATGCGATGATGGCGATCGCTTAATGGTACGTTGCATCGATTCACCATACGAATCAATCGATCGACGACGCGTCGATGCTCCGGCACGGTCGAGCGCGTGAGCATCAGTCGGGCGAACATGCGAGACAGCTGGATCGCCTTCTCGTACTCGCCGGTCTGTCGATCCATCGCGTCTACATTGAATCGCGTGATTCGTCGTCTCGCTCGCAGTTCGCGCACTAGTTCCAAGTCTGTCGGTGTGAACACGTAATCGTCGGCGACAATGTTCTCTTCCGATGTCGGCGAATTCACGCGTCGTCCGTGCTCTCCGACGAACGATGACGAGTGCTGTCGCAGCGTCGATAACAACGATTTCGCTTCATCGTCGCAATCGGCATCAGGGGACGAACAAGACGACGAAGCGTTCGAGGATTTCGACGAGGCGATCGAATCGCGATGACGTCGTTTACGGCGAGACGCTCGTTTCTCGCGATTCACGTCGGCGATTGGCCAGTCCGCGATGTCGCGGTACACGGCTCATCTGTTCGCGCAACGGCGAGATTTGATCATCTCGGTCGTCGCTGCGGACACGCTTCGGCGCGCTGGGTTCTGGAACAACGGTGACGTGTTCCGAACGGGAAATCGTCGTTGTTGATCTATCGATGACGCGGTCGTCGTCTCGTTCGTTGTAACAGACATGTCTGTGATCGCGATTCAGCGACAGGTCGCTCTTCCCTCGTAGATCGAACGCGCGAACGATCGCGATCGATTCACCATCGTCAGACGGATTTTCAGCGCGTACAGTGTTCGTCGCGAACGAGACCGTCAGTCCGAGATCGAACGATGTTTGATCACGATAACGATCGTCGTTGACGTCGAGAGGTTCGCGAGGACGCAACAGCCCGTATTCGCATCTTCTTCGTTGAGGAATGGCCGACCGTCAATGGTCCGAGGTAGCGATGATGGGACGACCCAAAAACTCGGAGATGTCGATCACTGTGACGCAGTGACTTATCGCGATCACAGCGTCTTGTTCGCGCACCGTTCGTATGGCAGCGACGAGATCTCGCATGATGCGAGTGTCGCCATAATACAGCGGAGCGGTCAGAACGTCGTCAACGATGACCACGGAGATCCACGAGCGCATACGAGGACACAGCGATTCGTTGCATTCGGCCGCTCGTCTCGCGGTCGCGAAAACTAACACCAACGGCAATTTCAGTCGAACGTCGCGCAGTAACGAGTTCGCCGATGGTCGATGGCGATCGTCAGAGACGAGAAACTCACCGAATGAACTAGCCACGAAGACATCGTTCGTGTTGATCAAAAACATGTCGATCGCCCAACGCGATATGGTCCTTTTTAACCATTCTTTATTCGTTTCACCCCACTCATCGTTCCGCGCTCAATCGTCGCGACGCGTCGACTCGACATGGTCGATGATATCACGCGCGTGTTGACCAGCGTACGAGCGGATCGATTGATATCGGTGCTCTCAACGAATCGTACCGATGATCGCAACTCGTTAGAAGCGATAGCGATTCTCGCGTCATTAACGAAGAATCTGTCTCGACGCGCCCGTCGACGCGTCGTGTCGCTGCGCGACGAATTGGACATTGTCCTCGGAGAGAGATATTCGACTCTGGTGCCGGACGCAGCGGCTGCCGAGTAGCTCGTTCACCGATTGATTCACATTGAGAACGGCTCGCGCGTTTGGAAACCGTGGCTGACGTACCGAATCGGTCTTGCGTGAAATTAGCCGAAATGGACGCGCTCGTACCGATCGTGCCTCGCGACGCGGAAGTAAAATTTGTGGATGTGTGCTGCGCACTCGGAGGCTTTCTGGACTACGTTTTTCTGCGTTGGTCGGTCAGTGATGTCGGCATGAGTCTATCCAAGAGACAAGGAGGCGTCGATATGTCGCGACGTCGATTGCGATCATCAGCCAAAGATACGCTCGTGTTTCACTGCGACGTTGAACGAGTGGCGACGCGATTGCAGCGCGAGCTATCGCGTTCCAGCGCCGGGAAGCGCGTGTTCATCGACGACGGTTCCACCGGTGACGATGTTGCTGTTTCGATCGTCGTGAAACACTTGCGTCAATTGCGTCGCAGAGTCAATTTGGTCATGAGCGACGGAGCGAAGAGTTCCTCCTCGAATCTGACGATCGCTCAATGGATCGTGGCTCGTTCGATATTGCGCGCAGGCGGCTCGTTCTTGTTGAAAACGTTCGCGTGGTACGACAACGCACGCGACGAGCCACTGAGCAACGTAACCGCATGCACGATACGGTCCATAATTCCGTATTTTCGAGACTTCGCGGTGCTGAAACCGTGGCATTCAGCGATCACGAACGACAAGCGATACTTGCTATTTCGTTCTTTCTCCGCGACACGTAGACCCGTCGTCCACCCGACGGAAGAGTTCACGCTTTTACGCGCCGAAGCAATCATCTCGACGCAGTAGGTGGGCGCTTACGAGCGAATCGTTCCGTTGTTGATTTCGAGTCGGACGATGAGCGTGTCATCGAGCGATTTTTCGAACGATGGACGTCGCTTCGCACCGGCCAAGATACGAGAATTCGCGACCGCCGTGTCTCGATCGCGCGGGATTCGATCGAGCGGGAATTGCGTTCGTACGGTGCCAATATTCTCCACTTGCCGATAAAACACGATTGAACAGCTGGACCATTCGAGGTCGTTTCTCATAAGATCAAACGTGTGCAACGATAATATTGCTCGTGTTGACGATATGTCTGATCGGTTGCGCGTACGCGCTATATCTGGCGACCGTTCAGACGACCGTTGACGCCGCGCGCGAAGTTGACGCCGACACCGGGTTCCATCGGCGCTCTCGTGGGATCGGTCGCCGAACGAGTCACCTGAGACGAAGAATTCGCCAAAAGTTTTGCCGAAGACTCCGTTCGCGATACGGTCAACGATCACCGTGAGAAGCAACGTCGTGTTCGCGAACACGGCGTCGCTGGCCCATTGCATAAAATTTGCGCGATTCGATTCACGCACGAACTACGGTCTAATCGACGCAGACCGATCCGTTTTGATTGTGAACGCGAACGAGATAGGTCCCACGTTGGTCGCGATATGGCAGGAACTTCGAGACCTAGTGCCGGTTCTCGACGTCGCGAGCGATCCACGGAGGTGGAAAACGCGATCGTGGACGACAAGGTGTCAGTGCCCGAGGAATTCCACGCTTCGGTTCTGATCAACGGTTCGAACAACGATCGCTACGGAACAACAGCCGGAGGTTACGGATCGATCGAAATGCTACTGACTAACGACGATCAACACGGCAATCGCGCGTCCTCGAATTCGTCTCTCGCTGTGCGAACGGCGCGTCGTCCAGATCGAGAAGTTGCCGTATTGTCGCGTATGTGGCGATTGTACAAAGAATTCGAAACGGCAAGCAACCAGTCGCATCGATACAAAACTCTGGAAAAACCCGT